>NC_139965.1:1128416-1353416 GCF_963993115.1 Abramis brama
CACACACAAACTCACACACACTCTCTCTCTCACACACACACACACACACTCAGACACACTCTCTCTCTCTCTCTCTCTCTCTCTCTCTCACACACACACACACAGACACACACACACACACACACACACACAAACTCACACACACACACACACACACACACACACACACTCACTCATACAGTCACACACACATACACTCACACACACACACACACACACATGTATTGTAATTAAAAAATGTATTTCCAAGTGTAGAATTGTTGTATCCCAGATTGTCAAGGTCTCAGACTTTTAGACTGTATATTTTACAAAGTGTTGCAGAAACATAGTGTGAACATAATCAAATATACAACTTCATTACGGGGAATAAACAATTCATAAAAGTTGATAAAAACTAATAATGTCTGTTATATATTGATGATACAGATACAGGAGTAGATTTCTTTCTCTAAAGTCTCAAATTATTTTTCATTTTAGTTGTGGGAGACACAAATATAGAAGAACTGAGGAAACATGCAGGTATGATGACATCATCTCAGTTATATATATTTCATCATCTTTAGTCATATATGCACATATTTGTAAATATCATCTCACACATGTTGAAGTGTAATAATAATTGTTGCATTATTTTCTTCACAGTTCAGATCACTATTGATCCTGGGCGTTCACATCCAGATCTGATGATCACTGAGGACCGTAAAACAGTGAGAGATGCTCCAGGATATAATCACACTGGGAAAGGATTTCCATATCACTTGTGTGCATCTGGAGCTCAAAGATTTAAATCTGGCCGTCACTATTGGGAGGTTGATTTGGCACGAGAAGATACTCCTCCTAAAAACTACTGGTTAATTGGTGTGTCGAAACATGGAAATTATCGCTCAGATAACAGATCTGCTGTTTTTACTCCATCAAGCGGTTACTGGTTCTTGTGTTCAGACGGTCCTAATGGCTTTTACATCAGCTCTGATCCACCAGTTAAACTCTCACTGACGCCGAGACCTGAACAACTGGGAGTTCTGTTAGATTATGATCACGGTCAGCTGTCATTTTACAGTGTCAAAGAGAGGAAACATCTGCTGACCATGAGGATCAGATTCACTGGATCAGTCGTTCCGCTGTTTAATCCAGGAGTAGGAGATCAGAGTGCACTTATAATTCTGGATTGTCCAGAACCTGTAGAATCACCTGTAGAGTCCAGTGCACCTTTACTGAGTAACAGCTCAGAGCTTGACTGACCAATCCAGTGTGTTTAGACAGAATGAAGCATGTGCACAGAAACTGACAGAGATGCTTTTCCCTCTTTCCCATCGTTACACATCAGAGTTTATCAGAGAGAAGAAACATGAGACAACTGAAAGAAAACACTATAAAACCCAACAGCAAATGGGTGGTAATATGGATGAGGAGTGTCTCAGCTCTCATTCTAACAGCATCTCTACTGAATTCATCATATTTCTATTCAGTTTGTGAGGTGTAAAATCACACCAATAGAAGAGAAACAGTCCAGATGTAAACTGGGATTGAAAACTCAACTTCTTTCCCACATTCATCTAGTGTCTGATAACAGAGATGATGAAGTGAGTTGTTTTTAAACTTCTCACATATTAAAGAGTTCTTCATCCTCTCTGTTACTAACACACATCCAGAAACACATGAACGTACTATAACTATTCTTTTTTTATACTTTCCTGCATGTAATTTCCATAACCTGTGTATTAATCTGTGGTCCTACTCTAAACTTGTGTATTATGAATATTGTTGGCTCTTACGACAAACTGTGATGTTCCCATCCGAATGCTCAGTCTTACAGGAGGAACAAAAGTCTTCATGCCTTTAAGATCAAGGGTCACACAATATAATGTACAAAATATTTCTATTTCTTTTTACTGTATATTAATGGAGCATTATTATTATATTATTATACTGTATGGAGCAACATGATGCATAACATGTTTAATTAAAAATGTCTAAATGTTCCTTGACCAAATACTCTTGATATTTAACAGATGATTGTTGTACTTTGAGTTCTTACATTTCTTTCATAAAACATTGTAACTAATATTGAAATGCACATTGATTGATGTTTCTGTGTTAATTAAATAAAACACACAATGATCTGAAATGTAAAGTCTGATACGGATGGATGAGGGTGATTCCACAGAACAAGACGCTTAATGTCCCTATATCCCTATAGTTATTGCTACCTGATCCAAGATGGCTGCTGTGCTGATGTGGTGGTGTCACTTAGCTCCACAATCTTAACTATATCAAGGAAATAAGACAGCATCTACCTCATTTAAAGTAATCTTTTATGAACTGAACATATAAGGATTTTGGAGGTGCAAGTATTTTTGAGTCTTGAAGGCATATCTTGGACATTGTGGATAAAAGGCCGAAACAAGGCCGAAACTGCTCAACAGCAGACACTGAAGAAATCCCAACCCTGCTAGCATACCTACCTGTAATATCTTCATTGATGCAATGGCTAATAAGAAACTGGCTGAAGACATTGATGAAATTAAGAGGGCTCTGGGCTTCATGTCACAGGAAATAACTCAAGTGGCAACCGAACAAAGAGGCCTAAAGGAATTGCTGGAGGAAATTAAACAACTGAAAAAAGAGGCACAAGAAAAGGACAAGAAAATTGAACAACTGGAAAGAAGAATTGATGACTTGGAGCAGTATTCAAGGAAGGATGACCTGTTGATATCAGGGCTTGAAATAAAACGCTCTTATGCACAGGCAGCAGCCCGTGGTGGGGGAGAGAAAAATCTGTTAAATCTTGCTTCAAGTCCTGAATTACCAACGCTTGAACAACAGGTAATCAAGTTCTTTGACAGCAATGGCATTACAATAAATAGTGAGAACATTGTTGCTTGCCATACTTTGCCCCAGAGAGATCGCAAGAAGTCAAATATTCTGATTCGCTTTGCTAATAGGAAGCACAAAATGGAGGTGCTTAGGAATGGCAGAAAATTAAAGGGTACAGGTGTTTATGTGAATGAGCACCTTACTAAGAGAAATGCTACAATAGCAAGAGAAGCAAGGATTTTGAGGAAAGAAAAGAAGATTCAAGACACCTGGACAAGAAACTGTAGAGTTCTGATCAAGCTTAACGGACATCCAGAAGAAGCTAAAGTGATCACTGTTAAGGATATAACAGAGCTGGACCAATATAAATGACTGAATATTGCCATGGATCACTCAGATTGAAAGAAAGGGAATGCCATGAAAGACAACAAATTGGATATATGACACAACCAGATGGACCTACCTCAACTACAAACACTGTAAGAACAGATTATGGTTATTCTGATTATGAAAATCTGCAATTTAAAATGTTTGATTATACAGAGTATAAACCACAAGATATGCAAAATGATCTTGATCCAGATAACAATTTTTATACAAAAATACTGAACAGTTGTGAATACTTTACTGAAGACCATTTTGAGGCCCAAATGACTCTAAGAGATTCATTGTCCATTATACATTTCAACTGCAGGAGTCTTAATTCAAATTTTCCCAAGATCTTAGACTGTCTGGAACAAACAAAAAATAAATTCTCTGCAATAGCAATTTCAGAGACATGGCTTGGCTGTGAAGAGCAATCTTGCTTGTTCAAAATAGAAGGATATAATGCATTCTACAAAAGTAGAAATTGTCAAAAAGGCGGGGGAGTTGCATTGTATATTGATCAGAATTTGAGAAGTAAACTAGTCAGTAGTAAGTGTTTAATTCTGGACAACATTATGGAATGTGTCACAGTGGAAATTGAGATTGAAAAATCAAAAAACGCCATAATAAGCTGTGTGTATCGAAAACCAGGGTCTTGTATTGAAAAGTTTCAGGAAATAATGATTGATTTGTATGAGGATATAAGTAGTAAAATGGTCTTTGTCTGTGGGGATTTTAATATTGATCTGCTCAATCCTCAAAAACAAAACACAGTTACAGAATTTATTCATTCCATGTACAGTTTATGCTTGTATCCATCCATAACAAGACCAACTCGAATAACAAAATCCAGTGCAACCCTGATTGACAACATATTCACTAATGTTCTAGAAAGTGAAATAATAAGTGGAGTTTTAATTACTGATATATCTGACCATCTACCAGTTTTTACAGTAATAAAAAGAGTGTTTAAATCAGTGAAAGAAAACAAAAAAATCATAGTAAAAAGGTTAAAATCTCAAGAGGCTATTTCTAGATTTAAGAATGAACTAATGGAACAAAGTTGGGATAATGTTTATGTAGACGATGTAAATACTGCATATGATGCATTTATCAAAATCTTTATTACTTTGTATGAAAAACACTGCCCTCTAGTTAATAAAGTTATGAACCATAGATTAACAGGAAAGCCCTGGTTTACGAGGGGAATTCAAAAAGCATGTAAGAGGAAGAATAAACTGTACAAAGACTTCTTGCGAAAGAAGACAAAAGAGGCAGAATGCACATACAAACAATATAAGAACAGATTAACTAGTATTATAAGATTAAGTAAAATTAATTATTATGGTGCTCTTTTGGAGAAGAATAAAAGTAATATAAAAAATATTTGGAGTGCTTTAAACAAACTAATCAAAAAGGGAAATCAAAATGCTGACATTCCAACTGAATTTCTAATAAATGATAGAACTTTGATCAATCAATCTGATGAAATCGCAAATCAGTTTAATCAATATTTCATTAATATTGGCCCTAAATTGGCTAAAGAAATAGTCAACACTAATCAAGTGGATGTTCTGAGTAAAATACCAACCACTGATAAAACTATATTTATTCAAGCCACTGATGAAAATGAAATAATTTCAGTTGTCAAAAACTGTAAGACTAAGATGTCAGCTGACTGGAATGGACTAGATATGTCAGTATTAAAAGATATTATTGAATGTGTTGTAAAACCAATCGCTTACATTTTTAATCTTTCTTTACTATCGGGGGTGTTTCCAGAAGGAATGAAGATTGCGAAAGTGATTCCTATTCATAAGGCTGGTGATAAACAGAAATTCACTAATTATAGACCTATTTCCATTCTGTCACAGTTTTCCAAGATCCTGGAGAAGATATTCCATAAAAGATTATTCACTTATGTAGATAAGCAAAATATTCTTTGTGAACAGCAGTATGGTTTTAGACCTGATAGGACCACTACCTTAGCATTAGTGGACCTTGTAGAAAAAATATCAAATGCTATAGCCAATAAACAATACGCTGTTGGTGTGTTCCTAGATCTAACCAAAGCTTTTGATACAGTGAATCATGAATTGTTACTTCAAAAACTGTACAGATATGGGATTAGAGGAGTGGCCTTCTCTTGGCTCCAGACTTATCTGAAGAATAGATCACAGTATGTCCACACCAATGGCACCGATTCCCAGTTTTTGTTTCTTATGTATATAAACGATCTTTGTTTAGTTTCAAAAACATCAAA
Source organism: Abramis brama (assembly GCF_963993115.1). NCBI lineage: Eukaryota > Metazoa > Chordata > Actinopteri > Cypriniformes > Leuciscidae > Abramis > Abramis brama. The sequence goes on from NC_139965.1 coordinate 1,133,863, forward strand.
CCTTATTTTATTTGCTGATGACACCAGCATGCTTAGTTGTGGTAAAAATTTAGAAGCATTGATAGGTATAGTAGAAAAACAATTATCATTGTTAAAGAAGTGGTTTGATTCTAATAAGTTAACCCTTAATTTAAATAAAACCAAATTTATAGTTTTCGGAAATCGTGCCATTAATGTGTGTATAAATTTAAGGATAAATGATACTGAGATAGAACGAGTGAATGAAATAAAATTTCTTGGAGTATTTTTACAAAATAAGCTTAGCTGGAAGCCCCATATAAACTACATCAAGGCAAAGCTATGTAAATCTCTTGCAATAATATCCAAAGTTAAAGAACTTTTAAATGAAAAAAATTTATATATTTTATACTGTTCCCTGGTTCTCCCGTACATGACCTATGGCCTAGAAGTTTGGGGAAATACTTACAAAACTAATCTTAATCCAATAAGTATCATTCAAAAAAGAGCTATCCGCATTGTGAATAAAGTGGATTACAGGGCCCATACAAATGAGCTCTTCATTAAACTAAAAGCACTAAAATTGAAGGATTTGGTCGAGTTTAAAACAGCACAATTTATGTATAATATAAGCCATAATAGGTCACCAGTGCATATACAGGGATTGTTCCAAAAACGAGATTGTGTTTATAATTTCCGGAAGGAAGAAATGTTTCAAAAAACATATGTGAGAACGAGTGCAAAGCAGCATTGTGTTTCTTTTGTTGGGATTAATGTGTGGAGTAAGTTGGACCAAGAGCTAAAAGACTGTAAAACCTTAATTCAATTTAAAATTCTTTTGAAGAAATCAATTATAAAAAAATACATTGAGAATGGATGCTAAGGATGTAAAATGTAAAAATGTATAACTTCATGTATAAGACATTGGCAGCTTTACTGATTATGTTTTGTAAATGCACTGGGATAGGCGCAATAAGCATTTGCTTCTGCCTATTCCATTTCAGATTTTATGTTGATTTATGTCATCATTTGTTAAATGTTTAAATGTCTGAATAAATAAATCTGAAATCTGAAATCTGAAAAATGTAAATAAATGTTCTCAATCGCTTTGGCTTAGTTCTCTAATGAGAGTTTTTAAGTTCAGATCTCTGAACAATTAGTTTCTTGTTCACATCAGATTTTGATGTTTTATCGATGTAAACAAATGCATGTGTTTTGGCACGTGTGCAAAAGAGTAAATACAATTGTTTACAAATTATTCAATTAACTAAGTGCACATGGCTTATTAATCAAATACACACATACTGAGTGTTCTGATGACGTCTGTGTTTCATTGAGGATCATTAAACTGACGTTAAAGTGAAAGTAAAGCAGGAGGGAAAACAGGAGCACGTTTGATTCTCACTAAATTCCGTCTGCTTTTATGAACTATATTTAAATATTAATGTGCTGAATGTGTCTGGCTCAAATTCATCATAATTAACACTGTGATTTAACGGACGAGTCTTCTTCTCCGGTGAGTTTCTGTTTCCTCACTGAACACGACAGTCTGATTTATTATATCTCTCATATTATTTGTGTGTTTCTGGAGAAATCCCTCAGAGTTTGTTTTATTGAGTCTGTGTTTTCTCAGAAATTATGTCGATTATTATCATCGCTTTACTGGTGAATCTCCTCATAGAAACTTCTGGTAAGAAACAAAACACGTTTGGATTTCATTCAGTTTTACGGCTTTAATATTCTACACAAACCAAATGAAATCAACAAATGTTCATATTTATCGAGTAATTTGTATATGCGAATACTTTCTATTATTATTGCACTAGGCTATAGATTAAATATTACGCAGACATGGAAGATTATTTACAACAGGTTATTTGAGACACAGTCTGTCTTATCTCTAACTCCACTACTTCAATATTCAGTATCAGAGTCTAAAGTTCAAAAATAACCCTGTTTAAACATTCACTGTTTGCAATGCTTACATGTATTTCTAACGTGTGCAAAACTGCTCCAGATTTAGATCCACAATGACTAGTAATTATAATGAATAAATACACAGGGTCCGTGTACTTTTTGATCATTTCATTTCCTGTTTGTAATGGATTAACGAGAAATAAAAACCAGCTTGTTTATTGTTTTTGTTTTTTTTTGTTTTTTGTTTTGTTTTTAGTTTAGTTTAAAAAACAAAAAATTTGATCTTGGCTCGATTTTTCCTTTTTAGTTTGTGGTTTACAAATCGGTTTATGGGTTTGATATTTCATTTGCACACGTGGGCGGCGCTGAAACGCCCCTTTCATCTGATTGGTCAAACCGCTCCGCCTTCATTACAAGCTTTTCTTTCTGTCAGGCAGAATAAGAGTCAGTACGAGTGTGGCACTGACAAATGCACATTAATAAACTAATGTCTGAAACCACCACTCACTGTTAACTACGCACAATATGTGAAGCAGAAATATGATGCTGATCACGTAATTCGTGCTGCTGAGACTTGCAAGCGACCACAATAATGTGAGCCACAGTATATGACAGATTAAAAAAAAATTATTTTTTGTTTTGTAAACTAAACTAAAAAACGAATAAACGAGCTGGTTTTCATTTCTTGTTATTCCATTACAAACAGGAAATGAAATGATCAAAAAGTACACGGACCGTATAGGCCAACATCAGGTTCAGACGTCTGCAAACGTCATCAAAGAAAGTCAACGACGGGGTCGCGCAGATTATGATACAGCATAAATATATATAGGACTACATTCATATTTTTATTTTTATTATTATATTATATATTTACAATTATATTGCACTATTTTACAACTACCTAAAATAAAATCACTTTACTTCACAAACTAGCTAAGCTGGCTGCATTCACTGAGGTAAATTATAATCATCAAAAATAGTATATGTAATATTCACAACAATAACCGTTAAAAAATACTGTCATTTGTATAACAATGGCGAAATGTATGAATACTTACACACATAACGTTACGTAAACTCCTCCATCGTTAGTTATGACCGTTCTGACTGGTGATGACGTGGTGCGCGAAATGACAGATGGGTGATCATCGCTCTCCACTTCCTGTGAAGTGATGTATCGATGTTCCCTTATTCCCTATGCCGTGCGCAGTGCCCTTCGAACTGAACATGGTCGCTCCCTTCATTATTTAAGCCCTCATGTTTGCCATGTGTCTTTGTCAAGTATTGTTTCCTGTAACCACTGTTGTGAGTCCTGTTCCTGTTCCTGTTCATGTCCATGTCTTGTTTTGAGTTTTCATGCCACGCCATGTTTTTGTTTCATGTTTGGTTTTGTTTATAATAAACTGCACTTGGTTCTCATTTACACTTGCCTCCAGTGGATCCTTTACAGAATACTTGACCTCCAGCAATGAACCCAGCGGTTGCCCTCCTAAACCTACGCCAGGAGAATCTTCCCCTGGAAACGTATGTGGAGAAATTTTGTGGACTGTTTTGCCAGGTAAAATTTAATGATGTGGCTCTTGAAGACATTTTTCGTTTTGGGCTAAACGATCCGGTGCGGTCCCAGTTGCCAGGGGGAAAATTTTATTTTTCCCTGGCCCAGTATATTGACTATGCCCTTTTGTTAAGCGGCTCAACTCTTACTGTGGGTTTAACGGGTGAGGAACACCGCAAACCCCCAGTATCCTCTCAGCCTGAGTCTCTTCACGTCATGCCTGCCAAGCCTGAGCCACTTACATTTACATTTATTCATTTAGCAGACACTTTTATCCAAAGCGACTTACAAATGAGAACAATAGAAGCAGTTAGGACAACAATATGCAAGTGCTATGACCCTTCTCAGTTTAATCTAATGCAGTTTTTTTTTTTTTTTATAGAACAGAATAGAATAGAGTAGTAGAGAAAGTGTTAGTATTACTGGATCAAGTGCTGTCGAAAAATAAGCGTCTTCAGCCGTTTCTTGAAAGTGGCTATGGACTCAGCCGCTCTGGTTGAGTTAGGCAGATCATTCCACCAGCAGGGAACAGTCATGGGAAAGGTCAGAGAAAGAGATTTTGTGCCTCTTTGAGATGGCACCACAAGACGTCGTTCACTTGCAGAGCGCAAGTTCCTGGATGGCACGTAAGTCTGAAGTAAAGAGTTAAAGTAAAAGGGAGCAGAACCAGTGGTTGTTCTGTAGGCAAACGTCAGTGACTTGAATTTGATGCGAGCGGCAACTGGCAACCAGTGCAATTTTGTGAGGAGAGGAGTGACGTGCTCTCTTCAGCTCGTTAAAGACCACTCTAGCTGCGGCATCTGGATCAGTTGCAGAGGTCTGACCGTGCAAGCTGGAAGACCAGCCAGGAGAGCGTTACAATAGTCCAGTCTGGAGAGAACTAGCGCTTGGACAAGGAGTTGAGTAGCATGTTCTGATAGGAAGGGCCGGATCCTCCTAATGTTGTACAAGGCAAATCTACATGACCAGGCAGTTCTAGCAATGTGGTCTGTGAAGTTCAATTGATCATCAATTACCACACCAAGGTTCCTGGCTGACCTAGATGGAGTTATGGATGACGAGCCTAGCTGAATGGTGAAGTTGTGATGAAGTATTGGGTTGGCCGGGACCACGAGTAGCTCTGTCTTCGCAAGGTTTAGTTGAAGGTGGTGGTCCTTCATCCAGCCAGAAATGTCTGTCAGGCAGGCTGAGATACAATCGGCTACCGTCGGATCGTCAGGCTGGAATGAGAGGTAGAGTTGTGTGTCATCACAGGTAGAGTCGTCTCTTCACGTCATGTCTGCCAAGCCTGATCCTCTTCACGTCATGCCAGCCAAGCCTGAGCCACTTCACATCATGCTTGCCAAGCCTGAGCCACTTCACGTCATGCCTGCCAAGCCTGAGCCACTTCACATCATGCTTGCCAAGCCTGAATCTCTTCACGCCATGCAAGCCAAGCCTGAGCCACTTCACGTCATGCCTGCCAAGCCTGAGCCACTTCACATCATGCCTGCCAAGCCTGATCCTCTTCACGTCAGTGGATCCCTTGATAGAACCATGGAGGCCACCCTGACCACCTGGTCCACCTTGGCCACCTGCACAGCCTGCTCCGCCCTGGCCGCCATGCCATGACCCAGGCCCGTCCACACCATGCCATGACCCATGTCCTGTCCCCCTGCACAGGCCTGGCCCACCATCCCTCCCCAAGACCACCACCGCTCCACCACCCTCCTTGAACATTTTTTCTTTTGTTTGGGTGTCAGGAGCCATCCTTAGAGGGGGATCTGTCACGTTTTGGGTTTGTTCATGTCATGTTTCCATGTCTGTCATGTGATTCCCTGTTTGCCATGTGATCCTGCCATGTGTCTTGTCATTGGTTAATTGTCTGATCATTGTTCACAGGTGTCCCTTGTCTTGTCATTAGTCTGTGTATTTAAGCCCTCATGTTTGCCATGTGTCTTTGTCAAGTATTGTTTCCTGTAACCACTGTTGTGAGTCCTGTTCATGTTCATGTCTTGATTTTTGAGTTTTCATGCCACGCCATGTTTTTGTTTCATGTTTTGTTTTGTTTATAATAAACTGCACTTGGGTTCTTATTTACACTTGCCTTCAGTGGATCCTTTACACTGTGTTTATGTCAGATATTTAAATTTAATAAATTAATTTAATCAAACAATATCTGTTGCCAATGTGGCACAGAAGCTGTAATGTTATGTTTAGTTACACTTACAGGGCCCTATCTTGCACCCGCGCACAGCGGACTTTTCCCTCCACAGGCACACGTCGGTAAATTAGGGTATGAACTTGCACTCCCGGGGGCGGTTCAGCGAAAAGAGGAGGCGTGTTCCGGCGCAAACGTTCCCTGGTGCTATTTTGCAGTTTCAGAAAACAATTCCGCCACAGACCAGGAGAAACCTCGTCTAAAGTCAGTGGCGCATTTTCAGTGGCGCGTTCAGATGCTATTTTAAGGGCGCATGCTTGGCCATAATGTAGCGTGTGCACAACGCACACACACTTTGCTTCTCTTACAGTATCTACACACAGACGCAGAGGTTCCCATTTTTGCAAACCATACATAATTACAAGGAAAAATATTAACACACGAGGGAAATCATTGTTGTGTCCATGAAGATGTGAAAAAATAGGCATAAATCTAGTTTACACATTTACCCAAATTATCATACGCCTGTTTAACCGAAGCTAATCTGGGTGTGTTTCTCCATCCCCATATAATGTCACTTCTCTGTGTTTTACGGCCCTGACGAGAGCGTCGGTCTCCTCGGCTGTGAACCGCTCCTGGCGTGCGTCTGGCAAATCCGCCGTTATAATAGCAATCCGCCATGGAACAAGCGCGCCTGCTCTTAAAGGGAATGTGAGATGACGCTGTCATTGGTTTATTTCATGTTACGCCCAAACCACACCTATGAGTAATGAAGCGACTTCAGACCAACACATTTTAGATTTGCGTCGGGATCCGCACACAAAGTTACTTGCGTTTCACGTTTGATACTTGCGTTTCAGATCGTTAAAATAGGGCCCTCAGACTGAATAATTCTGCTCAAGGGTGGCATAAATGTATTTACACAACAATTGCATAATGTTATGAGATCAACATAATTTTAAATTGGCTACATGAAGTAGGCCTTTATAAATTGTAAAATTAAACAATATGATCTTCTTACAGGGTAGGGGTGCAATATTATTATTATTGTTGATTTTTGTACTTGATATTGAAAAAAAACAAACAAGTCTTCACATTGCTTATCTTAGTAGCATGAAAAACAAAACCGTTATTTTTATTGGGAATAAATTATAGTTACTGAAAGTGAGAAAAGAACGTTCACATAATTGTGATATAATTGTGTTATAATAAATAATGCTGTCTACACTGCATAAAGATGTTTTTATTGACATCGTATCTGAACTTAGTTGTTCATGATAAGAGAATTTGTGGGACTGCAGAACTCTGTCGGAACGCTCGCTGAACAAAACTCCAGTGTTGCAGATTTCTTCCTCAGCGATGACTAATGTAAACTCCTCTATTTGCCCGTGGATTAATGTGGAAACTTTAATGGTTATGATGCTCAACGCTGTAAAAACTGCTTAAAAAAGCTTTGATGCAACATGAGTAGATATAAATATAATTCCACAATTGACACTTTTTATTCATGTTCACTTTTCACTTTAATCACAACAGTCAATCGTTTTAGTTTTTGCACCTGTATTTTAAATTTAAGGCATTTATGTGAGCATTGGGGGCATTTTTACCCCAAGCCCAAAAAATGTAATAAACATAACAGGTGCAGTCTTTAATCCAGTCATTCCAATGGGAATCTGCACGATCGATATATATCCTTTATATCTTTATATCTATAGTATATCTTTCTGTCTCTCTCAGAGTCGTTCACTGTTGTGGTTCCTCGTGATCAGGCAGTGGCTCATGTCGGGTCCACAGTCACTCTGCCCTGCTGGATCTCTCCTCCTGAGAACGCTGAAGCTCTGGAGATCCGCTGGTACCGTCAAGACCAGTTCAACAAACCTGTTCTCTTCTATCAGCATGGGAAGATCCAGGACATCCAGGAGGAATCGTTCAGGAACAGAAGCTCACTGACTCTGCGAACAGATCAGTCTGGTGGACTGAAGGATGGAGACGTCTCTCTACGCCTGGAGAAACTCAGGATTCAGGATGAAGGTTCATTTCACTGTTATGTCAGTGGAGAACTTGCATTTGGCAGCAGTAAAGTGGTTCTCAAAGTCACTGGTGAGTCAAAAACTACAATATACAATACATTATGTTTTTATGGATCTAGAACTCATTAAATGAATAGTTCACCTATTGTGTTGCATGAGTAGGCTTTTCTCCAGATTTCAACCACTATAACTCTGAAACCAATGGAATAACAAACCCAGTTTTTTGCAGCATAATGCTGCCATAATTTTCCAAAGAAATTGTCAACCCTGCAATCAGGGAATGTTTTCATAACTGTTCTGGCAATGTTCTCTCAAAATAATGAACAAATATTCTTCTAGTAACATTAATAGAATATTTGTTAAACTTTATCTGGTCTAATAATGCTAATGTAAGGTTAGCACAAAAACGTTATTTATACATTGTTGAAGGTTTTATAAATGTCCTGATCATGTTGGGAGAAAATATTCTTAGAGCAAAGTTTTTGAAAAACATTTAGAATGACAACTAACTTCAAATGAATAAGGCTGTGATTGGTGTTTTAAAGCTGATTTGTAGCAAACCAAGAATACAGACTACTTAGCTGTTATTAGTACTGTTTTTTAATGTTATTTAGTGTTAAATTATTGTAGTTGGTCAGGCGGCTTTGGTTTTATTGTAAATTTGTTGTGTTTTCTATTTAGGCTACTTATTTAAATATATTTAAGGATACTTTGAATTTTTTATTTTATTTTTTTCAATAAAAAAGCCATTATTTAATGTCATTCATCATCATTTTGAGGCTCTTAAATCTTTTTCTTTTTTTTTAGTATCGGTTCAGGCACAGTTTAGGCACCAGTACCGCTTTAAAAGAATCAATTTGGCACCGGTATCGAAAAAACCCAAACTATACCCAACCCTACAAAACACACCAGCAACTGGTCTGATTCCGCCAATGAGAAGACCTCTGAACATAAATATTGAGAGCTCTGACAGGGCAGGGCAGATGGAGTCTCTCATCTTCCGCCTTCATGTGAGGTGGAGGATCAAAAGCCTGCAGAACCATGGGCCGTGCTGTGTTAGAAGGCACCTTAGGCACATAACCAGGCCTGGGATGCAAGATAGCCTTAACCCTTCCAGGAGCAAACTCCAGGCACTCAGGAGATATAGAAAGGGCCTGAAGATCTCCTATTCCTTTAAGAGAAGTGATTGCTAAGAGAAAATCTACCTTGAGTGAAAGATTCTTGGCCTCAGCTGACTCTAAAGGTTCAAAGGGGGCCTCGACCAGCCCTTCGAGAACCACTGCCAGGTCCCATGTGGGAACTCTGATCTGAGCCGCAGGCCTCATCCACCAAGCCCCACGGAGGAATCGTATGACCAGCTGATGTCTTCCCAAAGGCCCATCACCCAGAGGAGTGTGGCAAGCTGCAATGGCAGCAACGTACACCTTGAGTGTGGACGGGGTAAGACCAGAAGAGAAGCGATCTTGGAGGAACTCCAGCACTAAAGCCACTGGGCGGTTAACTGGGTCCACCTCACGCTCTCTACACCCAATGGTGAAACACATTCCATTTTAGGCCGTACAATTTCCTTGTGGCGGGAGCTCTAGAGCTGAGTATGGTCTCAACTACTCCTGCTGACAGGCCAGATTCTAGGTACTGTGCCCACTCAGGGGCCAGACCCACAGTTTCCACCGCTCTGGCCGAGGGTTGAATATTGAGCCCGGCCACAACGGGACTACTAGAAGTAGACTGACCCCTTCACGACCCCACACTTTTCTTTGTGTTGAGCCTTAACCCCACCTCTGAATGTGGGCAAGGACGACATCTCGATGCCGAACTGTCAGCTCCTGCGACTGGGCCAGAATAACCACCCCGCTGGATTTCAGTGGGCAGAAATCGAACCGCTGCCTGTAACCCTTTTCTATTGTACACGGGACCAAGGAGAAATATTCGGCAGGTTTTGCCATGCTTTGAATTATTCTACTAAGGGAACCAGCCTCACAAGGGAACCAGCCTCTCTCATTTGAGATTCGTTCTCGATCCCCTGAAGCGGCTCTCCAGCAGGGTTTGGTCGGTTTTGGACAGCGGGATGCAAACATTGATTTCCTGTGGGCTTCGTGAAAGGAGGCGACCTCAATCGCTCCGCCGCGGAGGGGACAGCCCGAAGAGGCCCTATGGCAGCTAGGACCTCTTTCCCCAAGCCTTCTTAGCCTGCAGGACGGTCCTCAGATCAACCTTCTTCTGAGAAGGCTTCGGCTTCTTCGGTTTCGGGCGGCGAGGAAGATATTGCTCAAAGGCTGCAGACTGTTTTTTCGCCTCCTAAAACCTGTTGACGACCGCATTGATATTGTCGCCGAACAGGCCAGAAGGCGAAATCAAGGAGGAAAGCCCTGTCTTTCCCAAGTGGACAGACGAGATGAATGAGGTTTGTTCCATGATTTACACAAAGAATGGCAAACCCCGGCGGTGAGGTTGTTCCCTGTGCTGCAGGAAGCGCTCGTACAACTTGCTTCTCGCTTGCGTTTCCTGCCTTTCACCTGGCCAGTTGATGTTTAATCTGTCCACAACACGAGAAACCAGCTCCTCATATGCGGGGACATGAAGTGGCGAGTCATCTTCAAAATCCCTGCCTTCGATAATGAGCACATCCACTTCTTCAGAAGCTCAAGCATCGGGTTCTCCACTGCTTGGGAGTGCAGCACACTCAGGCAGATCTCGAGGGAGCCTGTGCAGATTGTGAAAGGTTGCCGATCTGAGTGCTGCCCTCACGTTTGACCATATTCAGTGACGATGGTCAGGCTTACTCTGTTGTGTATCGGCGTCCCTTTGTAGCTTCTGTATTTGCTGTCAGACATTACGTCATGACTCAAAACCAATCAGGATTGGCTTAGTTCCCCAAAGTGTTGTTCCGACGTAGTGCGATTTCCCTCGAAAGGGAACTGGATATTTTAAAGCATAACCAAAACAGAATGTTTGGAAAACGTTCTTAGAACAAACATTTGTTTGCTGGGAAGCAGCCTTCATTAATCCACTAGAGAGGCATTTACCCAAAGAAATTTAAAATATACTTGCACAGTTTGGGAGAACGTCTGAACATCTGTCTCTTCTCTTCCAGCTTTAGGATCCGCTCCTGTCCTGTTTCCACAGCCTCTGGATGATGGACGTGTGAACATCAGCTGTAAGTCCAGCGGCTGGTATCCAGAGCCGGACGTCACCTGGATGTCAGATGAGCGAACGGCTCTCCGTCCTGGAGGAGTGTCTCGCAGTCGTGGAGCAGATGAGATGTTCTCTGTCCACAGCTGGACGGCCGTCTCTCACTCGGACGCTCAACTGGTCTCATGTTCAATATCTCTCAAGACTGGAGAGTTTAGAGAAGGAAGATTGAACATACAGGCCGTCATCCCTTCAGGTCAGAGAACATTTTCACTCATACTTGATGTTTAAGTTGCAGGACATTGCAGGATATTTGTACTTATCTCCTACAACGTGATTAAGTTTGCTTGAACTTCACATAATTTCCATGTGATCATTTCCAACACCTTAAATGTTTTCCCCTGCTAACTTGTGATTTTAAATTTAATTAAGCCTGCTCATAAATGTTTAAAGTCAGTTACATAAAAACGTGGATTGGCCTAATTTGAACCGGAAAGTAAGACTGATTACCCCCAACTAACTGCTAGTTGGTCATACTAGTTCTTAAGACACAGTCTTAACATAATGGCTATGTTTATGCAACTGGCCTCTGGTTTCTCTTTCTCAGATTCATCAGATCCATGGAAGGCTCCTTTCTTCATTGTTCTCATCTGTGCTGTTCTGGGTTTGGTTGGGTTGATCCTGTACATATACAGAAAGAAACTAACAGGTAAATGACAGAATTCATCTTCAGGAGGTTTTTATGTATTCAGTTTGTCATTTGTTTATATTTTTATTTGTTTTACAGGGAAGAAACAAGAAGTTCAAAGTAAGTAACATGAACTGACTTCATCAACATCTACATACAATCATAAAGTGAATTACCCCTTTCAGGCACAGAGTTACCAGGGGAAAATGCCAGTTTCAAGCAAAAAAAAAAAAAAAAAAACTTAATATTTTATGAATATCTGTTGCTTCTGAAATTGTTACCAGTTAAACTGAGTTGACTTTTAAATACATTTCTGTATGTTTGACTGAAGGGAACATACAGCATGAGAAGCTATAAAGACAATTATACCACTATAAAATTAATCTTATAAGTGAAACATTGTTTTATCTACATGCATGTTGTAGCAGAAGAAAACATGAATATAACAGGTTTGGAGACTCTGAGTGGAATATTGTAGAAAAGTTGTTTTGAATATTGAAAATAGAAAGAACAGAACAACAAAATAATCATAAGTTAAAAATAAACAAGAATCTGCATTTGAGGTCCAAATATCTGAAAACAGCACTGAAAATATTACTTTTGTATTGGTCTAACCCAGAGGTGGGTATAACGAAGTACATTTTCTTCGTTACATTTACTTGAGTATTTTTTTGGAAAAATTGTACTTTTAAGAGTAGATTTGAATGTGGGTACTTTTACTTTAACTCGAGTACATTTCTAATGAAAAAACTGTACTTTTACTTCGTTACGTTGGGCGACGTTCCTCTCGTTACTTTATTTTAATGCAACATATGTTGTTAAATGCGTAGTTTATACAGTGGCGGCTGGTGAAAAATATCTTGGGTGGGGCTGTGTCATATTCAGCCGGTGTCAATAGTCTGGTAACCGTGGGAGTCTTTAGCGCAGTGGCTCCGAGGTTGTGGAATGCTCTTCCTCAAGACATCCGTCAAACATCCACCCTTCTCTCCTTCAAAAACACATGTTTCATCTGAATATTACTCTTCAGCTCACAGTCTGTAAATTCTACATTGTAATTGATATGCTATTTGTTTGAATCCCTCTTTGTGTCTTTAACCTAACTTTGTAAGTGACCTCTGAATATTAGGCCTACTTTCTGCCCTTGGTGTGTGTATTGTGATTTGATGTTGATGTTTATTTTGTTCTATTCCTCAACCCAGTCCCAGTGGTTCTCAAACGTTTTAGAGTTGTTCCCCATGAGGCTTTAATATCCTTCTGCGTACCCCCACTCTTCAGTCACACCTTTCTCAGTAAGGGACAATATTTGCCCCCTTAAATCGATTTTTCCAGTGCATTTTTACCTTTACAAATACCTTTATAAAATAAATAATGCTTTAAATAATAAATGTTCATAATAAATGTTCAATAGAGAAATATGCAATGATGGTAAAAACGAAGTGATGCTTTTAAATATTGAATTTAAACCGCCAGTAGATGGAGAGTCTTCGAGTCATTCATTCACTCAGTAATGAAGCAAGTGGCTGTATTTATGAATTAATCATTGAATCATTGACTCTAAAGATTCGTTCACAAACACTGCTGTGCTGCAGTTCTGCTGTGGCTTTCGTTGGAGCTATTAGTTTGTTGTAAAAAAAATATTGACAACTGTGTTGAAAATGAACATCACTTAATATTAATATTTCGTTTGTTGAACTGTTGTATAAAATCAATGTCACATTCGCAATCGTGTGGATCTTCATATAATGTGATCATCATTAAACACAGGAACTCACACTGGGTATGTGTTTGTATCGAAGAGAGTTTGAATCTTATATCGATCTCCATGCACAGCCTGTGTCTATATTTGTTCTTCATGCTAGTAAGTGCTAAATCCCTACTTTTACAAAGGTAACGTACATTGTTGAGAACGGCAGTATAGCGTGATCTGCCGAGGCAGCAGTCTGTACCAGACCTGTCATATAGCCTACGCTGCTTAAACACAGACAGTTTTGACCGCAAAAGATGAGGTAATTTGATCGGATGTCATATATTTACAGCATTTTACCTGATAGAAATGCATGCTCAGTTTAAATCTTATTTTAAGGTGAGGTAGTATTAAATGAATGGCAAAATTCAGCATGTTGTTCCCGCACCCCCTTCTGTCAGCTCACGTGCCCCAGTTTGAAAACCAAAGTGGCCTTGGGTGTTGGAAAGGCGCTATATAAATAAAAATAAGTATAATAATTATTATTATTAACCACCCAAACACAATTTAACACAAACTGCATGATACCAGTGCTCTGTGAAAAAGTCAGTAATTATTTAATGCCATATTGCAAGGCTGAGGCGTCCTTACACAAAAACAAACAAACTGCACAAACTTCCCATTTGCATTTGAAATTGAACTCACTTCCTTCACTCCGGTAACTGTCCATGCCGGATCTGTCCAGTTGTTTTAAAATGTAAAGCAAAACAAGGCATTAGCATTAGCATTAGCCAGGCCGCTGTCTGATGGAGATAGGCGCGCATGAGTGTGCGCGCAGCTTGGGGCGCTAACAGAATCACCCACAGCTGACTAGATTTGAGCTCGCTGATTGGCTACAGTTTATGTCAAACATTTATCTTAAATCAGCAATTGGCTAAGCTGCTCCACAGACCCGCCTCTCTGGGGCGATTGACTCCAGCGCTGATGAGACGTGCACGCAGCTGGAGGAGACGTGTTGAAAAAACAGACATTTTTCATTTCTATCATATTTTTCACATATACTGGGTGCATTTAATACTTCAAACACACAAATACTTACAATTTGTATGTGGGTGGTTGACATGACATGGCCTTTTTTTGCTCCAATGTGTCAATGTCAAGTAAATTATAGAAAAATATATCAAAAACTGTGGTGATATTGTTCAGAAAGTGCTGTTTTATATGAACATACAGAGCATTCATGGGTTTAATCTTCCATTTTTTCACAATTTTCAGCCAAACTAGAGTAAACTCATATGGCGTGACTGTCCCAAGCACATTTCACAAATTTTGATTTTGAATAAAAACAAGAAAATGAATTAATTTTCTGTTTATTCAATCATATATTGATATCCCAGATGTCTACTTGTGAGTCTGCTTGACTAAAAGTTCAGGCATAATATTTTGAAGCCACCCTTAACTAAAACATTTTGTCCCAAAAATGGATATCAACGGGCAATTGTTTGGAGACCTTTGAGGTGTGGGGGTCCTCCTTCTTTCAGGAGGAAGAGCAACACCTCAGGAGGACACTGAAAGTTACAATGCGAGTTTTCTCCCTTCATGTTTTCAAACAAATCAAGTATATCCGGCACTCCTGCTTCAGTTCCCTTTTGCGCTGTCTTTTGGTGTGACACATTTTACACAAAAATGCCCAAATGAACTTTTCAGTCAATATTACCTTTAAAACTATATTGTCATATTGTAGTTAGCATGGTTTTAGCATGTTAGCATAAAAGCACATTGCTTAATGTCATGCTAAGCATAGATATCATATATAAAGGCTAGGTGTCTCGTGCGCGCTGCTGGCCAATGGAGGTCGACGTCCGCACGTGGCGGCCATCTTGCCACAGTGTGCTCGCTCACTCGTTTAATGGTGCATGTACTTTTAAATAACCATAACTTGCTCAATTTTCTACCGATTTTCAAACGGTTTGGTTTGTTATAAACGTCAGAGATGTAGTTATGACACTGCATACATACACTGCATACATATGAATAATTATAACATACATGTTCAAGCATTCGGAATTATAGCCACGTTAATAACGTTTGAAAGAAACCAAACTGTTTGTAAATCCGTCAAGATTTCAGCGAGATAAGAGGATTTGTGTGCATGCTGATCACTCACTTTAATTCACAGCTTCCCTGTGACAAGATGGCCGAACGGTGATGCCGGAAGTGACTGCGCCATAAGACATCTAGTGGTTATATATGATATCTATGATGCTAAGTGCATGAAACCTCATATGATGTGACACACAATCATAAGGTGTGACAGGGTTTTCTTGTCACACTATATGATATGAACTGCATTTAAATACATAAACAAATATTGCATCACAATAAGTGTAATTGTGATTGTCAAAACATTTGGTAACTAAATAGAATTTTATGAAGTTTAGTGACAACATGTTACAATGTTTACATTGTACAATGGCTGGTAGGATACAGTTTTTATTATTGCTTGACAAAAATTTCAAGATTTCAATTCCATTCTTGTGATTTGATTCCGATTTTGATTCAATATTGACTAATTTGGATACATGTTTATTTTAAATTTTATTTAAAAAAATAATCTCACCTAATGCTGTAAACATAGAGGGCCCAATCTGCTGGTATTATTAAAGGTTAAAAATAACAAATTAATTTAAACATAATGGAGTTTTTGTTATAATAACAATTATTTAATGACATAAGTAAAAATATGTAATATAGTGCTCAGCAAAATCTCCTCTCTAGATATTTTTTCTATTCAGTTAACATGCTATGGTCATTAAATGGATTTCCTGAGGTAAAGGTAACGTTATGTGACATAATTGTTCTCCTGCTGTTATATTGACCTCTTTCCGTGGCTGAAAAACACTAATTGGTCGATATTATCAGAGCCCGTCTACGGAGAGCCTTGGCACTTCCTATTAGCCCCATTGTATCGATCTTGGCTGCAGTTCCATTAGAATTCCACTGGGGGTGATCGCGGGCGAGTGCAGACTGAATGGGAGTCTATGGGGCTAGACGGCTAAATGTGTCTCTTTCACCCGATTGCCGTTGAGAAATCTCAGATTTTATTGTAGGTTTTGCAAGTTCAACATGGGTTATAGGTCGAAAGTTGAATGAACGAGTACTTATGTCCTTTCGATTTCTTACAGGTTGAGTTGTTGTTGCCCATAACACGCTAGCATTCTGCTAATGACGTCAGCATTCTGACGTCATTGACATTTTAATAAGTGACTCTAAAAAATCTAACACCCAGCAATGTGTAATTTCTTTGCATCTCCTTTCGAATACAACATTCAAATTACTAGACAAAAAATTATATCCTGAGAAAAGTGGATTTTGAGGGGTATTTCGCCATAGACCTCCATTCATTCTGCACTCACCTGCGAGCGCCCCCGCATGGACAGAGGCGTGTTACTGCAGCCAGTCCAGAAACCGGAAGTAAGCAGAGAGTGCCAATTCTCTTCCTATTAGACATTCTCTGATATTATGTATACTTGCGGTAAGTTGTACTGTGTCTTTAAATAAAAAAGTAACAGGTGATCGGTTCATGTGCACTTGAACTGAGGCGCTCAGCGATCTGTCACGTCACATTTACAAGCGCCAAACGTATTTTTGTCTGAATTTCGTAATAAAATTGACGGAATCTAAGAGCTGAGAATTAGTTTAATATTAAAAGTACCTCTTTGCTCCGCAATTTTTCTGTGCGTGAGAAAATGGATGTGTGGCGTGAGAGCGTGTGAAAAGTGTCAATTGCGTGAGTCTCACGCTCAATGCGTGAGAGTTGGCAGCCCTGTTATACATTAAATAAGCCATTGTCCACAGTTTTATGAACAGCCGCCATCTCGCGGTAGTGTGTGTGTTGTTGCGCAGTGGCGCGCGAACTCGACTTGACAACGAATGCCTTTGCCTGCCGTAGACACAGTTAACCAGTTTAAACATGCTTGCAGAAATATACATGTAGCGGGTCAAGTGGTTGAGTTGGGAAGTGTATCTTTAAGGCCGGCTGATTATTTGGATCAGGTGGCGTAAGCGACGCATCCCTTTAAAGGTGTTGAGAGGAACAGAAAAATGGTGCGGCTTGAGGGAAGAGTGAGTCTCTTGGTGTATCGGCTGTGCGAGGGGGAGAACGTGGGTCTTTTTGGGAGGTTATGTCTATTCGTTGTTAATATTGAACCGCTTATCACGGCTCTTTGTTTGTTTGTTTGTTTGTAGCTCGGTTGGGTGTCTGCGCTTATGGTGTCCAGTAAATGGTACCAGCGCCTGCGGTTACGGTGTCCAGTAAATGGTACCGGCAGTGACGAGCCTTCAGAAACTTGCTTTCATAATAGCAAGTAGTGATCTTGCATAGGTCTTGCAGCAACGTAAGTAACGCAAGTCTTTTTGGAAGTCCATGCCTATTTGTTTTTAAATTCATTGAACTGCTTAACACGGTTCATTGTTTGTTTGTCGGTAGCTCGGCCTGGTGTCTGCGCTTATGGTGTCCAGTCAATGGTACCAGCAGGACGAGCTTACAGAAACTTGCTTTTATAATAGGGGGTAGTGATCCTATAAGAGTTGCAGCAATGTAAGTTCACTGACTCTGTTTCTTTTAGATATAATGTATAAGGTTTAGCGCTGATTATTCTCTTGTTAATTTCACCTATGAATAGAAACAACACTGATGAGAGTGCGCACAGTTATTAATCATCCACACCACTTAATTGTATTGCTACGGGGCATACGGCGTTGATTCAAAGAAAAACGTAAGTTTGATCCTTTTCCTGTTTTAATCTTCCAATTAGAGATTGGTTATTGTTTTAAATTGTCATAGCATCATAAACCACTTATGCTTGTGATTTACAGGAGGATTGCCTACGTCGGTCACTAGCCACTGTTTTTCCTGAGCTTAATCATTGTGTGTGTGTGTGTGTGTGTGTGTGTGTGTGTGTGTGTGTAGCGGCTACTCTCTGGATGACCCGGACTTAGTTGGGCTTAGGATTGGGCCCTGCTTGTGGTAGCCTGTTCATTTAAATGTTGTGTTTGCTTTATTTCCTTGTTTATTTTCTGTTTGGCAGTCATACTCCCAACATTCGGCCGATGGGCATCGAGCAATATCTCCTTTAGGAACAGCGTCTATTTTGTGATGAAATGTTCACTAGTGAAGTGTGAAATGCTGTGTTAGTGTATGTTTGCACGGCCGAATTGGTTTGAAGTGTTTTTGCAGTGTTTTGTGAACAGTACCTATTTATTCGACTTTATGCACTGTAGTTTTGATATTGTTAGACTTTATACCCTGTAACTCATTTACTATGAGGCTTTTATTCACTGTGACCTATTTATTGTAAAATTGTTTACCGTTACCTGGGGGGACTATTTGTCTGCCCTGATTGCCAATTCTTATATTTGTGAGTGTTTAATAAATTTATAATTGAGTACATCAGTCCCATTTCTGTTCCTTCATTGGACGCAACCTGCCTAATTATCTAAAAGGGGAGCGTGGGTTTTTGGGGTCTCTATTCTAAATATCCAAATTGTGCGTTGGAGCGCCCCCTAGGGGTTACATACATTTGATTATATTTTGGAGAACAGACAGAAGAAGATCCGTCGATGTACTTTTGTTTGTTTTTGTTTGTTTTTGTGTGTTCAGATGTTCAGTAGCGGTCATGAGCGCAAACACATGTAAAGAGTTTTAACTCTCTTCTCTGTGTCAATCACATGCCTTTGAATGCAACTCTCTGCAGATTCACTTTATTTCCACATTGTCTAATAATCCAAATGTAGTTGCATAAGTTACTATTATACAAACCAAAGGACAGGCAATGATTTTCGGGCTATACAGATGGCAGAAATAATGCTTGTCTCTTCTGTTTTTGTTGCAAAGATAGCCTATCTACTTATGATAATAATAGTCATTTAAATAAAATAAAAATCTAAATAATATCATTTTATATATATGACGACTTCAGATGCAAAAGCCTCTAAGCACCATCTGAAATTTTCTTCTAAAAGAGCATTTTTATCAAGCTTGTATGTCTGTTCAATTATTTCACTTAATTGGCAATGAAAAGTACCTATTAATTGTCATTAAAGTGAAATTACTGAACTTAAATATACGAGCTTGATAAAAATGCTTGTTTTAGAAGAAAATTTCATATATATATACACATACATACATATATAGGCCTATATGATCCGAAGTAACTCGCTACTTGAGTAGTTTTTTCATTGGATAGTTTTTTACTCTTACTCAAGTAACTATGAAGATTATTACTTTTACTTTTACTGAGTAAATATTTTTACTTGTACTTGAGTACTCTACCCACCTCTGGTCTAACTTAATATCATGCTTCTTAAATAATGTTTTTAGTATATAAAGAGCATTTTGCGCTTCAATGGAAGCCAATTTTACTTCATAGTATTTCTTTGTATAAAAGATTTAAAAATTTGAATGGGATTTTTTGAATCCCAAATTTTTGTATCCCACATTTTATAAGTCTCAGATTTTTGGACAGTATATATTTTACAAACTATTGCAGACATTATAAATGCAATTTCTTATAAATGTCTACAGGCCCGGCGCCACGAGGGGGCAAAAGGGGGCATTGCCCCCTCAGATCTGATTTGTGCCCCCTCAGTTTCATTTTTGTATTCATGGTTACAAATGAAATGTTTAACCTTTTGAGTGGTATATGGGATTTTTATTTCAGTGCTGAGAGTACGGTCACACATATGGGATTTAGAATGTTCATTGACGACATAACTGCCAGATTCAAACTGTGCTTTCGCGCGTTGGCTGGCGCTGAGCCAGAGACGGACGCGCGCAGCGCTGTCATATCACAGCGTTTTCAACCTCACAATGTTTATTTTAGGTTTCAGATATTTAAATACACATAAGCACTAGTAAAACAATACATTTGGAGTTTGTAAAATACACACTGATGTATGTGGAAGCAGCAATAATAATCTATTCAAATATAATTTGCCGACGTGTGTTATTCATATCAGACAAACACGGAAGTAGGCTAACTATAAAGTTTACTCTTCTCACAGTTCACCGACCACTTTTCTCTGCACTTTTTTGCAGAGAATCGGAATATCAGATAGTTGATGACATGGTAAGCAAGTTTGTGAATATTTTGAATAAAAAAGGGAAAAGGAAATAAAAGCGATACATGTCAGTGTTATTGTGGTTGCGGTGTGTCACGTGACAAATTATGACGCGTCGCCATGGAAACATTAAGGGGGAACGTTCTAAAATAACAGTCGCCTTGAAAAAACTCACTATGGGAGTCAGTTAGAATATTAAAATTAAGCGTAAAAGGGTTAATATATGCATAATAAATTACGCTGGCTTATCTTTTTTACTAAGCAAGTTATCAGTGTGTATTGTTCATTGATGGTGTTAAGCCCCCTTAACAATTTCACATGCCCCCTCAGTCATTTCATCCTGCAGCCGGGCCTGAATGTCTACGACTAGAACATCATCTGAACAATCAAATATACTTCAATATTCGAAATAAACAATACATGAAAGTTGAAAGATGAATGTTATTTTAAGCTATATATCAAATAGCTAAATGTTATCAAGTACAGCTGCAGTTTTCTTCCTGTAAAACCTCATTGTTTTTCATTTTAGTTGTGAGAGAATAAACTATAGAAGAACTGAGAAAACATGCAGGTATGACATCATCTCAGTTATATATGCATATGTGTAAATATTATACACACAAAGATTATTAGTTCCTGTGTTTTTCTCTTCACAGTTCAGATCACTATTGATCCTGAGCGTTCACATCCAGATCTGAAGGTTTCTAAGGACCGTAAAACAGTGAGAGACGCTCCAGGATATAATCACACTGGAGAGGGATTTCCATATGAGTTATGTGCATCTGGAGCTCAAACATTTACATCTGGCCGTCACTATTGGGAGGTTGATTTGGCAGTTTCACGTAGCCCTCCTAAAATCTACTGGTTAATTGGTGTGGCGAAACGGAAATTTTCGCTTAAATAACAGCTCTGCTTTAACTCCATCAAGCGGTTACTGGTTCTTGTGTTCAGACGGTCCTAATGGCTTTTACATCAGCTCTGATCCACCAGTTAAACTCTCACTGACGCCGAGACCTGAACAACTGGGAGTTCTGTTAGATTATGGTCACGGTCAGCTGTCATTTTACAGTGTCAAAGAGAGGAAACATCTGCTGACCATGAGCTCCAGATTCACTGGATCAGTCGTTCCACTGTTTAATCCAGGAGTAGGAGATCTGAGTCCACTTAAAATTCTGGATTGTCCAGAACCTGTAGAATCAGCTGTAGAGTCCAGTGAACCTTTACTGAGTAACAGCTCAGAGCTTGACTGACCAATCCAGTGTGTTTAGACGGAAGAACGAATATGAAAAAAGTAAATATCTTCTCAGATATACATACTAGAAAAGTGTATAAAATGCACAAATAGAGCATGGCACTAGCAACATCAAGGTCATGGTCATGAATACTGATAAAATGTACAGCTTGAACACAGCAGCATCAGTTCAGTCTTTAAGGTACGACAACTTTAGATGAAGCATCACTTTAGATGAAGCAATATTTTTACAATAATCCCATAAGATCATCAGATCAAGTGCTGCACATTCTCTGCTCACAGCAACACTATTACAGCTCGAGACACTCTTGATCTGACTGATTCAGGGATCTCGTCTTGCTCTGATACTGGCTGAACTGCAGAACAGAAAACTGAACATGAACCAACAGTGTCTGACATTCATCTAGTGTCTGAAAACAGAGATGATGAAGTGAGTTATTACAGTCTTCACATATTAAAGAGTTCTTCATCCTCTCTGTTACTAACACATATATCCAGAAACACATGAACTTACTATAACTATACTTTTTTTATACTTCCCTGCATGTAATTTCCATAACCTGTGTATTAATCTGTGGTCCTACTCTAAACTTGTGTATTATGAATATTGTTGGCTCTTACGACAAACTGCTTGTTCCTCATTTGTAAGTCACTGATAAAAGCCTCTGATAATGAATAAATGTAAATCTTCAGCCTTACAGGAGGAATAAAAGTCTTCATGACTTTAAGATCAAGGCTCACAAAACATGATACTCAGAAATATTTGTACTTTTTTACTGTATATTGATGGAGAAACATGATGTCTAAAATGTTTGATAAAATTGTCTAAAGGTGCCTTGATCAAATACTCTTGATATTTAACAGATGATCGCTGTACTTTGGGCTCTTACTTTTCTCTTATAAAACACTGTAACTAATATTGAAATGAACATTGATTGATGTTTGTGTTAATTTAATAAAAAACACAATGATCTGAAATGTAAACTTATCTTTGATAAGTAAACGAGATATTTTATGCACAAATTAACTTTGTCTAACATAGTTTTACAGTAAATTGAGAAAATATCAATGTTTCCATGGCAACGCTGTACCACAGTAGAATTGCAGTAATGTATTTCTACATTGGCATTTTTTATAAATAGTAGCATCAACAATATGATTGCAGTTATTTATTTATTTGAAGTGTTTATTGTAGTATAGTTGTATTTATGTATAAATAACAAATTGGTTTCTTCTTTTCAGAAAATGAATACAGCAATATTTAACGGGAAGGGCAACAGTGCAGAGTTAGCTCTTCATGTGATGAGAGTGAGGAAGAGTTAGACAGATGACTGGGAATGATGGGATTAAATGATAGGGATCTACTTATTTTTGGTTTGCATGAGTTCCTAGTATATAAATCTAGAAATCAGAATACATTAGAATAAATCTAGTATATAATAGAAAAGAAAATCATAATTTTATAGAAAAAATTAAAGTGTTGTGAACAAACTAATCTAACCTCAGATAGTGGAGATGAAATAAGATTCTTACAAAGTAACACAATCAGACTGTGACATTTGTGACATTTATGTTGATACTAACAACACTGATTGTCACATTGTGTATATTGTAATATAATTAAATGAATAACAGTTTTTTTTTCCTATCAAGTATTTATACCTTAATATGTCACTATTTTGATATTTTGCCAATTAAAATGTACAATATTTTAATTTCAATCTCCAACTTTTATTGATAAAAAATAAAAGATTGAATAAATCCATCTATAACCCTATTAGAGGATCAGATTCAACCCTTAAACAACAGTAAAGCTCAGACTGTTCGCTTTAACAGGGTCAAACTAAATGCAAACCCAGATTTCTGTATGAAAAATATTCCCAAAGCTGTTCATGCATCAGATTCATCTTCACTGAGCAGAAGAACCGGCTGATGAAGCTTCTCTCCTCATCCTCATAACTAATCAAAAAAAAATAAAAAAAATCTGATTACGTAATGCACATTACTTGTAAAGCATTACTTTACTCGTAACATCAAAAAAGTAATCTGATTGCGTGATGCATGTTATTGTAATGCGTTACCCAACACTGCTCATTTCAGATGAGATTGAAAACCCCTGATCTCTAGGTTTTCTCAGAGGAGGGCCGTGCTAGAAATGTGTCCATCTTGAACATAATCAGAATGATCAGCTAATAATGGTAAATCTCCATACTCTGGTGCACTGGAGGAGCATCTGAGTGGTTTCCACAGTTGTACCGACAGGCTGTAGAAAGTTCTGATGGAATCACGTCCTCATGATATCAAAGACACGCGAAGGTCAACTTGTATGAAGTTCATTTGCCTTTGCAATATTTCACATTTATATTTTTTGTATATATTTTATAGTTTTTTTTTTTTTTACATGATTTGATATATTTTTATTATATTGATTGGTTTGTTAAATACACACACTATATCTGTTTGATTATTGTATTATGTTTAATACAGTATCTCTTCAGTTTAAACCATAAACACAGGGTGTTCACTCAAGTGGACATCTGAAAATCTCTTTGAAAAATGTGTAAAAAATACAAATAAATTAAAATCTTGTTTTTAATGCCCTAAGAGCAATAAAAACACATAGTTATCACAATTCATGCATGAAAGGGTTAATACATTTATTTTCACTAACAATATATTCATAATTATATGATGTATCATCATCATGTCCATGCTAAACACACATGTATTAATGCACGCTGTTGTTAAGAGAGCGTCGTCTTGGTCGTCTTTATCATCGATAATGATCTACAATATCGCACACTGCAGGCTTTTCCCTTGATACACTTTTTTTACAGTCGATCCATGAGGAAAAAAATCCTTGAGATCTATGTGGATTTTCCATTAGCTATTCAATCGCCTCGTAAAAACAGAAAACACACACACAAACACACTTATGAGACTTAGTATATGAAGCGGTTTTAATCATATGATGATGATGAGGTTTTTATTGAGGAATCACGTTATGTTTAGAAAGTGAAAGTTAAGAGGAGAAAATCAGGTGCACGTTTGATAGATTCAGATTTTTGTTGATTTTTTCCGTTTATTTTGACTCTATTATTGAGTTGAACGCGTAACAGCTCATCTTCAGATCTCTGTGATTTAACAGAGTCTTCTTCTCCGGTGAGTTTCTGTTCCTCTTTGAACACGACAGTCTGATTTATTATTTCTCTCACATGATTCATGTGTTTCTGGAAAATATCCCGTAGTGTTTTATTTGAGTGTCTGTATTTTCACAGGAATGTTGACTATTATTGTCGCTGTTCTGGTGAATCTCTTCATAGAGACTTCTGGTAAGAACATGTTTAATAATAATAAACTTTATTTCATATGGTGTCTTTAAAGCAGCTTCTCAAGCCACTTTACACTATAAAACAGACATAATTTTGCACACACTGAGTGTGGTTTTAGGAACCCATGCAAGAAGTGCGTTGTAATAGTCAATGTGTTAAAACACAAAAGTATTGATAAGCTTTTCAGTCACAGGAAAAAAAAATAGGGCAAAGTAGCAATATTTCTGAAATGAAAAAGGGAATTCTTAACAGTATGGGTCAAAAGACAAACTTGAATCAAATATAAACTTCTAAAAAAATTATTTAGTTTGGAACAGAGGCATCTACGTTTAACATTAGTTAGTTAATGAGAGACGACCAAGAAGGGTGTAATTCTAGTGTATTGTTTTGAATGGAGGTGGACAGGTTTTCCATGGCGATTTACTCTATTAATACGTTTTTCCATGATGTAATATGTATGTTGTTCCTTGATTTCCAGTTCATGAGGATAGTTTTCTTGGCGATAGTTAAAGCTACTAGGAGTAATTGACTATTTCTATTGTTTAAATTAATTATGGATATGTCACCTAATATACAGGGGGAAGGAGACACTGGGATGTGACATCCCATAAGGTTGGATAGTGAGTCAGTAACGTTTTTCCCAAAATCTTTTAATTGAAGTGCAATCGTACTCGGTTACCTAATGTAACCTCGGTTCTCTCTAGAAGAGGGAACGAGTATTGCGTAAGTAGCTTACGCTTCGGGAAAGTTCTCTTTCTTCGAGATCTGAAGCCAAAAAATTATCCTTAATTTTGCATTTATTGTCAACGCAGTGCAGCAGCAGGCAGACCAAAGCAAGCTGTATAAGCGTGCTCATTGGCTGCCAGGCGGCAACTGCTTAAGCCTATCAGTGAGCCCGGTGTGACGTCACACCCAATGCTTCGCGCCCTCCACACCCTTCTAACCGTCAAGAAGGGTGTGGCCAGTGTGTATATATTGCGGGCTCACAGGCTGAACTCTGGTTTTCATAGTCTGAAGCGCAAAAGCTCGTGGCGCGTCACGGCAGGTTACGCAATACTCGTTCCCTCTTCTAGAGAGAACCGAGGTTACATTAGGTAACCGAGTACGTTCTCTTACGAGAGGTTCTCTCGTATTGCGTAAGTAGCTTACGCTTCGGGAACCCATTGTCAACGCCGTGCGCGCCGAGCATCCAACACATGAATCCCAGGGAGACCGGGGAAAAACATAGCGTTGAAACAGGTGGCCGGTGGCCAACGCCTGTACCAAGCACTTCACTTCACATAAATGACAGAGCAGCATAGCCGGTCTGTATACATCAGTGTAAATGGTGTGGCCGGCAGCGCGGGCCCACACAGTGCATAAACACGTATAGGGAAAGAAAATAGAGCAGAAACACTGGTCTATTTATGGAAAGAATCCTTCCCCTGGTGCCAACCAGAAAATTAACCAGTAAGTGGACATAGTCTGCACTTATACTGATAACAGTGTAGCCTACAGGGCGGGAACTTCCAGGTTATAAAACCTCACGAATGTAGATGGGGAGGCCCAGCCCGCCGCCATACAAATATCGTGAATCGAAATTCCGCTGGACCAGGCCCACGAAGAGGCCATGCCTCTAGTGGAGTGGGCTCTGATACCCAAAGGACACTGCAGGTGTTTGGAGGCGTAAGCTGCTGCAATCGCGTCCACTATCCACCTGGACAGGCTCTGTTTCGAGGCGGCGAGACCCTTGGTGCGTCCGCCAAAAGAAGCAAAGAGCTGCTCGGACCGCCTGAAAGCGGCGGAGCGCGTGATGTAAACTCTCAGCGCCCTAACAGGGCATAGGAGGTTATCACTGTCCCCGTTATCGGATAATGGCAGAGCCGAGAGGGAGATGATTTGTGCCCTAAAGGGGGTACCAATCGCTTTGGGAACATAACCGTGTCTCGGTCTGAGAATGACTTTAGAGTCATTCGGTCCGAACTCGAGACATGCAGGGCTAATAGATAGCGCGTGCAGGTCCCCCACGCGTTTTACTGAAGACAGAGCTATCAGAAAAACGGTTTTGAGCGAAAGGTACTTAAGATCCACAGATTCAAGCGGTTCAAAAGGAAAAGCCTTCAGGGCCTCCAGGACCAAGGACAGATCCCAAATAGGAACCGAGGGGGGCCGCGGGGGATTCATCCGCCTGGCTCCTCTGAGGAAACGGATAATAAGCTCATTCCTACCGATTGCCCGGCTGCGCGTCGTCTCAGCGAACGCTGCAATAGCCGCCACATACACTTTGAGCGTGGAAGGGGACCTACCCTTTTCCAACAGCTCCTGTAGGAAGGAGAGCACTTGCGAAACCCCACATGTGCGTGGATCAAAGCTCTTAGCAGCGCACCATTTAGAGAACACAGACCACTTAGACGCATAGAGCCGCCTCATGGAGGGAGCTCTAGACTGCGTGATCGTGTTCACAACCCCTTCTGGCAGGTCAACGGATATCCGTTGATTACCCATGCATGCAGAGACCACCGCTCCGGGTGGGGATGCCAGATTGACCCACCGGCTTGAGAGAGGAGATCCTTTCTCACCGGGATCGGCCATGGGGGTGAGTGCGACAGCCTCACCAGCTCTGGGTACCAAATCTGGTTCTCCCAGCGCGGGGCTATAAGGAGCACTGGGTGCTGTGTTTCCCTGATCCTTGTTAAAACCTGTGGTAACAGGGAGATCGGGGGAAAGGCGTACAGCGGGAGGCTGGGCCAAGTCTGGGACAGCGCGTCCTCGCTTTTCGAGAAAAATATCGGGCAGTGAGTGTTGTCTTTCGACGCAAAAAGGTCGACCTCCGCCCTGCCGAATAGGCGCCAGAGGAGCTGGACTGTCTGAGGATGCAGGGACCAATCTCCCGGGGGAATGATGTCCCTGGACAGTCTGTCTGGTCCCACATTCAAGTGGCCCGGCACGTGCGCGGCTCTCAGCGAGCGCAACGAGC
Source organism: Abramis brama (assembly GCF_963993115.1). NCBI lineage: Eukaryota > Metazoa > Chordata > Actinopteri > Cypriniformes > Leuciscidae > Abramis > Abramis brama. The sequence goes on from NC_139965.1 coordinate 1,161,632, forward strand.
GGTGAGCCCACACGAGAAGGCATTCTGTCAGTTTGCACAGGCTCTTGGATCTGACACCGCCCTGTTGGTTCACATAGGATAACACTGACATGTTGTCCGAGCGGACTAACACATGGTGATCCCGTATGAATGGGAGGAAGCGCTTGAGAGCGTTCTCGACCGCTATCATCTCCAAACAATTTATGTGGAGGCATTTCTCCTGGTCCGACCACAGGCCAAAAGCCAGTTTGCCCTCGAAAAGAGCGCCCCAGCCTGAGGTGGAAGCGTCCGTCGAGATAACTTTGCGGTGCGAGACGGCTCCCATTGTCACTCCCCGCTGGTACCAGTCGGCCACTAACCAGGGCTTCAGTGCTGAAACGCAGCTCTGAGTCACTCTGATTCGAATGCCGCCAGAGGCCCAGGCTCTGTGAGGCACTCGGGCGTTCAACCAGCGTTGAAGCGGGCGCATACGCAGTAGACCCAGCTGAAGCACTGCTGCAGCTGAGGCCATGCAACCCAGCATCCTCTGAAATGTCTTTAGAGGAGCGGTGCTGCCCGACCGAAAGGAAGCGGCCAGGCGTCGAATGCAGCGCGCGCGCTGTGTCAACAGACGGGCCGTCATTGCCACAGAGTCCAGTTCCAAACCCAGAAAGGAGGTTGAACGACTGGGCAGCAATGAGCTCTTGGTCCAGTTGACCGTAAGCCCCAGGCTTTCCAGGTGGCTGAGGAGCACTGTTCTGTGAGCGATGAGCTCGGCCTCTGACTGTGCTAGAATCAGCCAATCGTCCAAATAATTCAAAATCCACATTCCCTGACCTCTCAGGGGAGCGAGAGCCGTGTCCATGCACTTCGTGAATGTACGGGGTGCTAGAGACAGGCCGAATGGTAGGACGGTGTATTGATATACCTGACCGTCGAAGGCGAATCTCAAGAATGGCCTGTGACGGGGTATTATCTGGATCTGAAAGTATGCGTCTTTCAGATCGAGAGAGATAAACCAGTCCCTCGGGCGAATTTGCGCGAGGATCTGCCTGGTTGTGAGCATTTTGAACGGTCTTCGCATGAGAGCTTTGTTCAAATATCTCAGATCCAAAATCGGTCTGAGAGCTCCGTCCTTCTTGGGAACGAGGAAATAAAGGCTGTAAAAGCCCGACTCGCTCATCGAAGGGGGAACCGGTTCTATAGCCCCTTTGCACAGAAGTGTCGCTATTTCTGCTCGAAGCAGATGTGCTACTTCCCCATTCACTCTCGTCTCGGTACGCGCCTGAAAGCCCGGGGGCGGCGAGCGAACTGCAGAGTATAGCCCTGTTTTATTGTGTTTAGCACCCATTCTGATGCACCTGGGATAGCCTCCCACGCTTCTGTGTGTGCAGCCAGGGGCAGGATGGCCTCCGGGCTCTGATCGCCGCGTATCGCGGGCTCGAGAGCTCGAAACGGAGGGGCGGGTGCAGCGCGCGCGCTCTCTGTGCTTAGACACGGCGGATCGCACGCAGCGATAACTGGCCGTTTTACACGTGGTGTCCCGGTGGCTTTGGACGGGGAACACACAGCGTGAGGCGCGACGCGCAAGGGCGGCGTCGGGGGCGAAATGTTCGTTAGTATGTGTGAGCGCAGGGGAGCGGGCACAGCATCTATATTTAGAACATGACCGGTTGTGAATGGCCGTGTGACAGAGCGGGCAGTGAGTAGACGGGGGCACCGTGAAGTGGACACGTGACCTACTCGAGCGGATTCTACTCGCTTTATGAGAGTGGGCTCTGTGAGAGACACGGGATTTATAGTGCTTGTGTGCAGGGGTGAACACAGAAACGTGGGCACATTCACTGCATTTGAAACACATGCGGCGCGAGCCGTGCAACCAGACATAATGCTCTCTTTGAGATTTCTCTGGGTCGCAGTGAAAACGGCGGTTGTATGCAGGCGAGAGGGTGAGATTACCGGCTCGTTGGCTGCGAAATGAGTGTCCGCAGTAACCGTGGCAACGGGGACTGACAGGACATGAAGCTTTGACGGTGGTCCGGCCGCAGCGGGACACAGCCGTCGCTTCTTTCCTCGGGCTAGGAGGTCTTAGCGGGCTCCGGTTTCACCGTAATCCTCTGCCGGGGTCCCCGGGGAGGAGGCGGTCTGTTTCGGCTGGAAGAGCGCGATCTAGGGCGGCCGCCCTGTCGTCGCTGCGATGACGGAGGTTGAGCTGGACGCTGGGTGGAACTTTGCGCAGGCTGGTCGCGAGGACGGCGTGCAACAGAGCTAGAGCGTCGAGGCAGGAAGAGATTCATCGCCTGTGTAGTCTTCTGTACCTCCGAGAAACGGTCAACGATCCCGCTAACCGCTGGGCCGAACAGGCCGGTGGGAGAGAGGGGGGCGTTGAGAAACACCGCGCGCTCAGACTCTCTTATGTCGGCGAGCGTCAACCAGAGATGCCTCTCTGTAACGGTCAGAGAAGCCATGCACCGTCCGATGGCCTGGGCAGCGGATTTCGTAGCGCGAAGGGAAAGGTCCGTCGCGCTTCTTAGATCCGTAATGGAAGCAGATTCCAGACCTTTCTCGTCCATATCACGGAGGAGATTAGCCTGGAGAATCTGCAGCACGGCCATGGAGTGAAGGACAGAAGCAGCTTGACCGGCGGCGGAGAAAGCGCGGCCGACAAGGGCTGATGTGGTCCTGCAGGGCTTAGACGGGAGGGCAGCCTTTGAGCGCCAACGAGAAGGCGGGCAAAGGTGCGCTGCTACCGCCTCTTCCACAGGGGGAATGGCATTATACCCCTTCTCAGCGGCGCCGTCAACCTGTGAGAGCGTCGATGAAGCGTGTGAAGAGACCCTCGCGGAAACCGGTGCATTCCACGACTTAGAGAGCTCGCTGTGGAGCTCAGGCAGGAAAGGCGTGGTTCTGGAAGCTGGCGATCGGCGGCGGCGATGGAGAAAGCAGCCGTCGAGCCTGTTTGGTGCTGGCTCCTTAGGAGGAGACCACTCGAGGCCTAACTGGTCAACAGCCCGGGTAAGGAGGCGCAAAAGCTCCGTGTCCTCGCCCGCTCGAGAACGCCCAGAATCCTGGACTGTAGAGGAGGCGGTGGACCAGTCCTCACTGTCAGACGCCAGGATAGAGCAGCTGTCAGCGGCGCGTCCATCAGACTCATCCGCCTCGTCCCCTGAAACGGCGGCGGCGCGGGCGAGAGCCGGCGGTTGAGCGGCCGGGAGGGGGGGCGGAGAGGGCGAGAGAGAAGCTCGAGGGAGAGGTTCCGGCGAGCTTCTGAACGCCGCATCTGTCTCCGGTGGTCGCTGCGAGCGGCGCTTTTTCTTGCGCGGCCCAACAGGGACATGCGGAGCGACAGCCTGGTCAAAAACCTCAAGTCGAGCCCGCAGGGTCGACATTGAGAGTTCTTCGCACTCGGGGCAGCCGCCCGTAGAGAGTGCGGCGGCGACGGCGTGATCGCGGCCCAGGCAGAGAGCGCAGATGAGATGGCGGTCTCCGTTGCTGAGCGGGGCGCGGCACGAACCGCAGGAAAAACGAGGCATTTTGACAAAAATGCCTCACGCTCTTTTAGAGAAAGTGCGTGTCGCAGGGCGAACACACACACAACACAGAAAATGCAGAGAAAAAGGATATGTCGCCGGATAGCGTAGCAGGCACGGATGGCTGAAGGCGGCGAAGGTGGCCGGCTTCCTCAGGCGCTGTCCTAGGCTTGCTGGTCGCTGGTTTCAACGGCGGCGGCTTCTCAAGATCCAGCGATGCGAAGAGCTTCACTGAAGACAAGAAAATCAGAGTTCAGCCTGTGAGCCCGCAATATATACACACTGGCCACACCCTTCTTGACGGTTAGAAGGGTGTGGAGGGCGCGAAGCGCCCTCATTGGGTGTGACGTCACACCGGGCTCACTGATAGGCTTAAGCAGTTGCCGCCTGGCAGCCAATGAGCACGCTTATACAGCTTGCTTTGGTCTGCCTGCTGCTGCACTGCGTTGACAATAAATGCAAAATTAAGGATAATTTTTTGGCTTCAGATCTCGAAGAAAGAGAACTTTCCCGAAGCGTAAGCTACTTACGCAATACGAGAGAACCTCTCGTAAGAGAACCCAAATGGCGTGAACATATGGTGTCTGGGGTATTTTGTGTACAATGTGAGCAGGTTTCAGAAGTGAATCCCATTTTAAATAATTTTTGTCTAGTTAGGTGAAATCTAGGTGAAAGTTGAGTGGCTTCTTGTTAACTATGAAATCTGGTTGTTCCAGATGGGGGTGTGTTTAGATGGTGCAAGAGGAGTATTTGTGATTTGATGGAATTTCCACCAGGCTGTCAGAGCTGTTGCTAATGTTAGCGTTTTAAAACTGGTGTTTTTTGATCGCCTGACTATAAAAAGGTAATTCTGAAATGATAATGTCCTTACAAATTGTTTGTTCAACATCTAGCCAAGTGATATCTGATGGGTTAGGGTGAATCCATTTGTATATATTTTGGAGCTGATTGGCCAGACAGTAGTGCTAGAAATGTGGTGCTTCCAGTCCTCCTAGTGTTTTCTGTTTCTGTAGTGTAGTCAATTTAATTATTGGGGTTTTATTTTTCCAGTAGAATTTGATAGTGATTGAATCTAGCGATTTAAACCAGGTGTGAAGGTATCATTGTAAATAAATAGTTTAATTTAGGGAGTTCAGTTATTTTAATTATTGATATTCTGCCCATAATGGATAGTGGTAAGTTCATCCAGCGTTGAAGATCATCATTTATTGTTTTAAGTAGTGGAGTATAGTTGAGTCCAAACAGCTCTGACAGCCTGGGGGAAATGTTAATACCTAAATATGTGATGTAATTGGTGCACAGAGGGATAGGTAGTGTATGGGATGTCACATCCAAACTGTTGGAATATAATGGAAGGATAACAGACTTACTTCAGTTGATTGAGTATTCAGAAATATTTAAGAATGAATCAATGAGTTTGATTGTTTCTTGTAATGATGATGAGGGGTCTTGCAGATACAGTAGTATATCGTCAGCGTAAAGACTAATTTTATGGTGTATATTTGGTGTTTGAATTCCTTTAATGCGGCTGTTTTGACGAATAGCTGCTGCTAACGGTTCGATGAAAATGGTGAATAGTGAAGGGGAGAGTGGGCATCTTTGTCTAGTCCCCCGGTGCAGTGTGAAGCTTCGTGATGTTAGTCCATTTGTGATGACAGTGGCTGAAGGTGAAGTATACAGAATTTTGATCCAGTTAATGAATGACTCCCCAAAACCAAACCTCTCCAATGTGGAAAACAGGAATTTCCAGTTGACTCTATCAAATGCTTTTTCCGCATCTAGAGTAGCTATGATGGTTTTGGTTTTTTGAGTTGATGAGTAATCCATGAAGTTAAAAAGTCTGCGTGTGTTAGAAGCGAGTCTACCTTTAATGAAACCGGTTTGATCTGGATGGATTATAGATGGTGTGACTTTTTCTATTCTATGGGCTAGTGCTTTGGTGATGATTTTAATGTCTACATTGACGCCAGCTATCGCCAAAACCAAAGTCACTCATGAACTGTTTTATGGTTTCTGTAGATTGTAAAATGCGTTTATTGCCTGAACTTTTAGATCCATCTATTGTTGGGTCCAGAACTGTGTTGAAATCACCTGCTATTATGACTGGACAGTTAGAAAGGTTTGAAATGGATGAGAAAAAAGTCTGGAAAAAAGATGGGTCATCTGTGTTTGGGCCATTTAGGTTACCAATTGTAATTGGGCTATTATTAATAGAAACGTTAATGATAATAAATCGTCCTTCGGGTCTATAACAGTGGTGTTATGAACAAATGAGATTCTTTTACTTATTAAAATGCATACACCTCTTTGTTTTGTGTTGTAGTGAGCCGAGAATAAGTGGTTGTACTTCGATAATTTCATTTTGTTATGATCTGATTCTGATAGATGTGTTTCTTGTAGAAGGCAAATGTCGGCTTGTAATTTATTTAGATGATTCAAAACTTTGATCTTCTTTGTCTGAGAACCAAATCAACATTCCAGGTTAAAAAAGTAACAGTTGACATGTTTTAGTGAAAACTAAACATAAACGTATATTGATATGTGGGCCTGTTAGTACACAGTATGTGTAAGTGTGAGTGCATGAGTTTGAGCTGGTATGGCAGTGAATATGTGTGTGTGCATACGGCAATGTTGTTGGGAGATTAACATAAATACAAATACAAAAGTGACTCAGTGTATACATAAGTAAAACAATAACATCAACAGCAAAAAAACTTAAATACATACATAGGGTGGAACATGGGGATGAGGGGCACAAGACCTAGGTGCTAAAATAAGAGCACATCTCAGATACAAAAATAAAAGAGAGAATGAAAGAGAGAGAATTTAGTTGCATTTGTGATTATGGCAGTTATTGACTGTGATTAAGTGTTCAGAAAAGCCATGGAGTAATGTCCTTATCGCGATAGAACTGTCCATCTATATATAGTTTATCCACTGTAATGATTGCCTTTTTTCCTTCGTTCATTTTCTGTTTTCGGATTGGGAAAAGTTTTTTTCGTCTTTCGAGAATGACCTTTGGGTATTGTTCGTTGATTCCATAGTTTGTGCCTTTAAGTTGCCTGCCTTGCTTTTGAACCAGTTCTTTGTGTTTGTAGTGTTCGAATTTCGCGATGATCAGTCGTGGTCGATTGTTATTGTTTTGAGATCTGATACGGTGCACACGGTGAAAAGTGATGGTCTGTACAGTTTCAGCTGGTAATTTGAGTTGTTTTATCATAAAGTCCTTGACTGATTTTTCGGAGCGAAAAGATATTTGTTCTATATATAAAAAAAGATATTTAAACTATTTATTTAGTGTTGTTTACAGTCAGACGGGAGCCACCATATTAGGTCATGCACCGGGTCTCGTGAGGTCTCGCATTACTCAGTTACGTTTAACATTAGTGAACCAGCTTTACAGAGCTGATGAGGAGAGACAATAAGCACAACCTCTTATCACTATTAAGGCTCATCCATGTTTATATCTCAGAAATACAATGTGAGAGAAAAGAAACATCCACATTTTGACCAGGATTGGAGTGGATATAAATCTGAGTCTCATCTGCACAGAAGTGATCATTACGCCTGAGTGTTCTTAAGAGCAATCCAGGAGGATATACTGTATATAAATGATAAAAATGAAGGGGCTTAAAACCGAACCCTGAGGGACGCCAGTCAATCTCAGACCTGAAACCACTCATAAAAACAAACTGGTAGCGGTCAGAGAGATAAGATATAAACCAGGTTAAAACAGTCTCAGAAACACCAAAGACAGTTTCAAGATGGTTGAGTAAGAGGTTGTGATTGGCAGGTTTGGATTTCATTCAGTTTTATGGCATATATTCCAAACACACGATTCCTGATAGATCAACAAATGTTGATATTTATGGAGTAGGCCTACATCATATATGTGAACTCTTTCAATTGGATATTATGGCACTGGGTTACAATGCTTAGACATAGAAAGTTATTAGGTCAATGTGACACCAACCAAGCTAACTCATTTTTGTTCTAAGAACGTTTTCCAAACATTCTGTTTTGGTTATGGAAACGTTAAAATGTCCAGTTTTCTTAATGTTAGAGGAGCGTTTTCTAAAAGTTTAGTATGATGTTCTTGAAACATTCTTTCAACTTACTTTTTATCAACTATTTTTCACTCATATTCAAGTGTTTCCTTGAATTCACCGCAATGACAAACAGAAAGCTGCTTAATTTGAAAGTGACTTCTGTGTGAGCTGTGCTTCATACATCGCTATGGACTTTTTTCATGTGAAATTTCCCTGAAATATCGATTCGCTAATCTGACCAAGTCTTATTTATTTTATTTTTTTCACAAAAAACATAGGCTACAGATTTAGAATCACTGTGACTAGTAAATATAGCACATAAATACAGTATATAATGCATGTATTACATTGGGTGTGTCTCTCTGTGTCTCTCAGAGTCGTTCACTGTTGTGGTTCCTCGTGATCAGACAGTTGCTCATGTCGGGTCCACAGTCACTCTGCCCTGCTGGATCTCTCCTCCTGAGAACGCTGAAGCTCTGGAGATCCGCTGGTACCGTCAAGAGTTCAGCAAACCTGTTCTCCTCTATCAGCATGGGAAGATCCAGGACATCCAGGAGGAATCGTTCAGGAACAGAAGCTCACTGACTTCGCGCTCAGATCTGTCTGGTGGACTGAAGGATGGAGACGTCTCTCTACGCCTGGAGAAACTCAGGATTCAGGATGAAGATTCATTTCACTGTTATGTCACTGGAGAAAGTGAATATGACAGTGGAGAGGTGTTTCTCAAAGTCACTGGTGAGTCAAAAACTATAATTAAAGTATTGTTTTTATGGATCTAGAGCTCATTAAAGGAATAGTTCACCTATTGTGTTGCATGAGTAGGCTTTTCTCCAGATTTCAACTACTATAATTCTGAAACAAATGGAATATTGTAAAAGTTTATACGATTAAATACCGTTCCAAATTATTTTACATCCTATCAGGACATATAAATAATCCCGCGGTAACTAAAGAGCCTATCCTTTAGTCGTACTTTTAAGAGTTAGGTGAACAGTCTCTACAAATTCGTATTTTATTATAAAGATAATAAGAACTATAAATATAATAAATCTCCCCTTCGTAGTATAAATCTACCTTTTTAGGTACTCTTCAACCGTGTTTGCTATACAACAATAACCTTGTTATAAGTTGTTTCTTTAGCCAGGCTTATCAATCAATTCAAAGTTCACACTGATTTACTTATATCAGAAAATCATGCTCACCCTCTGTAGTTTTCCCCCGGTTGGGACCGTCCTGGTCCAGGAAAGGAAGGTGAAAACGTACTAAAAAATTCCAAGTTCCAGTCAGATGATTTAGAATAAATGTTTAACAATATTTATTAAAAGAATCAAAAATGAAAAGAATACTTGTTACAGAATATAATAGAGTACTTAGACTAACAGAGTAATATTAGCTAGGCTTTACAGCTTCTTGCACCCAGGAACTGCTGGCGTCCCGGGCTGGAGATTGCAAGGAAGAGCGGTTAATTTTCGTCCAGGTCCTTTCCTTTATAGTCCAGATTCGAATACCTTTCGTCATATTTACTGTAAGGCAAATCACATGTACAGATGCTGATCCCAGCAAATGTCTTGACACTCCTATCAGTGGCCGCGTGACTGTCCAGTCAACGGAAATCCCCCAGAAGATACAATAGCTTCTCTGTATGTGTGGACAAAGACCCTTGTCACTGCTCTCTCATTTGACTTGAGAGTAGCAGGAATGGACAGAAAACTCTTTATACAAAACACTTATCATTAGACAGTCATGTGCTCTAACAGACCAGAAAGTGCATCTGCAGCATTATTGGTTACAGGCTTCTTATTGTGGCCCTTTCTGCGTTGTCGGCGAGTTTGAGGCGTAGGTGAAGTGAATGAAATGTCGCTCTCAGGTGGAGCCTCGTGACTTGGCATCACAATATCAAAATCAGTTTTTTGCAGCATAATTGTCACGATCCACACTCAAAGAGACAAGGGAAGATCCAATAATGCAGTGATATTTTATCAGGGTAAATCCAAAATCGTAGTCATCCAGGCAGGGTTCAAAATCCATATAAACAATCCAACACTGTCACATGCCTGTCCTGTCTTGTGTTGCACATGGGTGTTTTGTTATTTTGGGCCATGTGCTCATGTCATGTGCACATGACATCTGATCCCTCCCCCTTGTTATCTGATTATTGTTTGAGTTCTTCCACCTGTTCCCTTATGACTAGTTCCCTTTATAAGTCCCCTCTTGTTTGCAGTCTGTGTCGGTTCGTTGTCTGATGTTTCCTGTTCCCTGTAAATCCCTAGTAAGTTCTGGTTCTGTTTTTGGTTTTGTATTTTCCAGTTATGTTTTTCCCCCTCGTGGGTTTTGTTTTGTATTTGTTTTTCCGTTTATAAATAAACCATCATATCTCTGCTCTTGAGTCCCCGCACTTTTTTGCAATCATCCCTACCGTGACAGAACGAACCGACCATCTGAGGACTCAGCAGAAGAAATGGGCATCTTCCTTTTCCCATCTCCCTGCCCCTCCGCTCAACAAGTGGATCAGTGTAGCAAACTCCTTTCGCTTCAACAAGGCAATGCCAGCGTAAAGGAGTTTGCTCACCAGTTTGTGGTTGTAGCGGAGGGGCTCAACATCAGCGACGCAGAGCTCAAGGACATTTTTAACACCAGCCTTAATATGCCTGTGCCTGCCTGGGAGATGGGAATGCTGGGGATATTGTCATTCTGGCAGTTTGTGGGGTATGTTTACCATCGCGGATGGGAGGGTGGTCTTCCGCCCCTTGGCCCACCTCCCATTTACCTCACAAACTCTCAAGTCCCCAGTCCTCCGATGACCCCTTCGGGGAGAGGGAGGAGGAAGAAATGCTCCAGCCCATCTGCCACCTATCCTGAGGTGGAGGAAGGGGCAACAGAGGACCCGACTCCGGTGGTCCCGAGACGGAGGAGGAGAAGGAAGACCTCCTCCGTGACAGTTCCGGTGGTCCCAGTTCCGGTGGTCCCGAGTTCCGGTGGTCCCAGTTCCGGTGGTCCCAGTTCCGGTGGTCCAGAGTCCGGTGGCTCCAAGACGCAGGAGGAGGAGAAAGGCTCCCTCCGTAACTGTTCCGGTGGTCCCTGTTCCGGTGGTCCCTGTTCCGGTGGTCCCTGTTCCGGTGGTCCCGAGTCCGGTGGCTCCGAGTCCGGTGGCTCCAAGACATAGGAGGAGGAGAAAGGCTCCCTCCGTAACTGTTCCGGTGGTCCCTGTTCCGGTGGTCCCGAGTCCGGTGGTCCCGAGTCCGGTGGTCCGGAGGGGAAGTCTCCGCCCTGGCCGCCCGAGGGGAAGTCTCCGCCCTGGCCGCCCGAGGGGAAGTCTCCGCCCTGGCAGCCCGATGGATCGTCTCCGCTCTGGCCGCCCGAGGGGAAGTCTCCGTCCTGGCCGCCCGAGGGAAAGTCTCCGCCCTGGGCGCCCGAGGGAAAGTCTCCGCCCTGGTCTGTCCCTCCCGTCCCGCCCTGGTCTGTCCCTCCCGTTCCGCTCTGGTCTGTCCCTCCCGTTCCGCTCTGGTCTGTCCCTCCCGTTCCGCTCTGGTCTGTCCCGCCCTGGTCTGTCCCTCCCGTCCCGCCTTGGTCTGATGGAGCGTCTGGTAGCCGCTCCGTAGGGAGGGGGTAGTGTCACATGCCTGTCCTGTCTTGTGTTGCACATGGGTGTTTTGTTATTTTGGGCCATGTGCTCATGTCATTGTCTGATCCCTCCCCCTTGTTGTCTGATTATTGTTTGAGTTCTTCCACCTGTTCCCTTATGATTAGTTCCCTTTATAAGTCCCCTCTTGTTTGCAGTCTGTGTCGGTTCGTTGTCTGATGTTTCCTGTTCCCTGTAAATCCCTAGTAAGTTCTGGTTCTGTTTTTGGTTTTGTATTTTCCAGTTATGTTTTTCCCCCTCGTGGGTTTTGTTTTGTATTTGTTTTTCCGTTTATAAATAAACCATCATATCTCTGCACTTGAGTCCTCGCACCTTTTTGCAATCATCCCTATCGTGACAAACACAAGAAACAAAACGAGAACAGGCAAGCAAACAGACTTCAGAAGTGGCGTGACATTCAACAAGGACTCCGTAACAAACACTGAAACAGACAGGGTATAAATAGACAGAAACTAACAAGGTGACGGGAAACAGCTGTGTGCAATGATCAATGAGTGACAGAACAGGATGATGGGAAATGTAGTATGAGTGAAAGACACTGTGGGGGAAGAGGACCTCTAGTGGTTACCCAGGGAAACACAAACCAGACAATGTGACATAACCCCCCCTCTACGGAGCGGCTACCAGACGCTCCAAGACGTACAAAAAACAACTAACACAAGAGTCCAGGAGGGAGGTGGAATGGTGGCGGATCAGGGGGAGGGATGGGGGGCCAGGTCCATGGAAGGGAACGGAAACAGGGGGTGACGGTTTAGCCGGCGGCCAGGGTGAAGCAGATAGTCCATCGGGTGGCCAGGGCGAAGCAGACGATCCATCGGGTGGCCAGAGCGGAGCAGACAGTTCATCAGGCGGCCAGGGCGGAGCAGACAGTCCATCGGGCAGCCAGGGCGGAGACTTTCCATCGGGCGGCCAGAGCGGAGACTTTCCATCAGGCGGCCAGGGCGGAGACGACCCTTCGGGTGGCCACGGCGGAGACGACCCCTCCAGAGTGGAAAATGGTGTCGGGATTCCTCTCGACCACCACCTCCACTGCGGCCTCCACGGGTCCCGCGAAACTTGGCCAACCGGGTCCCCTCAAAAAACTGTCTTCTCTCCCGCTCGGTGGCTGGGGAAAAGACATTGAGAAACACACCGCTGGATCCTTGTAATGACGGAGTCCTTCTGTCACGATCCACACTCAAAGAGACAAGGGAAGATCCAATAATGCGGTGATATTTTATTAGGGTAAATCCAAAATCGTAGTCATCCAGGCAGGGATGAAATCCATAGGGTCTGCTTCGACCTCTAGTGGTTACCCAGGGAAACACAAACCAAACAATGTGACAATAATGCTGCCATAATTTTCCAAATAAATTGTCAACAATCAGGGAATGTTCTCATAACTTTCGCTAATGTTCTGGCAATGTTCTCTCAAAATGAATATTCTTTCAATATTTTTCTAGTAACATTAATAGAATATTTGTTGAACTTTATCTGGTCTAATAATGCTAATGTAAGGTTAGCACAAAAACGTTATTTATACATTGTTTGTTGAAGGTTTTATAAATATCCTGATAATGTTGGGAGAAAACGTTCTTAGAACAACATTTTTTTAACATCCTTTAAACGTTTAGAATGACAACTAACTTCAAATGAATAAGGCTGTGATTGCTGTTTTAAAAGAACATCCTTGGAACGTGGGAAAGTTTTGTAGACTGTCCCATAGTAATTGTTCCTAACTTTTCTTGAAATCACCACAGATTGTCATTAGTAGAAATCATTCTTTGAACATCATTCTTCGAACGTCCATTAACTATCAAGCTTCACTAATGGCTACACAGCAAAACCCCCTGTATTTCATTAACCGATTGTTTCAAAGAAATTTTACAGGGATTACAGGAAAATTATGCATTTCTGCTGTTCAACTGAAGTCAGTTCAGTGTTGATTTAATTCCGTTGTAAAGATCTTCAATTATAAAATTACTTAATTTAATCTATAATGCAGTTCTGCAAAAAATTATGTCATCAACCAGACTATGGTAAACTTGGGATAAGGACGAGACATACAGACTAATATTAGCGTTGCGTAAGAGCTTGCTCAAGTACTGGGAAGCTAAAACATTTAGTGCTTTGTAAGTAATCAGCTATATTTAAAAATTGATATGATGTTTAATAGGGAGCCAATTCAGTGTTGACAAAACCTGGCTAATATGGTCATACTTCCTCGTTCTAGTAAGAGCTTCTGTGTTTTGGACCAGCTGGAGTTTGTTTATTAAGCGTGCAGGGCAATCACCCATAATAGCATTACAATAATCTAGAACTAACTGTTCCACATTTGTGATTGAGAGCAAATGTCGTAGTTTAGATATATTTTTATGATGGAAGAATGTGGTTTTACAGATGCTAGAAACGTGGCTTTCAAATGAAAGATTGGTATCAAAGTGCAAACCCAGGTTCCTAACTGACGACGAAGACTTGACAGAACATTCATCAAGTGTTAGACAGTATTTTAGGTTATTACGTGCAGAGGTTTTTGGTCCAATAATTAGAAACTCTGTTTTTTTTTTTTCAGAATTAAGTAGTAGAAAATTATTCATTTCTAGTCATCCAATTTTTTATATCAGCTATGCATTCCAATTTTTTATTTTTTTTAATTGGTAAGTTTCATCGGGGCGTGAAGAAATATGGAGTATCATCAGTAAAACAGTGAAAACTAATTCCATGCTTCCTAATGATATCTCACAAGGGTAACATGTACAGGGTGAACAGCAGCGGTCCAAGTACTGAGCCTTGTGGTACTCCATACTGAACTTGTGATCGAACATTTTCTGGTCTCACACAGATATCTTCATCTTTTCAGTGTTAATGCACTACAGTGATATCACTATAGCTGGTTCTGTTTTTTTGTTTTTAAATTAATGCTCCAACTTCATAGTTGTTAAATTTAAGCCTATCATGAAAGTACAGAAAAAGCAGTTGTTTAAACCACTATAATGCAGTAATTTGACTATCATTAAAGGTCCCGTTCTTCGTGATCCCATGTTTCAAACTTTAGTTAGTGTGTAATGTTGCTGTTAGAGCATAAATAATATCTGTAAAATTATAAAGCTCAAAGTTCAATACCAAGCGAGATATTTTATTTAACAGAAGTCGCCTACATCGAATGGCCCGTTTGGACTACATCCCTCTACTTCCTTCTTTAATGACGTCAGTAGAACCGTTTTTTGACTAACCTCCGCCCACAGGAATGCTCCCTCAACTCTACCGAAATTCGTTTATGTACTTGCGCACTTCTTATAACTTACTGTGTTTACTCATACATACAAGCAGATGACAAATACGTTATAATAACCGTAATTAAACTACTAAACTATACCTGTTTCATCTCTATACAGCACTCTGACTCTGTAGGCATTATTGTCCGACTCGAAATGAACACCGTTACTGAGAGTTTCTGATATTATCATCATTCCGTGAGATGAAATTGTCCTGAGAGACTGAGCACGAGCTCATGAAGCTCCGCCCCCTGGGTCGTCCAGCAGCAGCTTATTTGCATTTAAAGGGCACACACTAAAACAGCGCGTTTTTCTGTGCCCCAAAAAATGACAATTTAAACATGCTGTAAAAAATGATCTGTTGGGTATTTTGAGCTGAAACTTCACATACACACTCTGGGGACATCAGAGACTCATTTTACATCTTGTGAAAAGGGGCATAATACGGGACCTTTAAAGTAGTCATGTTGATATGTTTTTTCATTAATCTCTTTTTTTTATCAATGCAGTAATGTACTCTGAAAACAGTAATGCAATTTTCTGAAAGAGAAATCAACAAAAGTCAAGGGTCAAGAGATCAACTAAAGATTTTGCTGTGAAGAATGTTGTTGTTAATAAAGAATATAATGGGAATATAATGGAATATAATGCTGACTGTAAAAACAAAAAATCCTCTAATATAAGGAAAACGTCTCGGGTTATGACTGTTCCCTTAGAAGGGAATAACGACACATTTTAGGGAACGCCCCTCAGTGTAGCACCTCTGAAGCATGAATGAAACTAAGCCAATCGTGATTGGTGTTGTGTCATGATGTAGTGTGTGACGACATACACAGAAGCTACAAGGGGATGCCGGCACACAACAGAGTTAGCTTCTGTGATGAAGCAAGTTGCTCCCAGGCAGGGGAGGCATGGCAAAGGGACGCAGTTTCTCATTCCCTTCTCAGGGAACAAGGCTTGCAGTCATAACCCGAGATGTTCCCTTTCGAGGGAACTCACACTGCGTCGGTAACGACACTTTGGGGAACAAATACCCACTATGCCACAACAAACCCCGCCTGTCACAGTGTGAGGCTGTCACAGGCACAACTTAGGACAAAAGCACTCGTGCACTCGTGCACCCGGCATCGAAGGAAGGTCCAGACTATAGAATCTTGTAAATGTATGAGGGGTGGCCCATCCAGCCGCATCACACACTTCCTGGATAGAGGCCCCTGAGAGGAGGGCTCTAGAGGACGCCATGCCTCTGGTTGAGTGAGCCCTTATGGCCAACGGTGAAGGCAAACTGCAAACTGCAAAGGGCCATAGACCGCATCACCGCGAGTATCTGTTGATGGGTATCCGCACGCATTTAGTGACGCACGCAATGAACGGATCGTTCGCGAACGACACACATCACTACATTTCAAACATTTTAACATGTCATACCTTAAAAATCTTCTCATCTTCAAATCGCGTTCTTCTGAGGTAAATCCAAGGAAAACAGCACAGCACAGCACAAACACAGTCTTCCAAACTCAATGAAAAGCAGAGAGGAGTGAGTCATCATGTTTATTTTCTTTATTTTATAAAAAAGACAACATTTTGTTTTTATTATGAGTGTACACAAATAAAAGAAGACATTTAACAGTTTTAAATTATGTATAACACTTGCCTGTATGACAAAAATCGACGGAGTTATTTGAGTCATTAAGAACAAAAGTGAGCTGGTATCGCCGGCGATACCGCCGACCCCAGGGGGTTAACTGGCTCCACCTCACGATCTCTACACCAACACATTCCATTTTAGGCCATACAATTTCCTCGAGGAGGGAGCTCTAGAGCTGAGTATGGTCTCGACTACTCCTGCTGACAGGCCAGCTTCTAGCTACTGTGCCCACAGGGGCCAGACCCACAGTTTCCACAGCTCTGGCCGAGGGTTGAATACTGAGCCTTCTTCCTGGCAACAATGGTGCTACTAAAAGTAGACTGACCCCTTCACGACCCCACACTTTTCTTTGTGTTGAGCCTCAACCCCAAGCTCTGAATGTGGGCAAGGACGACATCTCGATGCCGAACTGCCAGCTCCTGCGACTGGTCCAGAATAAGCCAGTCGTCGATATAATTCAGCACCCGGATGCCCTGAAGCCTCTGCGAGGCTAGAGCTGCATCCATGCACTTGGTGAATGTGCAAGGGGAGAGATCTAGGCCGAACGGAAGAACGCGATATTGGAACTCTTTGCCCCCGAAAGCGAACCTCAGGAACCTCCTGTGAGATGGATGGATATGTGGTATGGGTATGGGTCCTTTAGATCTATCGTGACAAACCAATCCTCAGATTTGATCTGACTCACGATGATGGGAATAGTAAGCATCTTTAACCTGAATCTCCTCAGAGACCGATTCAAGTGCTTTAGATCTAAAATTGGATATGACCCTCCATCCTTCTAGGGAACTATGAAGTTGCTGCTGTAGAACCTGGAATCCCTGTCTGGTGGAGGAACACGTTCTAATGCCTCATTTACCAGCAGGGAGTTTACTTCCTGTTCCAATACCCGACACTGCTCTGGGTCAACTGCAGTCCACACCACCTCGCTGGATTTTAGTGGGTGGAAATCGAACTGCAGCCTGTAACCATTTTCTATAGTACACGGGATCAAGGAGGAATATTCGGCAGGTTTTGCCATGCTTTGAAATATTCTACTATATTTGAAATATTACTGTATACAGCACCCCTGTCCGAAATTCAGAATGGATGGGGACACACATCAGATGTGTGTACACTGCTTGGGAGTGCAGCACACTCAGACAGATCTCGAGGGAGCCTGTGCAGATTGTGAAAGGTTGCTGATCTGAGTGCTGCCCTCACGTTTGCCCATTTTCAGTGACGATGGTCAGGCTTGCGTTCCCTTGTGGTTTGGGTCCGGGCGCGGCATCTCAGATCATGGGGTTCCCAGATGGAGCTGACAGAGGACCCTGAGACTGCTGAGGCACTTTCTCAAGCTTCCTTTGCCAGCTCTGATGTTCTCCCTCCTTGTGCGGAATCCTTTCACAATATGTACAGGCTCCCTCCAGAGCTGCCTGAGCGTGCTGCACTCCCAAGCAGTGTATACACATCTGATGTGTGTCCCCATCCGTTATGAATCTTGGACAGGGGTGCACACATCTTTTAAATGATTTTGCCATGTTTGCTGATAATATACAGGCTTGTTTGACAGAAAACACCAAATAAGATAGACAAAGACAGAGAGTGCTTTCTGAAGAGCAGAAAGCTAACTCTGTTGTGTGTCGGCGTCTCTTTGTAGCTTCTGTATATGCCGTCACACATTACGTCACGATGCAAAAACAATCAGGATTGGCTTAAGCCCTATTTGGATGGGATTAACTTTACAAGGGTAGATAGAGTAATGTAATTTTACCACAGGACATCTGTAATCTTCTTTCTGATCTGAATGGCATGTGGAAAACACTTGCGTTTTGTCCCAGCGTCTAGAATGCAACTGAATGGTTTTTCAAGCGTCTCCATATTTGAAAAACTGCGGAAAACTACTTTTAAACAAGAAATGCCGAAATATTTACGTACATGTTTACAGCGGGTCTATTCGCATGGGATTAGTATTACCTGAGGTACTTTTTCCGGACCTTTTTACTGAAGGTAAAAGTCGCCGTAATCTTTACTGAATTTGTCCGTGATGATTACTGAGATGCACATTCGGACGGGACTAAAATCACAGAGAAGCTCTGGTCATTATTACTTTACCCCACCTCTCCATGCTAAACTAGTCCCGTCGGAAGTGTTGTTCTGACGCAGTGCGATTTTCCTTGAAAGGGAACTAGATATTTTAAAGTTACCATAACCAACACAGAATGTTTGGAAAACGTTCTTAGAACAAACATTTGTTTGCTGGGAAGCAGCCTCCATTAATCCAATAGAGATTGCATTTACCCAAAGAAATTAAAAATATACTTGCACAGTGTTTGTAGAACGTGTTTTCTCTTCACTGAGAAAATAGAAAACATCAGAACCACAATTGTAAACGTTCAATCTTCAATCGCGCCTTATAATTCAGCCTCAATTATCACCCCGCAAGAACAATTACAGTGCTTTACAACTATAGAACAAAAAGAGTTAAATAAACTTATCACTTCATCTAAAACAACAACATGTTTATTAGACCCTATACCAACTAAACTACTGAAAGAAGTGTTACCTATAGTGGAAGAGCCTCTCCTCAATATTATGAACTCATCTTTATCTTTAGGTCATGTTCCAAGAACATTTAAATTGGCAGTTATAAAACCACTCATTAAGAAACCACAATTAGATCATAATAATCTAGCAAATTATAGACCCATTTCAAATCTTCCATTTATGTCTAAAATATTAGAAAAAGTTGTGTCCGCTCAACTGGGCTCTTTCTTGCAAGAAAATGACATCTATGAAAAGTTTCAGTCTGGATTCAGACCGCATCATAGCACTGAAACTGCGCTCGTTAAAATTACAAATGATTTACTTTTAGCATCTGACCAAGGCTGTATCTCAATACTAGTTTTACTTGATCTTAGTGCTGCGTTCGACACTATAGATCACACAATACTCTTAGATCGACTACAAAATTATACTGGTGTTCAAGGACAAGCATTAAGCTGGTTCAGATCATACTTATCTGACCGCTACCATTTTGTCTATTTAAATGGAGAAAAATCGATCATTACTCCAGTAAACTATGGAGTGCTGCAGGGATCTGTGTTAGGCCCTCTGCTATTCTCAATATATATGCTGCCACTTGGAAATATTATAAGGAAACATGGAATTAGTTTCCATTGTTATGCTGATGACACTCAAATATATATTTCATCACGGCCGGATTAAAACACTAAATTATCCAAATTGACAGAGTGTGTTAAAGATATAAAAGATTGGATGACGCGTAATTTTCTTTTATTAAATCCAGACAAGACAGAGGTACTAATCATCGGTTCAAAAAACCGCCCACAAAACCTCTCACAATACAACTTTAACATAGTAGGATGTCCTGTTACTTTATCCTCTACAGTAAAAGACCTGGGTGTTATACTAGACTGCAACCTGTCTTTTGAAAATCATATTTCATATGTTACAAAAACAGCCTTTTTCCACCTTAGAAACATTGCTAAGCTACGTAACATGCTATCAGTTTCTGATGCAGAAAAGTTAGTTCATGCATTCATGACCTCGAGACTAGATTACTGTAATGCTTTATTAGCTGGTTGTCCTGCATCCTCAATAAACAAGCTACAGTTAGTCCAAAATACCGCCGCTAGAGTTCTTACTAGATCAAGAAAATATGATCATATAACACCGATTTTATCATCAGTGCATTGGTTACCTATAAAGTTCCGTATTAATTATAAGTTATTGCTACTGACTTATAAAGCCCTAAACGGCTTAGCTCCAGTCTATTTAACCGATCTTCTATCGCCCTATAATCCATCGCGCTCTTTCAGATCAATAAATTCGAGGCTTTTGGTCATACCTAGGATATCTAGGTGCACCAAAGGAGGGAGAGCATTTTCACATTTGGCTCCGAGACTCTGGAATAGTCTTCCTGATACTGTTCGTTGCTCGGACTCGCTCTCCCAGTTTAAAACTAGATTAAAGACGCATCTTTTCGGCCAGGCATTCATATAATATTGTTAATCTTACAGTTCAAACTACAGTCCGGCCTCTAGTTCATAAATGCCAGAGGAGAACTGGCCCCCGACTGAGCCTGGGTTCTCCCAAGGTGTTTTTTTTCTCCATTAGGTCACTTGATGGAGTTTTTCGGTTCCTTGCCACTGTTGCCTTTGGCTTGCTCAGTTGGGGATATTTAATTTAATTTTATCAATCAATAAATTCCACTAGAAACAAACCTTGTTGTATTATTTTAATTTAATACTGTGAAGCTGCTTTGATACAATATGTATTGTGAAAAGCGCTATACAAATATACTTGACTTGACTTGACTAGAACGTCTGTCTCTTCTCTTCCAGCTTTAGGATCCGCTCCTGTCCTGTTTCCACAGCCTCTGGATGATGGATGTGTGAACATCAGCTGTAAGTCCAGCGGCTGGTATCCAGAGCCGGACGTCACCTGGATGTCAGATGAGCGAACGGCTCTCCGTCCTGGAGGAGTGTCTCGCAGTCGTGGAGCAGATGAGATGTTCTCTGTCCACAGCTGGACGGCCGTCTCTCACTCGGACGCTCAACTGGTCTCATGTTCAATATCTCTCAAGACTGGAGAGTTTAGAGAAAGTAGGATTGACATACAAGCCATCATCTCTTCAGGTCAGAGAACATCTTAGAACAAACATATTTGTAGATATCAGAACAAAGGCTGTGTTCACAGACAATGCGGTTTTGAGTTCCGAAAAGTTTCGGGTGTAAGTTTGGTTAGTCAAATTAAATTTTACATTTTTCAACCATCCAATTAAAAATAAAATCCCATCCTACATTTAGTTCTCAATCCTGTTTCAGAAGAAAAATGGATTATGAATGACATTTTTATGTTTACAAAGTAAAAAAAAAGAAAAAAGTACTCTATAGATTTATATATTTTGAAGATATTAAGATTGATCTGGTTTGTCTTCCTCAGATCCACCAAATTCCTCAGATCCACCAGATTCCTCAGATCCATGGAAGGCTCTTTTCTTCACCCTTCTCATCTGTGCTCTTCTGGGTTTGACTGGGCAGATCCTGTACAAATACAGACATAAACTAACAGGTACAATCTGGTTAAAAGATTACAATTATTTCATCTTTAAAAGCTTTTTATGCGGGTATTTTATGCTTATGTGTTGATTTTTTATTTATTTTTGATCTTTCTTTCAGGGAAGAAAACAGTTAAAGAAGGTAATTAAACTACACATATTTCATTTTAAGATCTAAAACACATGTGAATCCACTTAACAGCAAAATTTATTATGGTTTACAAATTCTGGAATATTTGTGGAAACAATTAAAGGAGCTGTATGTAGTTTTCAGCGGCCTCTAGCGGTGATGTTTCAGATTGCAACCAATAAGTTTACAAGCGCGTGCTCTTACGCGTGCTCGAATTTATGAGCGAGCACTGTGGGTACCGGCCAGACTGAGACGCAACACACAAAGCATCCCACAACATGCTGGAAACTCAGGTAAACTCCCACTGCAACGTTACAATAATAGGCTACTTTTATTAGCTTGACGTTGAACTAATGCTCCATGCTCGTACCATGATAAGTATGGAACCCTATCAACCAGGGCCGGAGTGGGGCCACTTTTCAGCCCGGGAGTTTCAGGCCCAAGACTGGCCCTCTTTTTCCATGGTGGAATTCCAAATTAGCACTTTTTCCAAATTGGATAAATGAAGCAACAGTTCAGCTCTTACCATTGTGTAGTTTTTATTAATAACATGGTTCAACAAATAATGTAAAGGTTAAATAATAATTCACTTAAGCTGAGAAGTTAACAAAAAATGTTCCACTATTCCACAACGATAGGTTGATAAATTAACAAAAGCAGAAAGAAAGAAAGAAAGAAAGAAAGCATTTGAAATGTATCCCACTCTTCCACAAAGAGGCATATTGAACTAATGTTTACAGATTTATTTGTATTCAAAAATAATGCTTTTTTAATAAAAAAAAACGTGATACCTAATGACATTTGAGGTTATTAAAACAGTAAGTCCCGCCCATCGACTGCCAAAAGTAAAAGTGTTCGAGCGAGCAAAAGCAGGAGATCAAGAGCGTGGGGAATGATCATGCGCGTGCGAAGGCTTGTATTGCGTGCAGAGGAGATGTCATGCACGCGCGCAGGGTTTGAATGAGCTCGCGAGTTCCCGTTTCCTCGCTTGTAGAGCTGTTATCCTCTCGCGAATGTCATTTACTGCGCGCGCCAAGCATCAGTTGTGCGCTCCGTTAATTTTGTCATTGATTTTCCGCCATAGGGCCGGCCCAGCTATCGGTAGGCGCCGGCGGTGCCACGGTAGCCTACCTGAGAAAACGTTTTGGAAAAGATGGGCTATGGACCCAACCAACTCCATGGAAGGGGAGGGGAGAACTCCCTCTCATGGTACAACCCATGCAGAGGCTGCGCGCTGCGGTGTCAGAATGCGGAACGTGTGTAGCCTAATGTAACTAACGTGACAAATGTAAAAAAAAAAAAAAAAAAAAAAATCCTCGACCGGCCCAAAAGTGAAGCGGCCCACCGGGAATTCTCCCGATTCTCCCGATTACCCACCCCGGGCCTGCTATCAACCGTGCCGAATTTTGCCACTGCAAGCACTACTTCACATTTTCTTCAGGAAATGTACATTCTAGGTTTGTAGATAAGGTTTCTCCATGATTCAAATGCCCTGCCGATGTTGATCCGTGTTTTTTACCCGAAGTTCATCCGATTCACGTCTGGCCTTTAATATGAGCTTCAGCAGAAAAAACTTTTTGTTTTGTTTTTTATCAATATGTGGAGTTTGTGTTGGAGTCGGTGTTTTGCTGGGCGCAGGTCGTTTCTTGGTGTTATCAGACATGTCATAAGTTGCATAAGTCATAAGTCCATGTCATAAGTTGCAGTGTCGTCGCTGTTGAGTGCAAAGTCAGTAGGCTAGACGAGTCGAGAGGCTCGGGAGCGCGCATGCAGGTCTCGGTCACGTCACTGGCGGTAAATCCGACCCGGCACCTTCACATAAAAATAAGAATTCTTGCTTTCAGAGGTAATAGCAAAACCCGCAAAGTGGATAATTTTAATGTGAGATTACAACCCCTTCACACACAGGCAATAAAAAAAGGATTCGTTTTGGTAAAAAAGCTACATACAGCACCTTTAATAATTAATCTTCAAAATGAAATTTTCTCTTATTTTAGCTTGTGACGATGAAACTATGGAGAGTCTGACAAAAGAAGGTATCTGAAGAAATATCTGATATCAGCAATAATATCTGAAGCTATTCACTAAACTTCAAACAAATGCTCATGTGTATTTTGCAGCAGAAATCTTGTACCAGAACACATTTCCAGCTAATAGTAATAACTGTATATGTCCACAGTTACAGCTGTAGTTTTCTTTTTCTAAAACCTTGAACTATTTGTTTTTTAATTTAGATGTGGGAGACAAAATTACAGAAGAACTGAAGAAAGATACAGGTATGTTATGATGACATCTCAGTTATATATGCATACACTGTACAGTATTTGTAAAGCTTGTTGTTTGTTCCATCCTTTCCTCTTTTCTCTCCCGCTTTGCTCCAATCTCAGACTGATTAAAGACGAATAACGGTAAACAAATAAAATAACATTACTGCCCAATCCTGTTCCTGGAGATCTGCTTTCCTGCAAAGTCCATCTCTACCCCTGATCAAATAAACCTTCATGAACACTTGATAATCACAGATGGTGTGTTGGAGGAGGCTGGAACTGAACTCTGCAGGAAGATCTCCAGGAACAGGAAAAAGCTCTCCTGATCTAAAATCTCTCATTTTGCTTCAGAGTTTATAGTTGAAATGTTTACTTTTTTACAATCTATAAATACAATCATACCATTTCTAAAACATTTTGATTGTATAAGGTAAATGAGGGGGTTACACACAGAAGCCACAGTGCATTCAGAGAAACACCAAATCACGAGGCAGATGTGATGGAAATCATTCAGTTTATGACTGTAGAATTCATAACCTCAGCAAACACTGATACAGCACTTTTCATTTCTTATTTGAAGATATAATTGATAATTAAGAACATCATCATTTCAAACCAATCTGATCTGAATGTCTTGAAAGACTGACACAACTAAAGTAATTCCTGGATGAACGGATGAACACGAAGAGCAGTGTGGTGTTTTTATGAGGCTAGAATGACCTTTGACCCTGAGCCTAAGAAGCGTAACTGACAGCATTACAAGTTAATATCTTAAAGAGATTCTGCCTGAAAGAGTTCAAAGAGTTATTGAGGTTTATAGTGTCTGGAGTATTTGTGGAAGCTGAATGATAATTAATCCCTCCAATCAAATTTTCTCTCATTTTAGTTTGTGACGATGAATCTACAGAGAAACTGACAAAAGAAGGTACTTGAAGTTGTTTTCTTTGATATATATTACAAGAACTGAAACCGCTGAAGTGACGCACTAATCATTAACTAAACATTAACATTCATGTTGTAGCAGAAGAAAACATTAATTTTACAGGTTTGGTGACTCACAAAACACTGAGTTTAGGACTGAAATATTCACACACACACACACACACACACACACACACACACACACACTCACACACAAACTCACACACACACACTCACTTAAACAGTCTCACGCACTCTCTCACACACACACACACACACACTCACACACACACAAACATGTATTGTGATTAAAAATTGTATTTACAAGTGTAGAATTGTTGTATCCCAGATTGTCTTCTGACTTTTGGATTCTGCTGTATATTTTACAAAGTGTTGCAGAAACAGTGTGAACATAATCAAATACAACTTCACTATGGGGAATAAACAATTCATAAAAGTTGATAAAAACTAATAATTGCTGTTATATATTGATGATACAGATACAGGAGTCTCAAATTCTCTAAAGTCTCAAATTATTTTTCATTTTAGTTGTGGGAGACACAAATATAGAAGAACTGAGGAAACATGCAGGTATGATGACATCATCTCAGTTATATATATTTCATCCTCTTTAGTCATATATGCATATATTTGTAAATATCATCTCACACACGTTGAAGTGTAATAATAATTGTTGCATTATTTTCTTCACAGTTCAGATCACTATTAATCCTGAGCGTTCACATCCAGATCTGATGATCACTGAGGACCGTAAAACAGTGAGAGTCGCTCCAGGATATAATCACACTGGAGAGGGATTTCCATATCACTTGTGTGCATTTGGAGTTCAAAGATTTACATCTGGCCGTCACTATTGGGAGGTTGATTTGGCACGAGAAGATACTCCTCCTAAAAACTACTGGTTAATTGGTGTGGCGAAACATGGACATTTTCGTGTAAAAGACAGATCTGGTTTTACTCCATCAAACGGTTACTGGTTCTTGTGTTCAAACGGTCCTAAAGGCTTTTACACCAACTCTGATCCACCAGTTAAATTCTCACTGACGCCGAGACCTGAACAACTGGGAGTTCTGTTAGATTATGATCACGGTCAGCTGTCATTTTACAGTGTCAAAGAGAGGAAACATCTGCTGACCATGAGGATCAGATTCACTGGATCAGTCGTTCCACTGTTTAATCCAGGAGTAGGAGATCCGAGTCCACTTATAATTCTGGATTGTCCAAAACCTGTAGAATCACCTGTAGAGTCCAGTGAACCTTTACTGAGTAACAGCTCAGAAGTTTGACTGACCAATCCAGTGTGTTTAGACAGAATGAAGCATGTGCACAGAAACTGACAGAGATGCTTTTCCCTCTTTCCCATCGTTACACATCAGAGTTTATCAGAGAACAAACATGAGACAACTGAAAGAAAACACAATAAAACCCAACAGCAAATGGGTGGTAATATGGATGAGGAGTGTCTCAGCTCTCATTCTAACAGCATCTCTACTGAATTCATCATATTTCTATTCAGTTTGTGAGGTGTAAAATCACACCAATAGAAGAGAAACAGTCCAGATGTAAACTGGGATTGAAAACTCAACTTCTTTCCCACATTCATCTAGTGTCTGAAAACAGAGATGATGAAGTGAGTTGTTTTTAAACTTCTCACATATTAAAGAGTTCTTCATCCTCTCTGTTACTAACACACATCCAGAAACACATGAACTTACTATAACTATACTTTTTTTATACTTTCCTGCATGTAATTTCCATAACCTGTGTATTAATCTGTGGTCCTGCTCTAAACTTGTGTATTATGAATATTGTTGGCTCTTACGACAAACTGTGATGTTCCCATCTGAATGCTCAGTCTTACAGGAGGAACAAAAGTCTTCATGCCTTTAAGATCAAGGGTCACAAAATATAATGTTCAAAATATTTCTATTTCTTTTTACTTTATATTATTGGAGCAACATGATGCATAACATGTTTAATTAAAAAATGTCTAAAGGTTCCTTTACCAAATACTTTTGATATTTAACAGATGATTGTTGTACTTTGAGTTTTTAAATTTTTTTCATAAAACATTGTAACTAATATTGAAATGCACATTGATTGATGTTTCTGTTAATTAAATAAAACACAATGATCTGAAATGTAAGGTCTGATACAGATGGATGAGGGTGATTCCACAGAACAAGGCGCTTAAAGGGATAGTTCGCCCAAAAATGAAAATTCTGTCATCATTTACTCTCCCTCAAGTTGTTTCAAACCTGTATGAATTTCTTTTTTCTGCTGAACACAAAAGAAGATATTTTGAAAAATGTCGGTAACCAGAGAGTTGATGGACCCCATTGACATCCATAGTATTCTTTTTTTCCTACTATGGAAGTCAATGGGGTCCATCAACTGTTTGGTTACCGACATTTTTCAAAATATCTTCTTTTGTGTTCAGCAGAAAAAAGAAATTCATACAGGTTTGAAACAACTTGAGGGTGAGTAAATGATGACAGAATTTTCATTTTTGGGCGAACTATCCCTTTAATGTAAATAAATGTTCTCAATCGCTTTGGCTTAGTTCACGAATGATAATTTTTAAGTTCAGAACTCTAAACACTTAGTTTCTTGTTCACATCAGATTTTAATGTTTTATCGATGTAAACAAATGCATGTGTTTTGGCTCCCTCCGGCTCCGCCTCTGTCCTCCGTCCCACTGGCTTCGCCTCAGTCCTCCTTCCCTCAGGCTCCACCTCGGCCCTCCTTCCCTCCGGCTCCTCCTCGGCCCTCCTTCCCTCCGGCTCCGCCTCGGCCCTCCTTCCCTCTGGCTCTGCCTCTGTCCTCCGTCCCACTGGCTTCGCCTCAGTCCTCCTTCCCTCCGGCTCCACCTCGGCCCTCCTTCCCTCCGGCTCCACCTCGGCCCTCCTTCCCTCCGGCTCCACCTCGGCCCTCCTTCCCTCCAGCTCCACCTCAGTCCTCCTTCCCTCCAGCTCCACCTCAGTCCTCCTTCCCTTCGGCTCCACCTCGGCCCTCCTTCCCTCCGGCTCCGCCTCGGCCCTCCTTCCCTCCGGCTCTGCCTCTGTCCTCCGTCCCACTGGCTCCGCCTCAGTCCTCCTTCCCTCCGGTTCCGCCTCTGTCCTCCGTCCCACTGGCTTTGCCTCAGTCCTCCTTCCCTCCAGCTCCACCTCAGTCCTCCTTCCCTCTGGCTCTGCCTCTGTCCTCCGTCCCACTGGCTTCGCCTCAGTCCTCCTTCCCTCCGGCTCCACCTCGGCCCTCCTTCCCTCCGGCTCCACCTCGGTCCTCCTTCCCTCTGGCTCCACCTCAGTCCTCCTTCCCTCCGGCTCCACCTCTGTCCTCCGGCTCCACCTTGGTCACTCTGGCTCCACCTCATGTGCTTGTCACCGCACCCTCGCCTTGATCTCCAGAGCAAGCGGTGTCACTCAAGCCCATCGGCTTTCTGTCTGCACCCTGGGCTCCACATCCATTGCCGACTCTTTGTCGGTCGTCCCCTGGATGTCGTCAGCCAAAACTCCATGGTTCCTACCTCCATCGAGTTCGCTGTGGGCTGTCGTCCTAACTGACCATCATTGCCCCCACTGATGCTCCCACCATCAGTTCCTCCATGGATTCTCTGCCTGTCTGCTTGCTTGTTATTACCAGCCCTTCGCCTACTCCTAGACCTTCTCCAAAAAACCCTCCCTCCCTCATCTCCTGTTCGTTTTTGTTACGACGTGAGGTCGTGCCTTCTGGGGAGGGGGCTAATGTCACAGACACTCATTCTCATTTCATTATCATATCTTCTTGTTCTTCCTTCAACCTTGTGTGACAACAGAGCTGTGATTTCTTGTTTAAGTTTATTGTCTTGTTTGTCACAAGGCGCAAATTCTTTTATTTTCAGAGATGTTTTGTAGGGTTGACCTGCCCTTTTCTTTTGAAATCACGTTTGTTCTGTTTTGTTAGTGTATTGAGGGTAATTTGTTGGATTTTGTTTTGGATACTTTGAGGGAAGTTAGTTTGACATTTTATTTTGGGCCATGGGTCTTCCTGAAGATTATTACACCTACTGGTTCTTTTGTTACTCTGAAAACACTCAATTTTATAAATTTTTATTTTTTCCCATCTTAATAAAACATTTATCGTTTATCTTGAATTTTGTAGTCTTTTGAATCTTTCGAGTCTGACGACTGGGCCTGGGAGTCATGTCTATAGTTTTGTTACGATTAAACCTAGACGAATCGTAATACTTTGACACTGGTGATATCCACATAAACGCTTTAAAACACATCACACATTAACAACACAAACACAGAATTAACTAAATTATACAATTAAACACTATCCCCATCATAAAAAACAAAAATCCATCAAAAAACGCTATAATGCCAGCTATAATGCCATTCTCTTGTATTATATTAATAAATAAGATAATCACTGCCATTGGGACAAACAATTTTTTTTTAATACACGTTTCTTCTGGCCAAAGGAATTGAGTCTACGCTCAGATGGGAGCATTTTAAAAGTAGAATGAAATGGATGAGTATGATCTTTAAAATCACAATTGCCTTTTTTCATAAAACAATCAAATAAGCCATGACGTCTCTTTTTAGCATGTCGATCATGGTAAAATTTTTGCTTCATCTGTTTTTCCTGCACTTGACTTTTAAAGTCAGGATGGATCAGATCCAAGGTAGACCTTAGTTTTCTTCCACACAACAGTTCCGCAGGAGATTTCCCAGTAGTCGACTGTGGTGTGATCCTGTAACTGAACAATGCTCTAGCATTGAGCTTTGTCTCAAATGGAATCTCCTGTGCTCTTCTTCATTAGACTTTTGAACGTTTTCACCACCCGTTCAGCCAGTCCATTAGAAGCTGCATGATACGGTGCTGTGGTGATGTGTTTGATGCCATTTCGAGTCATTTGTGGCACTTCTCTCAGTTCATTAAATAATGAAATCAATGGTTTGTGATCTGTTACAATGGTGAACTGCCTCCCATACAAGTATGTGTGGAATTTCTTTACACCAAAAATGACAGCTAGACCTTGCTTCTCTAATTGAGAGTAATTCTTCTCAGCTGCATTTAGTGTCCGTGACACAAATCCGATCGGCCGCGCTGTGCCATCCTCCATCCTGTGCGACAACACGGCTCCAACCCCGTATGGGGAAGCGTCACAAGCCAGAATGATCAGTTTCTTTAAGTCATAATGCACTAGTATGGCTGATGACTGCAGAAGATCTTTTGACTTCTCGAAGGCTTTTTTTTTGTTCAGAGCCCCATGTCCATTTAGTCTCCTTCCACAACAGTGCATGTAATGGTGCTAACAAGGTGGATAGACTAGGCAGGAACTTATGATAATAGTTCAACAGGCCTAAATAAGCCTTCAGTTCACTCACAGACTGCGGTGTGGGGACTTCCTGGATCGCTTTGACTTTTTCAGTAACTGGTTGCACACCTGTGGCACTGATTTTGTGGCCTAGAAATACCACCTCCTCTCCAAGGAACTCACACTTGCTGCGTTTCAGCCTCAGCCCACTTCTTTTTAGCCGAGACAATACCTCGTCCAGGTGTGTGGCATGTTTTGCAGGATTCCTTCCATGGTGCGTTGGAAGATGGCTGGGCTTGACACTTTGAGAATTTCTGCCCTCCAGCTAACTGTGCAAACAAATCATCCACTTGAGGAATCGGATATTGTTCCACACTGGATGCTCTGTTAACTGTGAGTTTATAATCCCCACAAATTCGAATGGAGCCATCTGGCTTCTTCACAGGTACAATGGGTGCTGCCCATTCTGAAAACTGCACTGGTTCTATAATTTTCTCTTCCACCAGTCTTTGAAGCTCTGCCTCCACTATAGGTTTTACTGCGAAGGGTAAACGTCAAGGCTTATAGAATCGTGGTTGGCTCATATTAATCTTCGGGGTTAATTTGAATGTTCGCTGTGGTGCCTTTAAGCTGTCCCAGCTCTTCTTTGGACACTTCAGTGTGCCTGTCTAAAACATCTGACAATTTTAGAGCTGGAGTGGTTGTTACTTTATTTACCAGCTGTGGCAGCAGCCCTAAGTCTCTTAGTCAGTCACAGCCCAACAAATGTGGCCCTGCCCCTTCTACTACGACCATCACCAGTTTTTTTTCTACTTCCTGGCATGTCACTCTTCCGGTGACTTGTCCCAGCACCCCCATCTTCCCACCGGTATATGTCTTCAAGTTCAGATTGCATGATCTCCACTTGGGCATGTCTGTTCTTTTCCATAGCTTGGAGTATTGCTCCCCGCTGATGATTGTGACACCACATCCTGTGTCAACTTCAAACTCCACTTCCATGCCATTCACCTTTAAATTTTGTGTGATAGGAGCCACTTTAGGTAGGTTTTGTGATACACTGTAAATTGTATTGATGTCGCTTGCATCCTCTACATCACTCACCTCCTCTTCTTTGACTAAGTGTGACCTCCTACCTTTCTCTTTTTTCTTTCTCTCCACTCTTTGTCCTTTGAACGGTGCTTTCTGTGAACTAGCCCCAGCTTGCTTCGACTTGCATGCTCGTTTTATGTGTCCACTGTTGTATTACAAATTTATGAAATGTTTAATTTAGGTTGCAACAGTAAAAGTTGAGTACATTGAAGTTAGCATTTTATCTATTGTAAATCACCTTTTGTCTTTAATGGCTCGAGCCCCAGCCCTAGACGATGAATCGTTAGGTTGATTGGATTAGCTGTAGGGGAGACTTTCACCTTTTGTCTTTAATGGCTCTGGGATGGCTCTTGGAACCGGAGTTCCTGGCCAGTATCAACATTTGAATAAGTTATGCTGATTCAATTGGACTGGTAGCGCTCTCAGAGTAGGGTGTGTTCATACTTAATTTACATGCTTTGTTCAGAGACTCCACCTCTATGTAATCCCTCCCCTCTTTGAGAAGTATATTTACACTGAATACTGTATTAGATTTAGACTTTGGAAGAACTGCAGCCACGTCAACGCGAAGTCCTCAATAAAGAATAACTTCTTGAACGTGACCCCAATGTCTCCTGGTTTCTGCTTGGACAAAGGAAAAAGTTTCCAACACCACGCTTCCCACATTTATGACAGAGTTCATTCACAAACCTGCATTCCTCGGGCGCATGGTTTCCTTTGCATCTGTAACACACAAAGTCCTTTTTTCGGGCTTTTCTTTTCCACTGAATACACTCTATGCACCAATGTTTGTCCTTTCAGCATCCTCGTTGCTTGCGCTGTCTCCTCTGTTAACATTCCTTGTAAATCTTTTATATTTTTGTTTGCCGACTCCATTGCTTGACAGATATTAAGTGCTTTCTCGAAGTTTAAGTCCACTTCCGACAATAGCCGTCTCTGCATCCATTCACTCCACACACGAGCCTGCCATGCAGCATTTGCGAAAGCGTTGCTCCGTACTCACAATGTTGTGCTAATTTTTTCAATTCAGCCACATAATCAGCAACAGTCTCTCCATTCTTCCGTGTGCGTGAATTAAACTTATATCTTTGCATGATTTCACTCGGCTTTGGATTGTAATGGGCTTTGAGCACGTTTATCAACTTCCCATATGTTTTCTCCCCTGGAGTCATAGGACACAGCAAACTTCTCAACAAACTATAAGTGGCTGCACCTACCCCACTTAATAGCACAGCTTTCTTTTTGTCAGCGTCGGTAATCTCGTTTGCTTGAAAGAAAAATTCCAGCATTTCACTGTATTCCTCCCATAATTGTGTCTCACTGTCAAAAGGGCTCACCGTTCTCCGTGTACAATTTTCACAATGGTTCCTTAGTGCCTTTTTATCCTCGTCGCCATTTATGTAATATCCTTTGGTGCATCATAAATGTGGAAACATGGAGATAAATTACTTTGAATCTTTATTAACAGGTGCAGAGCGGACAACGCATCTCGACACCGTCTCACAGATAACAGACTGACACCGGAACAACACTACTCTCTACTCCAGTGCATCAAGAGAAAAGGTAACATATGCAAACCCATGCCGCCCTCTACTGGACAACCTTGTCTATAGCATCCCATTTACTACACTTATGTAACGTCCATCTATGCATTTCCTCCAAAACGCGCATTTTCGTTTACTCACCATACAATCTGCAGTGTGTCTTTGAAACGTTAAAGGTCCTGTTCTTCGTGATCCCATTTTTCAAACTTTAGTTAGTGTGTAATGTTGCTGTTAGAGCATAAATAATACCTGTAAAATTATAAAGCTCAAAGTTCAATGCCAAGCGAGATATTTTATTTAACAGAAGTCCCCTTTCAAAGCCTACAGCGAACGGCTGGTTTGGACTACATCCCTCTACTTCCTTCTTTAATGGACGTCATTAGAACAGTTTTTTGACAACCTCCGCCCACAGGAATACACAAAAAAATGGGTGTGGTCTTGTTGCGCTCCCACGGAGAAGAGGAAGAGTTGCGTTTGTAGATTTTTATCACACTGATGTAAGTTCAAGTGTCTGTTTCAAAAATAAGTTGGTTTTTAGTTAGTTACGTGATGCGGTGGTGTAACGTCATGATTGACAGCTGTGATTGACAGGTTCTCGAGCGAAGTAGTCACTGAAGCACCAACGGACATTTTTTTCGGGATCTTCGGAGGACTGAGGAGATTGTATTTACTTTATTTTAACAAGCCTCTTGTCGTACTGCAATCAATTTTTAAAAAAGTGTGCAGAAAGCACTCTCCCTGAGTGCATTCTGCGAGAGTGAGGGCGGAGCGTTGATTTCACGGCTTTCCTTCCTGCTCACTCGCGCAGGTCTGGTCCCGAGATCGCTACTGCGCAGACTCAAGTTCCAATATGTCAGCGCCATATCGGGACTCTGGCGGCTTCAGTTCTCATCAATGGAAGAGAGCGAATGGGCGTCGTCCATCTTTTTTTACAGTCTATGGTAACCACAATAACAAAGTTTGTCAGGTGTCTTTGTCAGCTGAGGAGATTAACACTTTAATATATGAAAAAACATACTTTCAATTAACTTTAATTTTGCAAGTTACCTGTAATTTTTGAGTTATTATTTGAGTTAGTTATTATTATTTTTAACTTTATTAAAACAACCCAGCTGCAGTTTTAAATTAAAACAAAACCATGATTGATGAAAATTAATAACAACGGATGTCCCAATTGGGAGATGACATGCAAATAGTTTAATTAAACATTAATGTTATATATTTTGGTTGCATTTGTGAGTTAATAAAATGTAGCTGGTTGTGTAAACTTGGCACATAATATCTAAATATAGATAAATCAATCGATATAGCCCTGAATCAAATCAAATTGTAATCATATCACAGAACTTTTTGAGGTATCGGCAAATATCGTATTGCTGGCTGAGAGAATCGATATCATATCGTATCATGATGAACTGTCCGATTTACACCCCTACAAATAATACTGTCAATATACTCAAAGTATAAGGAGCAATTAATTTCTTTCTGACAGGAGACCAATGCAATTTCATCAGCATACTTTATCATTGGACTGAATGTTCCCTTACCAGCCTGTAGACGGCGCTCTCCCTGCTTTCTGTGCCATTCTGTAGCTGTTAAAATGAGACACAATCAGATAAATGTTGATATCAACATGAATGACATACTATTGTTGTATTACAAATCTATTAAATGTTTAATTTAGGTTCCAATCCAACAGACTATAAACTGAGAAAGTTTAGTAGACTGAATTCAGCTGTTAAACAGAGTTTCCAGCAAGAGATTCCTGCCAGACCTGTTTTCTCTATTGTAAGTTAAATGAGTCAAATTACTGAGACTCTCAACTTTTGCCTTAAAGGATTAGTTCACTTTTAAAAAAACTTTTGCTGATACTTTACTCACCCCCATGTCATCCAAGATGTTAATGTCTTTCTTTCTTCAGTCGAAAAGAAATTAAGGTTTTTGATGAAAACATTCCAGGATTTTTCCCCATATAATGGACTTCAATGGGACCCAAATGGTTCAAGGTCCAAATGACAGTTTCAGTGCAGCTTCAAAGGGCTTTAAACGATACCAGGAGATGAATAAGGGTCTTATCTAGCGAAACGATCGCTCATTTCAAAAATAAATAAAAAAGTTTAAGTTTTATAAGCACAAACGCTCGCCTTGCTCTGTTCTGTGATGCGCGTTCGTGACGTCACATAATACGCAATTACGTTGAAAAGGTCACGCTTGAAGAGGGGCGATCCAAGATGGCAGCCGGTACGCTCGCAGTTTCATGCAGCTGATTCAATTTTACTTTCCATCCCCTATATTTTAACTCTATTTAAACCTGGACGGATCAAATCGTTTGTTTATGCATTAGGCCATTTTCTGTTTCGTTTAGGCGGAGTAAATTGTTGTTTAAGTTACTTAATTTCCTCCTTAAGTTGGCGGTCGTTAGACTGAACTCTGCACATGGAAACCAAGGATAGCACGATGAAACGCAAAGGAAAAAGTAAGAATTCTATCTCCAAGTCGCTTACGGAAGAGATGGAATTAGATGTTCCTGTCGCTGCTGCACACATCGAGGTAGACCATCAATATGACCAAAAAAATCCAGTTGTCACCCGGTCTGAAAGCCCAAGTCTCGAGATCGTACATGACTTCGACTTAGATACGCCTGTGAAAAAGAAATCTCGAGGCGAAATTTCCCTGACGGAATTGCAAGATAATGTCATTGAAGCACTGACATCCCGGATTAAAGAAAGTGCAAACGACCTCGGCAAAATGATTACCAGCAACACGGTGAGCACTGAAGAGCTGCAAAACTACCACTAACTTAAACAGCACTAAACTCCACGAACTTGAGCAAAGACTGAACGATGCCGAGCGCTATCAGCGGAGATGGAACCTCCGTCTGTACGGTATTCCTGAACATTCTGAGGAGAACATAAAGCAAAAAGTAATCGGAGTCTGTGTTTCAGTTGTTCCCGACTCAAACTTTTCTTTTAAAGAGGACATAGATGTTGTACATCGACTGGGAAAGCTGAATGAGCTGGCCAATAGACCTAGACCAGTGATCATTCGCTTCGTAAGAAGATCTACGCGGGACCTGATCTGGCGGCAGGCCAAGCAATCTGAATATCTGAGGAGTCACAAGCTGAGATTCACAGAAGATTTGTCTCAAGCAGATAAGGATGAAGAGGTGGCCGTTGTTTGAAGCTGCTAGGAAGGAAGGAAAGGGGGCGTTCTTTGTCGGTGTGCGCGTATTCATCGATGGGAAAGAGGTGCAATCACCCACGTGAAATCAAGTGGTTTTCATCTTGCGTCATATGAACACTTTCCCCTCTGACCTGTTCTAAGCCAACTTGTAAGATTGCGCTAAGGTTTATTACTTGCCTAATGCAAGTTAATTGTGGATGAATGTTTTCTATAATTTCATAACCGGGTTTATTCTTACTTTATTTTATTTCAAAGGGGATGGAAGTTTCTCTAAAACTGTTCCTGTTTCTTCTGTTCATATATTCATGTCGTTTTCGTTAGTTACTCTTAATGTCAGGGGTTTAAGATTTAATGTTAAACGTAAAGCTTTGTTTTTATTTGCTAAACAGCAGAAATGTGATTTTTGTTTTTTTCAAGAAGTTCATTCAACGCCTAAAGATGTATATTTCTGGAAAGCTCAATGGGGTGATGATGCTCATGGGTCTGAGCGTACAGCTGGTGTTGCAATTCTAAAAAACAAATTTTCTGGGGACATTTTATTTTCTGAGGGGGATCCCCTTGGCCATTTCATTATTTTAATTATTAAACTAGATCTGGTGTCTATAATTATTATAAATTTGTATGGGTACAATTCTAAAATTGAAAATGATGCTCTACTCAAAAAGTTAGAGAGTCGTATTACACACTGTTTATCTAAATTCCCAAATTCACTTGTTATTATAGGAGGAGATTTTAATATCACCTTAGACAACTCCCTTGACCGATGGCCACCTCGCAGTGTAAATTATCATAACTCCACACTAAAGGCCTTTATGCAGAAGTTTAGTGTAATAGATATTTGGAGAGAGAAATTCCCTGGTATTAATTCTTTCACGTGGAATAATAAGGCATGTACCGTTATGTCTCGTATTGACTACTGGTTAACTCCGTGCAATTTACATAAAGAAGATATCTCTGTTAATATTCTTCCCACGCCATTAAACATTCACTATTATCATTGAATATGTTTTGAATAGTTATTTATTTATCATTAAAAAGGTGTATGTAATATTGTGTGACAAATATATCATATGGTGTGACTTAGAAAAACAGTCACACCATATGACACAGTGTCACACCATGACGTTTTGTTCAGTTAAGCTAATCTCTTGGTTAACTAAAAACAGCTAGCTTATACTTAGCATGTAAATTGCCACATGGCAGGAATGATTTTTAAGAATTAATAAGTAAAATTCGTATAAAAGTGTTTCATTTTTATGTAAATGATGTCACACCATAAGACACAAAACACTGACCACTAGTGAGCATATCAGATACAGAGCTTTTTAATTAAAAAGTAAAAAGCCAGAACTCAACTCTTGACCTTGCAAACCACTCCAGAGATGGCACTGCAACTTCCTGGTTGAGTGTGGACCTCTTCATCATAATGATGTCCAAATTATTGCCCGTTCAAAATATAGATTGCAGTGTCACACCATATGATGCCCATTTTACGGACAAAATGTATTTGGCCAGAACTTGCTTTAAAATCATACACAGACATCAACACTTTCTGTGTCTGTTGAAATGGCCTAATTCTGTTACTTAAACTGTAAATCTATCAATTATTTATACTTTGCTGATATATATTGTCATATTAGTAAGGTCACACATATCCCGGACAGTCACACCACATGACAATTTTGATGTTTAGATAAAAATTTGAAGTAGAGGTCTTTATACACCAACTACAGCTATGGTATGCTGTAATAATATCTTGTCAGAGGAACAACATGAAGATATATATTTAAAAAAAATACCCATTTGTATTAGGTTATGACATCATGGACGGGTAGAATTGCATGTCATGTCTCCCACCCATATATGTCTGTATTAAAGAAAAAAATATTGATAAACATGTATTTGGAATGGAATTAAATAACAAGTACTTTGGGTGTCTTGTTCATTTTATTTATTTTCATATAAAAGCAACAGAACTTGAATTCCATCCAGTTTATTAGCAACACTGTGCACGAGCGTGAATCCCGCGATATCCATCTTTGATCTCGCAGGTGTCAGATCCACTGCGAGAAGAGAGATCTGTCCGTCTTTCCTGCGCTTCATCACTCCTCCTCTCACTGCAGCGCTACTCTCCACTACACTTCCGGCGAGGCGCATCTCAAACAAGCCTATTGAGCTGAGACACATGTATGCGGCTGCGTCATGGTAAAAAAATAAAGTCTAGTAAAAGACGGTCTACTGTCTCCTTATATAAATATCCGAAGATAGGTACACTTCACACTAACCATATATTCATATGATGCATCATCATCCTGTCCATGCTAGCTATGTGCTAATGTATTAATAAATGCACGCAGTTGTTAAGGGGATGTCGTCTCGGTCGTCTTTACTCTTTATCATCGATCATCGATCATCTATTTCGCACACTGCAGGCTATTTCTAGTCGATCCATGACGGGAAAAATCCTTCTACACGTCACTGTCAAAGCTAGATCTGTATGGATTTGTTTCATTGTTTCATATTCAATCGCCTCGTAAAAACAGAAAACACACACACGCATGTTCACACCGCAAAGATTATTACACAAAAACACATCTAACAGAATTAAACTGAATATAAGCGTTATTCGTCATTGATGACGTCTGTTTTATTGGGATCGCGCTATTTATGGAAAGTGAAAGTAAAGGAGGAAAATCGGGAGCACGCTTCATAGATTCTGATTTTCGTCTATTTTATCGTTTATTTTGACTCTATTATTGTGTTGAACAGCTCATATTCATCTAAACCAACCGGATTACTGTGATTTAACGGACGAGTCTCTGTCTCCGGTGAGTTTATGTTTCCTCGTTGAACACGACAGTGACAGTCTGATCATATTTCTCTCATATTATTCGCGTGTTTGAGGGAAAAATCCCTCAGGGTTTGTTTTATTTGAGTCTGTCTGTATTTTCACAGGAATGATGTCTATTATCATCATCGCTTTACTGGTGAATCTCCTCATAAAGACTTCTGGTAAGAACAAAACAAACAGGGTTGGATTCATTCAGATTTTCTCTCGGTTTGCCTTTTTTCCAAAAAAATCTTCCAGTGATGGCTGGTGAATACCCAGCAAACACATTTGGGTCATTCCTGGTATGCGGTGACATTTTGGCTTCATAAGTGTTGGGAAAAAAAGTACATGATTTTCATGTTTTTAGCATTCTACCAAAATAGTGACATGTTTACCTATAAGGAATACATATTGGTCAAGCTCAGGGACTCAAAAAATAATGATTATGGGTAGATTGTTCAGACACTGTCCATGAAAATATTCCACCCTGTTAGGGACATAGTTATCACAACATGTTAAAAATGTAAATGTTAAACAATAATGAACTTTTCTTGGGTAGTATATGTCCCTTAAGCCATCTTAGAATTTTTTTTTCTTCTTGAAACAAGCAAAACAATTTTTGATGAATAGTATATGTCTTGATTATTAAAAACAGGTACTTTTTGTGCCCATTTTTGCAAATAATATGGTAAAAAAAAAAAAAATTGGCTCAAAAACATATGCTGTTCGTGCTCCTCACCTCACAAAATAAGACAAAAAAGTATACCAAACATTTAACGTTGCTATCAAATTATTATTTAAAATGACTTGTCTAACAGGGTGGAACGGAATATAACAGGGTGGAACACCAGTGTTAAAAGGTTCAGTGGATGAGCTTTTTGTCATTGTCCTGCATTGTTTGCCACCAGTAATGTGTGTAATTGCACCTATATAATACTGTTTCAAAACAATAAAATAAAAAAAAATCCAAATTTCCTTTGGGGGAGGGACACAAAAAATAGCTATGTGGTTCCTTATCACAATCAATCATGGTGGCTAAACAATTCTCTCTTCAGATGGCTAGAAAAATATTTACAAATTAGAGAAGACAGACATAATAAATTAAATTTTTATTTATTTATATTTGATTAAAAATAAAGATACTATAATTAATTTGAATTGACTAGATTAACAAACATATACAAAATCCCATTAGAATTTCCACCCTGTTAGTTTCACATTCCACCCTGTTAGGTTTATAGATCTAACAGGGTGGAAAATTCTGAGCTAAGTTAGTCATAGCTCTTTGAGTGTTCAACATTTAGCTAGCTAACCTTCTACAGATGAACAGAACTTTTATAACTATGTCAGATTTGTTTTTACATTTTTTTGATAGGACAAACATTCTCACTAACATAGCCTAACAGGGTGGAACTTTAAGGGTGGGACAAGCAGGATAACATTTCAAAAACAACAAAAAAAGTTAGGAGTGAGAGTTGAAGCTTATCTCAGTTTGTACAGTTAAATTCAAGCGGGAAAAAGAAATGATGTCACTTCTTGAAAATGGTTTTAATGAAATTGCAGTCAGATTTGGAAGGCAGAAAGTGCATTCTAACAGGGTGGAAGATGACTTCAGGGACGCAGTAATTGAAGAAATTTTTTAGAAAAAGACCTATATTTAAACATGATTTATATGTATGATTAGAGGCAGTTTAGCCTAGTTAATAACACAATTTAAAAATATTTTGAGTTTTTTGTCATTTCATGGTTTATATTTCTTGCAGAAGTTGATTAC
Source organism: Abramis brama (assembly GCF_963993115.1). NCBI lineage: Eukaryota > Metazoa > Chordata > Actinopteri > Cypriniformes > Leuciscidae > Abramis > Abramis brama. Next base: position 1,201,834 of record NC_139965.1, read on the forward strand.
TGTGCACTGAGGACATGATAAAATTGAATGTGTAACGGGTGTTATATTTATTAATTAATTTCACTCAAAATCTCCCTTTCTTATTATCATTTGTTATATCTTTCATTTTGCATTCTGGAATTTCATTTATTCTTCTAATATTGATTTCTATTAATCAGAGGTGGGAGTAAGTCACACATGTGCAAGTCACAAGTAAGTCTCAAGTCTTAACCTTCAAGTCTCAAGCAAGTCCAAGTCAATTTTGTGAAAAGCAAGTCAAGTCATGTCAAGTCACTGCTTTATGTCAAGCAAGTCAAGTCAAGTCATAGCTTGGGTCACAAGTCACTGGCAAGTCATACAAACGTTTGATGATTTCACATAATTTATATATTAAGATAAGTTAAAACTATAGTTGTGGACTATGGTTTTATTTGCAACATTTTTTTAAATATGCATTTCCACATACAGCTGAGTGGTTAAAAATCTAAAAAAGAAATAAAATTTCAAACTACATAGCCTAAAATGTAAATGTAACTGAAATTAGGCCAACATTAAAGCATGAAAAATAAATATGCCTCAAACATTGCAGTAGACCATTAAAAGATATTAAACAATTCACAATTCAAGTATAATGGTTCCTATGCCACCAAATGGCATTCTTCAAACTGGCATCCCCTTTATGGAACATGAACACATCCTTAACAACAAGTTAGATCTTTCCTTTTTAACAAAAGAATAACAAGAAAAAAACAGTAATAATTGAATTGACACAAAACTTACACCTGTCAATCAGGTGGATTGACTATTGTACATTATTAATCTGTGTGAGTGAGTGATTTATTAATATTTGTGAATGATGTGTGTGCATGTGTATGTGTATGAGTGAAAGGTGTATTGTTTGTATGTCCATGGTTGTGTTTGACTTTCTCTCTCTGTGTGTGTGTGTGTGTGTGAGAGAGAGAGAGAGGTGATTTGATTGAGTGTGATTGATTCATTAATATTTGTGAGTGAATGTGTGTGCGTGTGTATGAGTGAAGAGTGTATTGTTTGTTTGCATGTGTGCATGGTTGTGCTTGCAAGTTTGAATTTTTGTTTTGTTTATTTGTGTATGCATGGTTCGGTTCGAAAGTCTGTATGTTTTTTTTTTCTTTGTGTGTAGGTGTCTTTTTACAATCTTTTATGTGCATCCCCAAAAACTATCCAATTATTAGACACTGTACACATGCTATTATGCTATTAAAGGACAACTCCGGCGCAAAATGAACCTGGGGTGTAATAACACATGGTTACCGAGTCGACCGTTCTCTGGGATTTGTTTTCATGATAATCGAATGTAAAGAGTTTTATCTCTAAAAACAGATTAGCTTATAACGCTAGTATATGGGGCACAGAGTAAGTAAAAAGAAATCGCTAGTTAATACCACTAACAAGGCTCAAAATAGCCTCACACTAACACGGTAATGAGGGTGCTTGTTAGTGGTATTAGCGATTTATTTTTACTTACTCTATGCCCTATATACTAGCGTTATATGCTAATCAGTTTTTAGAGATAAAACTCTTTACATTTGATTATCATGAAAACAGATCCCAGAGAATGGTAGACTCTGTACCAATGTGTTATTAATTATTATTAAATTACAGTTAACCCGATTTTAATTTTCAAGATTTTTTTGTTTTTCGCTGTGCTTTTGTATGTAAGGGATTATTCAGATCATAAAAAAAACATTAATCCAAGACACTCCGAATATTATTAAAAATATATAGAAAGCCTTTATTTCATCATGGCTTTAATATTTTAAAATCAGGTGACAAGTAGGCTAGCTAGGCTACTTGCACACCTATGCGTTGCGGCTAATGAGCCTTCGTCAGGGTGTGTGACCAAAGCCCCTTTCACACAGAGATTCCGGAAAATACACGGATAAAGTGACCCGGGATTTGACTCGGGTTAGTTTGATTTAGGTTCATTCACACTGCCAGTGATTTTCCGGAATAAGAGAGTGCGTTCACACACAACCCGTAAAAATCCCGTAAAGATACATGACATCGATGTGACTTTAATGTCTCAGCAGCGTCTTAAGTTTGCTTATGAGCTGCGATTTCTCTCTCGAGAAACCATGCTTGTGCATTTTTTTTCTCTCTGATTCGATCATAAACTTGCGCATTACAGACCGTTTCACAGCTGGCGAACGATCCCGCGCTTCAGCGTCATCACTACGACAACGTCATTATAATAGGCTTGTTCGACTTCATGCAGCTCTCCGCAGACCGATCGGCGGCTGACTTGAAGCAGTGCATGCCGGTTAGAAATTTTGTCCGACTTGATACAGCGCCGACGCCACGTGACTGTGACGTGTGCCATCAAAGTACCGCGAGAGCGACTCGAGAGTAGCCGGAGAACTCAGCCAGCGCAGCTTCTCAAGAGCGGCTGCAGGAGGGCTGATGACGACACAGCTGTTCCACGATTGGCTGATGACGACACAGCTGTTCCACGATTGGCCGGATTCACCGCATGACAACGATCACGTGTGTTTCGTGTTTATTCGAACACCTTTAGTTCCTCTAAAGCTCTCAAATCAGTTTATTATAACAGTGAAAACTCTTTTCGTGTCGTTGTCATGTTATGTTGTGTCATGTTTATCAAATTAAAACTGCTTAAAAAACGTAGACTCCACTTCATTGATAGTACCTTATGTTGAACTTTATTCTTGTTCAAACAGACGCTGTATAAAGCAGTACATAAAGTATTGAATGAAAATGTCTCTGAAACATCTGTGTATTATTTGGCAAATATTGCATTTATTTCACCTCAGCTGTGATAAAGTATGCAACACCAGTGGTGTAGTCTAGTTTTTTGTAGTGAGTATACTCTAATATAAAAGGGACAAATCAGGCAGGTAATGAGGAACAACAGGTGGGGCAAATGAAACCAATAATAGATAACAAGGAGGGTGGGGTCAAAACAATGACAGGAACACAAACACCACATGTGCTACACGAGACAGGACAGGCATGTGACATTACCCCCTCCTAAAGGAGCGGCTACCAGACGCTCCACTAGGGACGGGAGGGACAGACCAGGGCGGGACGGGAGGGACAGACCAGGGCGGGACGGGAGGGACAGACCAGGGTGGGACAGGGGGAACAAGAGAGACAGACCAGGGTGGGGCAGGGAAAATGGACAGTTCTGGAGGCCAGGGCGGAGCCGAGAGTCCATCGGACGGCCAGGGCGGAACAGAGAGTCCATCGGGCGGCCAGGGCGGAGCAGACTCTCCCTCGGGCGGCCAGGGCGGAGAAGACCCCTCGGGCGGCCAGGGCGGAGAAGACCCCTCGGGCGGCCAGGGCGGAGGCTTTCCCTCGGGCGGCCAGGGCGGAGGCTTTCCCTCGGGCGGCCAGGGCGGAGGCTTTCCCTCGGGCGGCCAGGGCGGAGACTCTCCCTCGGGCGGCCAGGGCGGAGACGACCCCTCGGGCGGCCAGGGCGGAGACGACCCCTCGGGCGGCCAGGGCTCAGGCACTGGAACTGGCGCCACCGGCTCAGGCACTGGAACTGGCGCCACCGGCTCAGGCACTGGAACTGGCGCCACCGGCTCAGGCACTGGAACTGGCGCCACCGGCTCAGGCACTGGAACTGGCGCCACCGGCTCAGGCACTGGAACTGGCGCCACCGGCTCAGGCACTGGAACTGGCGCCACCGGCTCAGGAACAGACACGGGCTCCGGCTCAGGAACAGACACTGGCTCCGGCTCAGGAACAGACACTGGCTCCGGCTCAGGAACAGACACTGGCTCCGGCTCAGGAACAGACACTGGCTCCGGCTCAAGCTCAGGAACAGACACAGGCTCGACGGCGGCCATCTTGTCCGAAGACACAGGCTCGGCAGGCGTAACGTGAACAGGTTCGGCGGCGGCCATCTTGTCCGAAGACACAGGCTCGGCAGACGTGACGGGAACACTCTCGGCGGCGGCCATCTTGTTCGAAGACACAGGCTCGGCAGACGTGACGGGAACACTCTCGGCGGCGGCCAGCTTGTCCGAAGACACAGGCTCGGCAGGTGTGACGTGAACAGGCTCCGGCTGGGCAGACGTGACGTGAACAGTCTCCGGCTGGGCAGACGTGACGTGAACAGTCTCTGGCTGGGCAGACGTGACGTGAACAGTCTCTGGCTGGGCAGACGTGACGCATCGCTGAGGTGGTGCAGGCAGTGCGAGCAGGATCACTGGAACAGGGACCACCGGAACAGGGACCACCGGAACAGGGACCACCGGAACTGAGGTCACCGGAACAGTCACGGAAGGAGTCTTCTTCCTCTTCCTCCGTTTCGAGACCACTGGAACTGGAGCCACTGGAACTGGGACCACTGGACTCGGGACCATCGGAACTGGGACCACTGGACTCGGGACCATCGGAACTGGGAACACTGGACTCGGGACCATCGGAACTGGGAACACTGGACTCGGGACCATCGGAACTGGGAACACTGGACTCGGGACCACCGGTACTGAGGTCACCGGAACTGGGACCCTCTTCATGGCCTCTCGCTCCTGCAGGCGAGCGAGACCCTCCACCATACCCTCAAAAGTGCTGCGGTCATACGCCCTTCTCAGTACCCAATCCATGGGCTCGTCAAGGGCATAAAAGAAAAGGTCCTTGAGGGGCTCCTCATTAAGACCCAGTCCCTCTGCTGCACTAAGGAATTTGACCGCGAACTTCCTTAGATCAGTTCCCTGCTGGCGGAGCGCAATCAATGATTGAACACGAAGAATGCGTTCATACTGTTGGCATGAGACCGGGGGAACAAGTGGATGCTGGGACTTCCTCTGCTGAGTTTTTGACATGGTCAGATCGTTCTGTCACGGTAAAACTTAAGAAAACGAGGAAAAAACTCAAGTGCAGAGGAATGGTTTATTAAACAAAAGAACAAAGTAAAACAAACACCCACGAGGGGGAAAACACAACTAAATACAAAACGACAACTTCAAAAACAAACATACCAGAAGGGTCACGGGAGAACAGGAGACGTGTACAAGACAACGATCCGACACAGACTGCAAACACAAAGGAACTTATAAAAGGGACAAATCAGGCAGGTAATGAGGAACAACAGGTGGGGCAAATGAAACCAATAATAGATAACAAGGAGGGTGGGGTCAAAACAATGACAGGAACACAAACACCACATGTGCTACACGAGACAGGACAGGCATGTGACACCTGAAGCACAGGTTTTATCAGTTGACAATTTTCAACAATTTTTTTTAAAAAACATTATAGGCACAAATACAAATTTACTTTTAGAAATGGTGTTTTTGAAAAAATTTTTATTTTAAAATACCTTTTACTGTGCAATTTCTTTCTAATTAATTTGAGTTAGACCGAACTTTTATTTTGGTGAGTTGTAGACATTTGAGTTTCTGTGTGTTTTAATAAACTATTATTATTATTATTATTATTATTAGGCCTGTTGTATACTCTGTGCAATAGTAATATATTTCTGTTATAATTTCTTCAAGTTATACAGAACTTTTATTTTGACAGGTTGTCGTAAAGACATTTAAGTTTCTATGTGTATATGAAACGAATGAATGGCGATAGTTTTATCAAATGAAATGGTGAAATTCTCATCAAGTGACTCTCATAGCAGCTCTGCGATGAAATGCACATGTGTAGCTTACATCATGTCTCAATACAGTGAAACGCTGAAAACACCACGAGCGTGAGTCACGCGTGCTTCTGTGTGTGTGTGTGTGTGTGTGTGTGTGTGTGTAGTGGAGCACACACTGAGCGCTCATTCCCAGAGACGCGTAGAACAATTGCAGTCTCTTTTAGCTTTAATATTCATAGACACTAGTCCAAATCGAGATTTTATTCATTGTACAGCAGCTACTTTTGATTTATTCATTCAAAAATAGCCAAATTCCGTGACGTTCTGCTTTATATAGCACGTTCCATTTGTGACTGGATTCCTCGATTTGATCCGTCGCTTCGCAAACACAGACGGGATGAATTTATGAATGAAGTGTGAAAGTTCTGACACAAAACGAAGTTGATACGTATCCTCACGCTTTTTTTAAGTGGGTATACGCAAATCCTTGGCCTTTTCTAGTGGGTATACGGCGTATACCTGCGTATCACGTAGACTACACCACTGTGCAACACCACGTGAGCGGTCACTACGGGAACCAGAAAGTGTCCGACTTCACGTCTCCGTCTGCAGCTCCTCCCCGCCTGTACGCGGCTACTCTCGCCGATCGGTTACATCCAGCCGCAGCCGATGTCCAACACACCTTATGGCTTTTGTTCACACAGCGCGCGTTCCTGCTGCGTCACGTGATTGTTGCGGTGCGTTCAAATACAGATATTTATTTTTAAAAAGACAAGTTATTTCGAATCATTTACCTCAAGTCCGAGTCAAGTCTCAAGTCATGAATATCAAGTCAAAGTCAAGTCAAGTCTTTTATTAATATTTGTCAAGCAAGTCTCAAGTCCTAAAATTTGCGACTTAAGTCTGACTCGAGTCAAGTCATATGACTCGAGTCCCCCATCTCTGCTATTAATTGAGATGTCATATTTCTATGGTTACATGGTCATTTTTCAGTTTTGTTAAATAGGGTGCGTGGCTCCTTTAAGATTAATGTTCTTTCATGTTCCGGTTCTGGTTGCTCTCCTTCAGTTCGCGGTAAATGCGACTGAAGAGAGGTGGGTTTTACTGACGCTCTGTCTGAAAAGTTTGAAATGAGTTTTGTTTAATGTAGTATAACGTAATTTGTTCTGAAATGCACTTTAATCGTATTCAAACATGTATGAAGTTTGTGTGAATTATGTTATGAGTTAAAGCATGTATTGTTGGAGAGAATTCATTAATATAAGCATGCAAGCTCTATTGGCTAAAATAATGCCTTTCACTAACAGGCTGATTGAGAGAAGGCCACAGACTCAAGCTTGCAGTGATCTTTTATTTTTATTCATACAGGTATGTTCACTTTCATGTTTCTGTTTATATTGTTTTTAATTTATGTAAAATGCTTAATTTTTTTAATGAAATGTTAAACATTATTGAGTTGTTTATTTTAGAAACTCAAATATGTGAAATGAGTAAAATGTCGTTGAGTTCGCGGTAAATGCGACTGAAGAGAGGCTGATTGAGAGAAGGCCACAGACTCAAGCTTGCAGTGATCTTTTATTTTTATTCATACAGAATAAAATCCGGCCTGTGAAATTTCTGTTGTCCGGTCTCCTTCTATATCAACACACACAATGCAGAGTTCCAACAGTGACCGGTCACAAATGCATACATCAATTAAAATTGTGTAAAATACAAAATAGTATTTTTAATGTCTATTATCTCTGTTTAAATGGTAAAGAATATTTAAATCTACAATTTAAGCCATTTATTATAAATATGTGACTACTTTTAGAGAAAATATGAGTAAATAAATCATTGGGACAGGAAAGTCACCGCATACCAGGAATGACCCATTTACGTTGTGGCAACGTCTCTGGCACGTTGCATTTCTGCTATGCAAGCGGAACGAAACTGCTCGTTATTGTGTGGTTGAAGGACCGTTTATCAGTTTGGACCAGTGCAGCGCGAGCCGATCGTGATCATGCGACACTGTTACTACACAGCGCTAATAAGAGATCCAGTAAAGAAAGCATTTGAATTCGCCACAGAAGTAATAACATCGCTGCGAGATCTAGTGATAAACATTCACATTTCTCCGTTATTAACGGATCAAACAGCGCTGACGTGGAAACCAGGAAGAAACATTGTGCCATGAATGAACTATCCAGTGTCCACAGATCAGCAACATTCACCATGGATTTACTGTAGTAACACTAACTGCAACCATGGAAGTTTGGCAGGAATAGTAGGCATAATGCCTTCAAGTAACATTACGTCAGTTTTATTTTGACATTATGAATACAATTGATGCCCTCAAATGTTAATCTGAACTAAAATAAACCTGTTTATAACTACTACAATATTACATTTCATTTTTTCCAAGGAGCTGTTTTGTTTTATATGCTCCTAAGAAGAGTCAATTATAGCTCTAGAATTGCTCAAAGTAAAAACTTACTTTAAGTAAATACTTTATGATTTTAGTTTTAATAAAATTAAATCAAGGAAATTTCCCTGGCATTTCTTTCTTTTTGCTGTATCAAAAACGTACCGAACCAAACCGTGACACAAGTGTATCATATATATCGAACCAAACTGTGAACCATTACACCCCTAGTAATCATGCAAATTTCCTGCACCTGTCATAGACGTCCAAATGACGTCCAAAAAATTACCCAGTTCAAAGGTCCAATGTTGAACGTCAATATGACATCCAAGTTGGGTCATGGTTGGACGTCCAAATAGTGGACCTAGTTTGGACGTCGAATAGATGTCCAGAATTGGTCATGGACCAACGGACCCAATATAGACATGATCTGCACGTCTATCCGACGTCCAATGTTTAGTGGGTAGTTCCATATAAGTTCATGGATAATTTGTTGTTTTGTCGTTAGTGAAAATCAATATTGACCTTGTATTTGAAAAAGGATCCTCATACTGTATAAAAACAATACTAATTCAGACTAAGTTCATTCGCATTCAGAGATTGACTATTTTTGAAACGGTGCGAACTGCGCTCTCCATGATGACGAGGAAGTATCAGCAAATAACTTATTGATTTCTAGCCCTTTGGTACCGAAATTGGTACCGAGAACCGTGGATTTTCACTGGTATTGGTACCGAATACTGACATTTTGGTACCGTGACAACACTACTCGCAACATTGTAACAACGTAGAATTGTAAGACGTGACGGCTGTAGCAACGCTGTTGCGCGACATTCAGCAACTGAGAGACGACGTTCTAATATTTTTATATGGTGTATTTTGTTAGATAATTATATACTTTTTATCGTTTATTGTTTATCTATATTATTATTTAATGGGGCTATCAACACCTGCAAGTGTAGCCTACACTTTGAAGAGTAAAAATGACAGAAGGTTTCGTTAATTCAACTTTATTAAAACGGTATATAATCAAATTGCACTTCCAAGTCATACATTTGTGAAAAATAAAAAAAAATAAACGAATATACACATTTATCAGGGCAGTGACGAGTACATATGTAGTCCAGTGGTTGTCAAGACACCGTTGGCACAACCTTAAGCAATGGCCCTGAATGGTGGTTTAATGTCAACATTGTGACAACGCTGTAACAACCTTCACTACACAACGTAGTTATAGCAACCTTTTGGCCATGTTGTTAAAACGTTGTTAGAAGGTTGGCTACATTGTGCCAACGTTCTGTGTTTGCTGGGTAATGTTCTTGGTGGGACTGTAGCACCTTGACCTTGACACACCTGGGTGAGAGACTCATTCATTCGTTGAATTACAGAAATGGAGCAAGCAGTAGGCTATTTGTGATTATTATCAGGGCGATGAATTGTGATTATTATCATATGGAAAAGCTGATAAAGACACAAAAGCTGTGTTTACATTGAAGTCTTCACTGTTACTTTTGTACATGTAAGTTTTGCACAGCTTTCTCTGTCGTGACCGAGATTATATTCCCCGATGCTGATGTACAGATCAAACGTTAAATCTGAGGTAGTAGACATATATTTCTCTCGGTTGTTTCGTTTTTTTAACTTTATATTGCAGCGCTGTGCTGCAGAACTGGGGATTCCCTCAATAGTCACTCTCCAGGATTCCCCTGCGGTCTCAGGACACTCAAAGTAACTCAATGGACAAAATACAGTGATATAAAAAACTTCCACCTTATTGGGGATGTAAGCTATATTAATTTTCACACTAAGCGATTCCCAGTGATATACTGGCATAGGTTCGCCTGACACTGGATATTCGCACATTTAGAGACCGTCTCTAAAGTTACATATGACATTGGACACACGTTTCTAATCAATAGCATTTGAAGTTAATGACTTACAGTCATACAACCAACTGTAAAGTGTTCATGTAGGTTATAAAAATAAAAACGTTATAAAAAGGCCCTAAAAGCGGCCAGGGCTGAGCACCTCCGCAAACTAATAGAAAATAATCAAAATAATCTAAGGTTTTTATTTAACACCGTGGCTAGACTAACAAATAAACAGAAGTCACCCGAACAAAATATTCCGTTACAGTTTAGTAGTAATGATTTCATGAACTTCTTCACTGAGAAAATAGAAAACATCAGAACCACAATTGTAAACGTTCAATCTTCAATCGCGCCTTATAATTCAGCCTCAATTATCGCCCCACAAGAACAATTACAATGCTTTACAACTATAGAACAAAAAGAGTTAAATAAACTTATCACTTCATCTAAAACAACAACATGTTTATTAGATCCTATACCAACTAAACTACTGAAAGAAGTGTTACCTGTAGTGGAAGAGCCTCAATATTATTAACTCATCTTTATCTTTAGGTCATGTTCCAAGAACATTTAAACTGGCAGTTATAAAACCTCTCATTAAGAAACCACAATTAGATCATAATAATCTAGCAAATTATAGACCCATTTCAAATCTTCCATTTATGTCTAAAATATTAGAAAAAGTTGTGTCCGCCCAACTGGGCTCTTTCTTACAAGAAAATGACATCTATGAAAAGTTTCAGTCAGGATTCAGACCGCATCATAGCACTGAAACTGCGCTCGTTAAAATCACAAATGATTTACTCTTAGCTTCTGACCAAGGCTGTATCTCAATACTAGTTTTACTTGATCTAAGTGCTGCGTTCGATACTATAGATCACACAATACTCTTAGATCGACTACAAAATTATACTGGTGTTCAAGGACAAGCATTAAGCTGGTTCAAATCATACTTATCAGACCGCTACCATTTTGTCTATTTAAATGGAGAAAAATCGATCATAACTCCAGTAAACTATGGAGTGCCGCAGGGATCTGTGTTAGGCCCTCTATTATTCTCAATATATATGATGCCACTTGGAAATATTATAAGGAAACATGGAATTAGTTTCCATTGTTATGCTGATGACACTCAAATCTATATTTCATCACGGCCGGATGAAAACGCTAAATTATCCAAATTGACAGAGTGTGTTAAAGATATAAAAGATTGGATGACGCGCAATTTTCTTTTATTAAATCCAGACAAGACAGAGGTACTAATCATCGGTTCAAAAAACCACCCACAAAACCTCTCACAATACAACTTTAACATAGTAGGATGTCCTGTTACTTTATCCTCTACAGTAAAAGACCTGGGTGTTATACTAGACTGCAACCTGTCTTTTGAAAATCATATTTCATATGTTACAAGAACAGCCTTTTTCCACCTTAGAAACATTGCTAAGCTACGTAACATGCTATCAGTTTCTGATGCAGAAAAGTTAGTTCATGCATTCATGACCTCGAGACTAGATTACTGTAATGCTTTATTAGCCGGTTGTCCTGCATCCTCAATAAACAAGCTACAGTTAGTCCAAAATACCGCCGCTAGAGTTCTAACTAGATCAAGAAAATATGATCATATAACACCGATTTTATCATCACTACATTGGTTACCTATAAAGTTCCGTATTAATTACAAGGTATTGCTACTGACTTATAAAGCCCTAAACGGCTTAGCTCCAGTCTATTTAACGGATCTTCTATCACCCTATAATCCATCGCGCTCTTTAAGATCACTAAATTCGAGGCTTTTGGTCATACCTAGGATATCCAGATCCACCAAAGGAGGGAGAGCATTTTCACATTTAGCTCCAAAACTCTGGAATAGTCTTCCTGATACTGTTCGTTGCTCGGACTCGCTCTCCCAGTTTAAAACTAGATTAAAGACGCATCTCTTCAGCCAGGCATTCATATAACATTTTAAATCTTACTGTTCAAACTACAATCTGGCCTCTAGTTCATAAACGCCAGAGGAGAACTGGCCCCGACTGAGCCTGGGTTCTCCCAAGGTTTTTTTTCTCCATTAGGTCACTTGATGGAGTTTTCGGTTCCTTGCCACTGTTGCCTTTGGCTTGCTCAGTTGGGGATATTTTGGGGATATTAATTTAATTTTATCAATCAATAAATTTACACTAGAAACAACCTTGTTATTTTGGTTTAATGCTGTGAAGCTGCTTTGATGCAATCTGTATTGTGAAAAGCGCTATATAAATACACTTGACTTGACTTGACATGTAGGTGTCATGATGCATATTTTTTAGATAGTTGATATTAAAATAAATATGAGCTCATGTGGTACTGAAAAAAATAGCAATATGTAGGCCTACACATGATTTGACAGTTTATTTTATTAAATATCAAAAATCTAAAAGTGTGCATCATGTCTGGCACATGTAAGATATGCGCTCGTCTTCACAAAAACTACATGCAGGGTTTTAAACATCTCGTGTGGAGAAAATATAGTTTGTTCTGGGCAGTATGGCAAGCCATGGCAAAAAGCAGGATAACTTGTAGGCTATAGCCTACTTGAAAGGAAAACAAATTTGTGTTTGTGTTGTTGAAACTTCCATCATGTGCAACTAAACCTCTACAAATGATCCAGAGCGCTGCAGCTCGTCTTGTCTTCAACGAGCCCAAGAGGGCCCACGTCACTCCTCTATTCATCTCTCTGCACTGGCTACCTCTCGCTGCTCGCATCAAGTTCAAGGCATTGACGCTTGCTTACAGATCTATCACAGGCTCAGCTCCTCCTACTTTCACTCACTCCTACGAGTCTACATCCCTACCAGAAGCCTACGATCGGTCAACGAGCGACGTCTCGTGGTTCCATCAGAGAGCCACAAAATCACTTTCCAGAACATTCTCATTCACAGTTCCATGCTGGTGGAACGCTCTCCCACCCTCATCCGGAATGCAGAATCCCTGGCAACTTTCAAAAGACATCTGAAAACCGATCTCTTCCGTGAGCACTTAACCTCATAAAAATAAAATAAAATAATTAAATCCTTTCCTTTAAATCCTCTCTTATCGGGCTGATGCTACTCTGACCAATGCCTGAACTTCGTATGTTGAGCACTTCTTGCGTGGTTTTTGCCTCTTCACGATGACTCACTTAATTTAGTCCTAAATTTTAAGTGGTTTTGGACAAAAGCGTCTGCTAAATGTAAATGTAAATGAATCATAAATCCGGTGTTATAATAGCAATCCGCCATGGAACAAGCGCGCCTGCTCTTAAAGGGAATGTGAGATGTCGCTCTGATTGGTTTATTTCACGTTACGCCCAAACCACACCTATGAGTAATGAAGCGACTTCAGACCGACACATTTCAGATTTATTATTATTGTCGACTATTGTCCTTGATATAAAAAAAAAAACAAGTCTTCACATTGCTTATCTTAGTAGCATGAAAAACAAAACCGTTATTTATATTGGGAATCTTATTTATAGCTTAATCTTTCTATAGCTTACTGAAAGTGAGAAAAGAACGTTCACATAATTGTGAATGAGTTCATCAGAACTCCTGTTATAATAAATAATGCTGTCTACACTGCATAAAGATGTTTTTATTGACATCGTATCTGAACTTAGTTGTTCATGATGAGAGAATTTGTGGGACTGCAGAACTCTGTCGGAACGCTCGCTGAACAAAACTCCAGTGTTGCAGATTTCTTCCTCAGCGATGACTAATGTAAACTCCTCTATTTGCCCGTGGATTAATGTGGAAACTTCAATGGTTATGATGCTCAACGCTGTAAAAACTGCTTAAAAAAGCTTTGATGCAACATGAGTAGATATGAATATAATTCCACAATTGACACTTTTTATTCATGTTCACTTTTCACTTTAATCACAACAGTCAATCGTTTTAGTTTTTGCACCTGTATTTTAAATTTAAGGCATTTATGTGAACATTCATGGCATTTTTACCCCAAGCCCAAAAAATGTAATAAACATAACAGGTGCAGTCTTTAATCCAGTCATTCCAATGGGAATCTGCACGATCTTCTAGATAATGGAAATTTTTTGCATCCAAATTTTGGTTAATATTGCTAATGCTACGAGTCACTGTAACTATTAAAATAAAATAAATACAGTATATACATACATTAAAGACTCTAATGCATAGTATTTCTTTTTTTGGGGGGGGGATATCTTTTATATCTTTATATCTATAGTATATCTCTCTGTGTCTCTCTGTGTCTCTCAGAGTCGTTCACTGTTGTGGTTCCTCGTGATCAGACAGTGGCTCATGTCGGGTCCACAGTCACTCTGCCCTGCTGGATCTCTCCTCCTGAGAACGCTGAAGCTCTGGAGATCCACTGGTACCGTCATGACCAGTTCAGCAACCCTGTTCTCCTCTATCAGCATGGGAAGATCCAGGACGTCCAGGAGGAATCGTTCAGGAACAGAAGCTCCCTGACTCTGTGGTCAGATCAGTCTGGTGGACTGAAGGATGGAGACGTCTCTCTACGCCTGGAGAAACTCAGGATTCAGGATGAAGGTTCATTTCACTGTTATGTCAGTGGAGAACTTGCATTTGACAGCAGTAAAGTGGTTCTCAAAGTCACTGGTGAGTCAAAAACTACAATATACAATACATTATGTTTTTATGGATCTAATGCTCAATAGTTCACCTATTGTGTTGCATGAGTAGGCTTTTCTCCAGATTTCAACCACTATAACTCTGAAACAAATGGAATATCAAAACCAGTTTTTGCAGCATAATGCTGCCATCATTTTCCAAAGAAAATGTCAACCCAGCAATCAGGGAATGATCTCATAATTATTATAGCGCTTTATACAATACAGATTGTTTCAAAGCAGCTTTACAGGGATTACAGTAAAATTTATGGAAGTAAAATAATGTCAAATGTTTTTGAAATAAAAAGCCTGTTGAATTGCACTACTTGAAAAAAAATAGGCATTGCATTAACCATGCTTGCATTTTAATGCATTGTATTTTTATAGGGCTTGCATTTCTATGGGCTGAAATTCAACATGGTTGAATATTTAAGCTGTGAATATTTCAATTAAAAACATTTCAAACACCTTTTCATGATTAAAAATCAATAATCCATATTCACCTTTCATATTTCACTTCCAAAATATTCAAACTGTTTAAAAATACAACCAATAATATTCAACAGGCAATTTTTGGTCCATTTTATTTCGCTTTGCAAATTCACTTCCACAAATTCAGTGGTTCAAATTCGACAGTAAATTCAACATTGACGTCCAGGAACTGCAGGAAAAGCAATAGATTACCGAGCATACTCTCCATCTGCTGTTAGTCGACCTCACCATCAGATGGTGCAAAAGCGCTTGTTGTTGACGAAGACATTCATTCATAAAATGAAAATGATTATCTGTGTCAGTATATGCGGAAAAGATGATAAACACACAAAAGCTGTGTTTATGTTTCATTCAATAACTTCATTGTTACTTTCCCTGTGCATTCTACATGTCATCAGCTTTCTCTACCATGAACAGGATTATAATCGGTTTCCCTCAATACCTCATACTCAAGGATTCCCCTTCCGTCGGGACAAAACGCTTAACGTAGCTTAATGTACTAATACAGTGATATGAAAGATCAATCTTGCACCTTATTGGGGATGTAGGATGTAGGCTACTATATAGGCTACAGGCAAGCATATGGACTCAGAATATGAACAACGCGCAAAGTTTCATGCTGAGCGTTTCGTGATATACTGGCATAAAAACACTTGATCAATTAATACTAACACTTTCTCTTCTCTTCTCTTCTCTTCTCTTCTCTTCTCTTCTCTTCTCTTCTCTTCTCTCTCTCTCTCTCTCTCTCTCTCTCTCTCTCTCTCTCTCTCTCTCTCTCTCTCTCTCTCTAAATATCTGCTAAACGACTAAATGTAAAATTGGCTTGACATTGGACATTCTTTTACATCACTGTAGTCCATTAAGCTACGTTAAGCGTTGTCCAGCAGGGGAATCCTGAAGTATTGAGGGAAACCCTAATAGCCTGCATGCAGCACATCACCACAATATAAAGTTAAGGCAACTAAACAACGAAGAGAAAAATATGTCAACCTCAAAAATGTAACATTGGATCTGTATATCCGCATCGGGGAATAACATTATAATCTCGTTCACGGTAGAGAAAGATGCATGTAGGCTACACAGGAAAAGTAACCGTGAAGGCACTGAATTTAACATAAAACAGCCGTCATAATAATCACAAATACACTTACATTGCTGTAAATGAGTTTTATGAATGAATGACTTGCTCTAACTTTGCTGGTCTTTGTCTAAACGCGTTTTTGCACCATCTGATGGTGAGATCGACTAACAGCAGATGGAGAGTATGTTCGGCAATCTACTGCTTTTCCTGCAGTTCCTGGACGTCGATGTTGAATTTACTGTCGAATTTGAACCACTGAATTTGTGGAAGCGAATTTGTGAAGCGAAATAAAATGGACCAAAAATTGCCTGTTGAATATTATAGGTTGTATTTTTAAACAGTTTGTATATTTTGGAAGTGAAATCTGAAAGGTGAATATGGATTATTTAATTTTTAATAATGAAAAGGTGTTTGAAATGTTTTTAATTGAAATATTCACAGCTTAAATATTCAACCATGTTGAATTTCAGCCCATAAAAATGCAAGCCCTAAAAATAAAATGCATTAAAATGCAAGCACAGTGTTTCCCACAGATTAGAAAGCAATTTGTGGTGGTGGTGGGGGAGCGGGGCGGGGCGGGGCCTTCATTAATAATTCGTTACACAGAACTTTATTATATTAAATATTAATCAAAAATGATTCACACCATCACAAAATCCAAACATTCAGTGTAAGAGTAAAAAAAATGACATAACATTATTTATAGTAAGTTTATTTGATTCACAGCTTATTTAGAGTTTTGACCTCGACAACCCAACTGCATTTACCGCAAACAGCCTAAACTAAAAGATTGTTTTGCTAATTGTTCTACACATTGTCTTATACAGTAGATAACCTGAAAATACAGTAAAGGTTAAATCTTGCTAAACACTCTTACTAAAAAATGGGGTAAGCACACTTAAATTCTCATTTTAAGAGGTGTTAAATGTGGTTTGATTTGTTTACATTAGTTAATGTATTAGGCTAACTAATGAACCACGAGCAATACATTTGTTACTGTATTTATTAATCTTTGTTAGTCTTAGTTGAACAAGTGAACAGCTGTTTTTTTATTGTTACTTCACACAGTGCATTAGGCTAACTAATGTTAATAAATACAACTTTTGATTGATTCATGCTGTAGATGTGCAGTTTATTAATAGTTAATGTTAACTAATGTAGTTAACTAGAGTTTAATAAATGGAACCTTATTGTAAAGTGTTACCGATTAGTTATACACCGATTCAGTGTTGGACAGATCAGTTGTTTTAACCATTCATTAAATGGAATCGGTTCAAAGGAGTCATTAGTTTGCAAATCGGACGTGTCATTAGCGGACTTGTACGCGTTGTGTGATTATCCCAGCCAGCAGTTAGGACATCACACAAGATTTGTCAACACAGAAAACATTTCATCATTGGATAGGTTTAGTTTTGTTTATTGAAAGTGTTTTTATGTCAGCTGAATCTTTTCAGAGAAGATAAGGCAACGTATTTTTTTTTTCTTTTCTTTTTTTTAGCACAATTCACACCCAGCGGTAATTCATGGAAAAAATATCCGAATGCTCCACGTGAAACTTCGGTCTTCCGATCTTTTACCATCGTGATATTGATTAATATGCGCGAGGGAGCGAGAGATCAAGGCAGTTTGAAGACGCGCGCGCTACCGGGCCTCTCTCTCTGCTCGTTCTTTCAGTAATACTCCCTATCGCAAGCGCAGCAGTTATCTACATCACTCACCGATCAAATAAGACTTTGGCGAGACAAAAATTCGCTTGTGAGAGAGACACGTGAGTGACAGAGAGACGGGTTTTAAATAGCGTAAAAAAAAAATTTTTTATAACGAAACGCAATAGGCCTATGTGGCGGCCGGTGATGATTCTGTGGCGCACCGCCACGAATTAGTCTATGTGTGGGAAACACTGAAGCATGGTTAATGCAATGCCTATTTTTTTCAAATAGTGCAATTCAACAGGCTTTTTATTTCAAAAACATTTGACATTATTTTACTTCCATAAAAATTATGCATTTCGGCTGTTCAACTGAAGTCAGTTCAGTGTTGATTTAATTCCGTTGAAAAGATCTTCAATTATTAAATTACTTCATTTAATCTATAATGCAGTTCTGCAAAAAAAAGAAAAGAAAAAAAGAAAAAAAAAGTCATCAACCAGACTATGGTAACCTTTGGATAAGGACGAGACAGACAGACTAATATTAGCATAGCGTAAGATTAGCCATTCTTCTCATGATGTAACGAGTTCATCAGGTATTATAGAAAGTGTTCCCAGTTCCGGCTGACCTGATCTATGTAGCCTAACAATCATTTAACTGATTTGATTAATAGAAATTGATAATGTGTCCTGTGTATGCCAGGTTAAAGATATGTGTTTTAGTTTTTAGTTGAAGGATCTACCATCTGCAGTTGATTTTGATATTCTAGGTATTATCAACTGGCCAGAATTTTGAGATTGCAATAGACGTGAAGGACTATAATGCATTAAGAGCTCGCCTAAGTACTGGGGAGCTAAACCATTTAGTGCTTTGAAAGTAATCAGCAATATTTTAAAATTGATGTGATGTTTAATAGGGAGCCAATGCAGTGTTGACAGAACCGGGCTAATATGGTCATACTTCCTGGTTCTGGTAAGAACTCGAGTTGTAAGGACCATCCATTGGCCCAACGACGGAATCCAACGGCCTGGCGAAGGTTTAATGCGTGTATGTCTTTTCAGCGCTCCAGTGAAGTTCACTTAATTTATTGGAATTTAGTTTTAGTAAGTTTCAAATGATAATCAAATTTAGATCGTATTTCTGATTAGAAAATAATCATAAATATTGATTATGAATTCATTTAGATCTTTGATTATTCTGATTATCCCATACTTTCAATTACTCATTCATTAAGGGACGCGATGCCGCACAGAGTCACACGCCCCAGGTTTACGTGGATTTCACGGACACAGCCTCGCCAGTCTGATCTTGGTCAGAGGGTGCAGGGTTTGCTAATACCTCTTCAGTCAGTTGCCTACTGCTCACTCACACAAAAAAGTGTAGTTTATTTAGCCACTTCCGTACAACTTGCCAGGTCAGTGATAGACAGAAATCAAAAGGTCTTCAGATGACGAGCTACTGCTCCGTTCATATGCGCCTTTAGTTTGACCTATCCTGGACACAGATCTGCGGGAGCACCAGCCTCCTCATAGTCTACTAAAATAATGAGTTCAGAAAACTTCAGAATAAATCAAGATGTAACATTTATTTGTCAGGTAAAAATGTATCATGCCAATTACAGAAGTAAATGATTAAAAGCCAATTCAGAAAATACATGACATAATTTACTCAAAGATGACTCTAAAAGTAAGTAATGTTTTCCTGACAGAGACACACAGTAATGTGTCAGGGCCTTCCAACCGGAAAACACTGAAACATCACTGTGGGGGATCATCCTGGTAAAGAGTCCCAAAGATTGCTCTGTCCCCTCGCCTTAAATACCAGACCAGAACAACAGGGGTTAAACAAATGTTGTTTAGAGTTGTTTGGGCCAATTCATGTACCCCAGGGGGTAGCACCTGGTTTCTTGAGATATCGTATAGAGACATCACCCAGAGAGGAGAAACAGGTTCTCCTGAGTTCTCAATCTTTCTCATTAAACCAATGACTGCAATGAAATTAAGACCATTTTACCAATCGCACTGAGACACTTAAAATGATACCAAACATGAAAAGGAAAAACAACATATTCACAAGATACACCATATGTGTTAAATAAACATTCTTAATGAACTTTCAGTGCCTTGAGGAGGGAGAGGGGGGATGAGTTGAAGTCAAACAAGGGGACAAGGAGATAAGTTTGGGCAGGACAAGGTCCTGTGCTCTGTCTTTGCTATCTGCTGTCCAGGGTGCATTTTATGGCTTTGTTGCAGGGTGCGTTTTGTTTTAGCAGGAAAATCAGTTCTTACACAAGCTTCTGCATTTTGGACCAGCTGGAGTTTGTTTATTAAGCGTGTAGGGCAACCACCCGGTAGAGCATTACAATAATCTAGCCCTGAGGTCATGAACTAACTGTTCCGCATTTGTCATTGAGAGCAAATGTCGTAGTTTAGATATATTTTTAAGATGGAAGAATGTGGTTTTACAGATGCTAGAAACGTGGCTTTCAAATGAAAGATAGGTATCAAAGAGCACACCCAGGTTCCTAACCGACGACGAAGACTTGACAGAACATTCATCAAGTGTTAGACAGTATTTTAGGTTATTGCGTGCTAAGGTTTTTGGTCCAATAATTAGAAACTCTGTTTTTTTTTCCAGATTAAGTAGAAGGAAATTAGTAGTCATCCAATTTTTTATATCAGCTATGCATTCCATTAATTTTATGAATTGGTTTCTTTGGGGCATGAAGAAATATAGAGTATCATCAGCATAACAGTGAAAACTAACGCCATGCCTCCTACAAATATCTCACAAGGGTAGCATGTACATGAAAAGTAACGGTCCTAGTACTGAGCCTTGTGGTACTCCATAATAAACTTGTGATTTAACTCTTTCTGGTTTCACACAGATATCTTCATCTTTTCAGTGTTAATGCACTACAGTGATATCACAGTGGCTGGTTCTGTTTTTTGTTGTTGTTGTTTTTTTTTCATGAATGCTCCAACTTCATAATTGTTAACTTTAAGCCTATCATGAATCTACAGAAAAAGCAGTTGTTTAAACCACTTTAATGCAGTCATTTGACTATCATTAAAGTAGTCATGTTGATATGCTTTTTCATCAATCTCTTTATTTATCAATGCAGTAATGTTCTCTGAAAACAGTAATGCAATTTCTGTAAGAGAAATCAACAAAAGTCAAGGGTCAAGAGATCAACTAAAGCAAATACTGATCACCATAATAGTGACTTCAGAGAATAATTCAATAAAACAAACATACAAATCTTAATTCTCAATAAGAACTTCTGTAGATTTATGACAGTAATACAGTCAAACTTTAAAGGTGCATTGCGCAACATTTCATGTTAAAAATACCCGTTTTTCTTACCCATACATGCTTAAACAAATGCCTGATGGGCTGAATGAGCCCTTCTCTGATCACTGCGATTGCCTCTATAATCCTGTACAGTAAAATAAATAAGAGGGATTCGGGACAGAATTTGAGACTGGGTGTGACGTCATGCGCGTTCACGCTCACCTGGCTATGTCTGGCAGGTTTGTGTATTCGCCGCGACGCCGCCATTCTCCGTATCAGCGAAGACAACTCGAGCGACAAAACTTAAGTCAACTTTCGACACAAGTAAAAGATGGATTCAAAGAGACCGGCTTGTAGTTCATTCCAAACCCCAACGCAAACTCCACGTAAGACAAAAAAAACGGACGTCTGTGTTTTTTTCCTGACGCACGCAGCAAAGAACCTGCCGCTGTCAGTGTCATGTGACAAAACACTACAGCGAGATGGCTGCATGTGCGAGCACAAGTGGCCCACGACTCGTAGAAAAAGATGACGCGAGGAGTGACATATGGAAGTACGTTGCCTACCTTGCTCTGTTGCACGGTGCACCGATACTTCAAAAGTAAACCGGAAATTAAAAACGTCACGATTCCTTAATTTATTAGTATCGATACTTCTAAGAATGACCGCGTTCCAGATTTGTAAGGCCGGCGACACACTGGCTGCGTGTCGTGTCCGTTTTTATTTCGGCTCCCATGTTAACTGCCTGCGTGACACGCGTCTGGGCGCAGCTCGAGACGCGTGGAAAACGCGTGCATGCCAGAAATAGAACCGACGCCTATTTTTCACGCGACACGCAAGCGTGTTGGAAGCGTTTCCAGGCAAAATAGAATAGGAAAAGATGTTTCTATGTCATTTTGACACGAATACATATTAATAAATGACATTTTGATGTTTGAAAGTTTTGACATAAATATAATAAATGTAATTTAAAAAAATATTATCGATTTTCAAATATTGCACCTCTCAATACAGAACGAATTATTCTGTAGCCTATTTTGCCGTCAACACTGCCGACGTTGTCTTTGCTGCTATATATTTATGTTTAACATGAAGTATAGGCCTTCCACAACTCTCTCCCCATATGCCAAATATATCACCAGTGAGGCTTATCATATGTTACCAATATTAAACATTGTTTAATATAATCGCTGTTCATATTTTTATTCAAAGTTCAGAATCAAGATAAAGCTATTATGTTTCTTATGATAAATGAGATAATGCTGCTAAATTTATAAAACATTTTACCTTGAATGTCATTGCTCTAATTTATTTTTTATATTTTGATATTTCATATTTTGTTCAAATATTTAATATATCTGCTGTTCATATGTTCATTTATTAGTGTGTTATATGATTAGATTGTTGTCCCGGTTTTAAAATAAAGCACAGCAATGATATTTGAGAGTGTTTCTCCCTTTTCAGCAAAAGTATCGAAAAAGTATCGAAATCGCAATACTTGACTTGGTATCGGTATCGAAACAATAATTTTGGTATCGTGACAACACTAGTCTGCTCTAGGGCTCAAACGGGATCCTCAGTTGGCTTTTTTCTTGATAAAACGGTAAGATATAGCCCAGTCTCTAATGTCTGATACGGCAAATCTATGACAACAAATGATGTAATAATCTATGAATATTACCTTGAGACATTTGAGTGTACTTTGTTGACCAACTGTGTATGGTATGATTATTATTTTGAGCTTTTACAAAGTAATAACAAAGTAATAACTTATATTGTTCATGAACGTGTTTCCATAATAATACAATCATAAGTGGATACAGTAAACACATAAAACAGTTCAACATGGAGATAGATGGAAACAAAAACCGAAGTTTTCTACTACCCCCGTTTTCCCCTCACACATAAGTGTGTAATTTACTCAAATGCCTTTCCTTTCACATATTTAAAATGACTTGCAGATTTATAACTTTATTACCTCTGAAGACATTATGACTGTAAATAAAAGATTTGTGCGGCTGATGCTCCTTTGGTTATGAACAGCTCGTGCTCGTGCAAGTGTGCGTGTGCGTGTGGTCCATGAGCGTGCTCTGGTTGCAGTTTCGCTTGTCACCAGAGGGGGCGTAGTTCTGCAAAAACTCAGAGAGTTGCGCAACGCACCTTTAATCCATTAATTATCTAAGTAAGAGAATCACAAAAACAGTCCAAACACAAACAGAAACGTTACAATATCTCAGCAAAACTAGCAGAAGTGGGAGAGTAACTCGATTTGCGCATCGCCGTCACCCTCCTGTCGTCATGTGTGTATTACATTACTTCCTGATATCACGTGCGCAAACACATAACCTATATTTATAAAACAGTTATGTCCGGTCGAGCGATGTATTAATTAACTTCAGATTGGATTGTGTTGGTAATAGGCACTTGCCTAACGCTAAAAGATGTTTTGTGCCTCTAACAACTTTTGATCTTCTTTCTGATCTGAATGGTGTGTGGAAAACACTTGAGTTTTGTCCCAGTGTCTAGAACGCAACTGAATGCTTTTTCAAGCGTCTCCATACTTGAAAAACCTGAGATAATTTTTCCGGACCTTTTTACTGAAGGTTAAAGTCGCTGTAATCTTTAATGACATTGTCCGTGATGATTACTGAGATGCACATTCAGACGCGACTAAAATCACAGAGAAGCTCTGGTCATTATTACTTTACCCCTCCTCTCCGTGTTAAACTAGTCCTGTCCGAATAGGGCTTTAGTTCCCCAAAGTGTTGTTCCGACGCAGTGCGATTTCCCTCGAAAGGGAACTGGATATTTTAAAGCATAACCAAAACAGAATGTTTGAAAAACGTTCTTAGAACAAACATTTGTTTGCTGGGAAGCAGCCTCCATTAATCCACTAGAGCAGGGTTTCTCAAACCCTTTCCTGGAGGGCCACTGTCCTGCACAGTTTAGCTCCAACCCTGATCAAACACACCTAGCTGTGAGTTTCTAGTGATCCTGAAGACATTGATTAGCTTGCTTAGGTGTGTTTGATTAGGGTTGGAGCTAAACTGTGCAGGACAGTGGCCCTCCAGGAAACTCTGCAATAGAGATGCATTTACCCAAAGAAATGTAAAATATAGTTGCACAGTGTTTGTAGAACATCTGTCTCTTCTCTTCCAGCTTTAGGATCCGCTCCTGTCCTGTTTCCACAGCCTCTGGATGATGGACGTGTGAACATCAGCTGTAAGTCCAGCGGCTGGTATCCAGAGCCGGACGTCACCTGGATGTCAGATGAGCGAACGGCTCTCCGTCCTGGAGGAGTGTCTCGCAGTCGTGGAGCAGATGAGATGTTCTCTGTCCACAGCTGGACGGCCGTCTCTCACTCGGACGCTCAACTGGTCTCATGCTCAATGTCTCTCAAGACTGGAGAGTTTAGAGAAAGTAGGATTGTCATACAAGCCATCATCTCTTCAGGTCAGAGAACATCTTAGAACAAACATATTTGTAGATATCAGAACAAAGGCTGTGTTCACAGACAATGCGGTTTTGAGTTCCGAAAAGTTTCAGATGTGAGTTTTGGATTTTTCAACCATCCAATTAAAAATAAAATTCCATCCTATATTTAGTTCTCAATCCTGTTTCAGAAGAAAAATGGATTATGAATGACATTTTTATGTTTAGAAAGTAAAAAATCTACTTAATCATTGTAATGGATTTATATATTTTGAAGATATTAAGATTGTGTCACAGTGTCTGGGTTGTGTTCCCTGGGTCACCACTAGAGGTCTCTTTCCCTTCCTGTCACCATTCACTCTTGAACCGCAATTCCCATAATCCTTTGTCTGTTCCCATCACTCATGATTGCACTCAGCTGTTCCCTATCACATTGTTAGTGTCTGTGTATAAATACCCTGTCTGTTTCAGTTCATGTCACGGAGTCATTGTTGTATGTCATGCTACACTTCTGAGGTCTGTTACAAGTCTGTTCTTGTTTTGTTTCTTGTTTATTTTGTGTATTTGTTATTGGACTGATTAAAATGGATTTTGACCTTTGCATGGATGACGACGAATTGGATTGCCCAGATTATAATATTGCTACTTTTGGATCCACCCATTCCTCTGTATTGTCTCGTGACAGATTGATCTGGTTTGTCTTCATCAGATCCATGGAAGGCTCTTTTCTTCACCCTTCTCATCTGTGCTCTTCTGGGTTTGACTGGGCAGATCCTGTACAAATACAGACATAAACTAACAAGTACAATCTGGTTAAAAGATTACAATTATTTCATCTTTAAAAGTTTTTTATGCGGGTATTTTATGCTTATGTGTTGATATATTTTTTTTTATCTTTCTTTCAGGGAAGAAAACATGTAAAGAAGGTAATTAAACTACACATATTTCATTTTAAGATCCAAAACATGAGAATCCACTTAACAGCAACATTTATTATGGTTTACAAATTCTGGAGTATTTGTGGAAACAATTAATAATTAAATCTTCAAAATGAAATTTTCTCTCATTTTAGTTTGTGACGATGAAACTATGGAGAGTCTGACAAAAGAAGGTATCTGAAGAAGCGTAATTATTGCAATATCCAATATCAGCAATAATATCTGAAGCTATTCACTAAACTTCAAACAAATGCTCATGTGTATGTTGTTGCAGAAATCTTATACCAGAACACATTTCCAGCTAATAGTAATAACTGTATATGTCCACAATTACAGCTGTAGTTTTCTTTCTCTAAAACCTTAAATTATTTGTTTTTTAATTTAGTTGTCGGAGACAAAATTACAGAAGAACTGAAGAAAGATACAGGTATGTTATGATGATATCTCAGTTATATATGCATACACTGTACAGTATTTGTAACGCTTGTTGTTTGTTCCATCCTTTCCTCTTTTCTCTCCCGCTTTGCTCCAAAGACAAATAACGGTAAACAAACAAATTTTGCAGAATGAAAATCTATAAATCCAATCATACCATTCTTAAACATTTTGATTGTATAGGGATCTCCCAGTCACGTGACCCCTCAGCCATTTTGACGGAATACTTCAGCGCACCTACATACATGAGAATGCGGATTATCACATGTTTTATGACTGCGAATTGATTAAAATAATATAATAGTATATAATGGTCACTGTATTAATTATCTTGAGCCTGCTGTAATGTTCCTATAAATATATTTTCTTTCCAACTGTGCAATCTGAATAATAAATAGGCTAAATATATTTATCCACTAAGCTGCAGCTCGTCTTCCCATTAACAGTTTTTTTCTTCCTTCTCTTTCTGACATTTCTTACCTGTTGGGTTTACATTTTTTAATTAAATTGACTATAAAGATTGCTTGTGTGTGCTGGTGTTTATTCCAGTCTTTTAAAATAGTTGAATGAATGCTCGCGATCGTGCCTAGTAACGATGTTAAATAGGCTAGGCTATTTAATCAATAATGTACACATGGTAAGTTAGAGGAGAATGACAGTCAACTACTTTGAATATTATAGCATTTTGGGCATAAACATGTAAATAATGAAAAGACTGACATTGAAAAATGACACAGAATGATTAAAATTTAAATATTTAATTCAAATAAATAAATGTTCGTGGTTCACACTGATGTTATTCATTTGTTCTCACACACTTCAGCGTCGCGGTCACTGGTTTAGACGAACACTGACCATTAGCTGGTACTATTATTAGCACAGCGGCCGTCAGCTAACTCTTCACGTCATGTCATCACAAAAAGAAATATACAAGAGGAAGATAAAGGAATTAGTAATCATAGATCCTTATGAAGCACCACAAGTTCTTTTTACAGACATTAAATGTGTAGAAAAACTTCCTGACATTGAGTTCGGTGACATTTACAGCTAAGTTACCTTATTCACTTCCCATCACGCTACACCGGAGCTTCATTAAAAGCATACACAAGCTTAGCAGGCTGGTATCACAGCATCGCTCGGGCATGATAGAAAAATAGGTGAATATAGACATTCTCTGGTGAATATTTCACGACGACCTGTATTATGACCAGCGGTTTAGGATTTTCTGTACCGTCAAAATGGCTGCTCCAACTGGCGTGACGTCACGCGGGACATCCCTATAAGGTAAATGAGGGGGTTACACACAGAAGCCACAGTAAATTCAGAGAAACACCAAATCACGAGGCAGATGTGATGAATCATTCAGTTTATGACTGTAGAATTCATAACCTCAGCAAACACTGATACAGCACTTTTCATTTCTTATTTGAAGATATAATTGATAATTAAGAACATCATCATTTCAAACCAATCTGATCTGAATGTCTTGAAAGACTGACACAACTAAAGTAATTCCTGGATGAACGGATGAACACGAAGAGCAGTGTGGTGTTTTTATGAGGCTAGAATGACCTTTGACCCTGAGCCTAAGAAGCGTAACTGACAGCAATACAAGTTAATATCTTAAAGAGATTCTGCCTGAAAGAGTTCAAAGAGTTATTGAGGTTTATAGTGTCTGGAGTATTTGTGGAAGCTGAATGATAATTAATCCCTCCAATCAACTTTTCTCTCATTTTAGTTTGTGACGATGAATCTACAGAGAAACTGACAAAAGAAGGTACTTGAAGATGTTTTCTTTGATATATATTACAAGAACTGAAACCGCTGAAGTGACGCACTAATCATTAAATAAACATTAACATGCATGTTGTAGCAGAAGAAAACATTAATATTACAGGTTTGGTGACTCACAAAACACTGAGTTTAGGACTGAAATATTCACACACACACACACACACTCTCTCTCACTCTCTCTCACTCTCTCTCACACTCTCTCTCACACTCTCTCTCTCTCTCTCTCTCACACACACACACACACACACACACACACACACACACACACACACACACACACACAGTCACACACACAGTCACACACACTCTCTCACACACACACATACACACTCTCACACATACAGCAACACACACACACACGTATTGTGATTCCGCTGTATATTTTATAAAGCGTTGCAGAAACACAGTGTGAACATAATCAAATATACAACTTCATTACGGGGAATAAACAATTCATAAAAGTTGATAAAAACTAATAATGTCTGTTATATATTGATGATACAGATACAGGAGTAGATTTCTTTCTCTAAAGTCTCAAATAATTTCTCATTTTAGTTGTGGGAGACACAAATATAGAAGAACTGAGGAAACATGCAGGTATGATGACATCATCTCAGTTATATATATTTCATCATCTTTAGTCATATATGCACATATTTGTAAATATCATCTCACACATGTTGAAGTGTAATAATAATTGTTGCATTATTTTCTTCACAGTTCAGATCACTATTGATCCTGGGCGTTCACATCCAGATCTGATGATCACTGAGGACCGTAAAATAGTGAGAAATGCTCCAGGATATAATCACACTGGAGAGGGATTTCCATATGAGTTATGTGCATCTGGAGCTCAAAGATTTACATCTGGCCGTCACTATTGGGAGGTTGATTTGGCACGAGAAGATACTCCTCCTAAAAACTACTGGTTAATTGGTGTGGCGAAACATAGAAATCTTTGTGTAAAGGACAGATCTGCTTTAACTCCATCAAACGGTTACTGGTTCTTGTGTTCAAACGGTCCTAAAGGCTTTTACATCAGCTCTGATCCACCAGTTAAACTCTCACTGACGCCGAGACCTGAACAACTGGGAGTTCTGTTAGATTATGATCACGGTCAGCTGTCATTTTACAGTGTCAAAGAGAGGAAACATCTGCTGACCATGAGGATCAGATTCACTGGATCAGTCGCTCCGCTGTTTAATCCAGGAGTAGGAGATCAGAGTGCACTTATAATTCTGGATTGTCCAGAACCTGTAGAATCAGCTGTAGAGTCCAGTGAACCTTTACTGAGTAACAGCTCAGAGCTTGACTGACCAATCCAGTGTGTTTAGACAGAAGAACGAATATGAAAAAAAGCGAAGCTGAAATTCATGGTTTGATTCCCAAAGATCATGAATACTGATAAAATGTACAGCTTGAACACAGCAGCATCAGTTCAGTCTTTAAGGTACGACAACTTTAGATGAAGCAATATTATTACAATAATCCCATAAGATCATCAGATCAAGTGCTGCACATTCTCTGCTCACAGCAACACTATTACAGCTCGAGACACTCTTGATCTGACTGATTCAGGGATCTCGTCTTGCTCTGATACTGGCTGAACTGCAGAACAGAAAACTGAACATGAACCAACAGTGTCTGACATTCATCTAGTGTCTGAAAACAGAGATGATGAAGTGAGTTATTACAGTCTTCACATATTAAAGAGTTCTTCATCCTCTGTTACTAACACACATATCCAGAAACACATGAACTTACTATAACTATACTTTATACTTCCCTGCATGTAATTTCCATTACCTGGTTATTAATCTGTGTCCTACTCTAAACTTGTGTATTATGAATATTGTTGGCTCTTACGACAAACTGCTTGTTCCTCATTTGTAAGTCACTGATAAAAGCCTCTGATAATGAATAAATGTAAATCTTCAGCCTTACAGGAGGAATAAAAGTCTTCATGACTTTAAGATCAAGGCTCACAAAACATGATGCTCAAAGATATTTGTACTTTTTTACTGTATATTGATGGAGAAACATGATGTCTAAAATGTTTGATAAAATGAATGGCTCGTACTTTTCTCTTATAAAACAATGTAACTAATATTGAAATGCACATTGATTGATGTTTGTGTCATTTAATAATAACACAATGATGTGAAATGTAAAGTCTGATACAGATGGCTGAGGGCGAATGAAAACGAAAGACACAACTGCATCAATATAAAAAATAATAATTTCTTGTAGTTGTAAATATTCTGAGAATCAAAATACAACTGTCACAGTCACTTATTCTCAGTTTCATTATCATGGACATTGACATTATCATGGACTAAGTTTCTCGTTTCCCTTTTGCTCTATTTTCCCGCCACTCATTGTCTCCTTGGTTACCGTCATTATGAGTTCTGTGTTTCAGCTGTGTTTGATTATCATCTCGTTTGTGTTTGCTTTATAAGTTGTACACTCACAGTCACTCTTCGTCTGGTCACGGTCCATGTTAGAGATTGTTTTGTTTGCCTGCCTGTTTGGATTGCCTTTGTAGTGGATTATTAAAGACTCTTAAAACATCATCAATAATCATCATCAACCTTGTGTGACAGATGACCAGACCAAACAAAGAAATTAATACTGTGTCTATCAACGACACAAGGAGGGGCAATAGAGTTTTGGATGGAGGGACAGTTTATGTTCCAGAGTGGCAGAGACCTGGAGCGATACGTGGAGTTCCTCGACAGCTTCCATCTCACCACCTGTGACGACGTCTGTCTGGAGGGATTTCAGTGTGGTCTGGACGAAGATCTCCGTTTCGTCATGCCCTGCTGGACGCCAGAAGCTTACATCAACTTCACACTGTGGACGAATGGATCTGCGTTCACAGTGGGCGAAGCGTAAGATAACAGCAGTCTCTTCCAGCCACACCTCAGATGTTGTGCAGCCAGACCCAGAGCCCTGCCCCCCACCAACACACTAAACCGAGGAGATTTCATCTGAGCCCCAGCAGACGGAGAGCTTCAGCCTGCCGTGATGTGTGAGCCAGAGCCGTTAAAGAGAGGACAGCGCCGACCATCGTCCCGGAGCCAGAGCCTCAGACTGAGTCTGACCAGGGGTGTGAGCCAGCGGCATCTGTGGCTGAGGGAGTTCTGGTGGAATTGGACACTGAGGACTGGCTGATAAACTGGGACACTGAGGTACTGCCTCCCACCCTGAATCATTTGTCTGTTCTTCATCATCGCTGTTTAAAGACAGCACTGAGACCGTTTCATTGACTTGTTGGGAATTGGAATTATCGTTATTGATCCCGTCCAGCTTCCCTCTCTCACCTTCACCTCAGCCAGTCCTCCAGCCCTGCCTCTGCTGGATGCCCTTCGTCTTCCCCAGGAACGACTTGCTGCGGCGTGAAGCCTCAGGTTGTGCATCCACCAGCCCTGCCCTAGCGAGAGGATCCTGTGGCTGTGCCTCCGGCC
This sequence comes from Abramis brama, assembly GCF_963993115.1. Lineage (NCBI taxonomy): Eukaryota > Metazoa > Chordata > Actinopteri > Cypriniformes > Leuciscidae > Abramis > Abramis brama. The sequence goes on from NC_139965.1 coordinate 1,232,896, forward strand.
TCTGATCCCTTCACTCCACCTCGGCCCGTCGACCTGTCGGCTCCGCTTTGGCTCCTCCCACCCTCGGCTCCACCAGAGACCCTCGACCCTGCGGCCCCACCGGCTCCCCCTTGGTCAATCATCAAGTCACCTTTATTTATATAGCGCTTTTTACAATACAGATTGTTTCAAAACATTTTTACAGTGATAACAGGAAAATAATGCAACAAAGTTTGTTTCCAGAAGAAAATACCGTCCCAGTCCAGCTTAAGCAAGTTAAAAAAAACACACGTCTGGCTGCCTGTTAGTACCAGCCCTTCTCTTACTCCTCACTCACCTCCTGTTCGTTTTTGTTACGGCACGCCCTTCTGGGGAGTGGGCTAATGTCACAGACACTCATTTAATTATATTAATAAATATTTAATTACTACAGTAGTATTTTCTCGCTAGAAATTACTTCATAAATGGAAAATGTTTATTAAAAATGTACAGCCGCAACTTTCAGACAATAATCAAACACAGTTGAAACACAGAACTCATAATGACGTAACCAAGGAGACAAACGAGTGCCGGGAAAATAGAACGAAGGGAAACGGGAAACTCGTGAAAACAAACTAAACTTCCATGATAATGAAACTGAGGCTGCGTCCTAAAACTGATAAATGCTGCCTTCGGATTCGGATTCCAAGGTTGGAAAGCATCACGTCTGAATGCAGTGTTAGTGTTCACACTGCACGATGGATCGGCGACAGGAGGTTTCACACTGCAAGACTTTACAAAAGAAAGAATCGCCGACAACTTCTGTCTGGGTCACAAACTAGGTTTCACAACCAAACACACGCGAGACATGATAAGGAAATAAAGCAAGATCGGAGTTCTCACGCAAGACTGAAATTGTTATTAAAAATGATATCCTGCTGCAAGAAGATTGCGATCCAAATTGTCTGTGCACTGATTTGCAGCAAAAAGGAGAAAAGATAAACAGCTTATTTGGGGAGACGCGGGGAGCAAGGAGTGTGTGTTCTGCAAAGAGAGTTGAGGGTAAATAAATAATTTTGCAATGCGCTGATGTGCTGCCGGTCAAGCGACTGTGTACTTTGTTTCTGTTTGATATAATTGCATATATCTATTAAAATACTGATATTTTAGTCTATAACTCCTCCCTGAACTCCCCGCTGCCCTGTTTCTTGCTCTCTCATTGGCTGTCGGTCATCGCTGATGTAGTTTTCAGCCAGAACACATTCACACAGCAGGATTGTGAATCACAGACAGATCCAGATATTTAGCATGCCAATCACTCACAGGCGTCGGCGACTCGTCTGCGATTCTCTCAGATCGCGTCTTTGATAATTCACACTCCGTGATTGTCACTCGTGTGAACGATTTGCCTATGATTTCAGGCATTTGTCGGCAATCTCACAAAAACTGTCAGCGCGCGAAAATAGCACCAAAATCATTCAGTGTGAACTCGGCATTAAGCGATTTCTGATCTTGTTGCGCGCTGTTGAGCGCCGTACATGCTAAGAAAGAATTGTTTTCTGTGGCCATGAAATATACCCTTTTCTTAGAATTAATAAATGATCAATACTGAGTGTTCGCTGGACGAACTGATTAATTGATTGAAATATTAATTTAGCTACATCAAGTTAATCCGATTAACTGATCCAAATATTCATAATTAATCATAAAAAGTTTTTTTTTTTCAATCAAGTATATACCATAATACTTCACAATCACTATTTTGGTCTTTGCCAATTAAAATGAACCATATTTTCATTTCAATCTCTGAAGATCTCCAAAACACTTTTATTAATAATAAAAAAGATTGAATACATCCATCTATAACCCTATTAGAGGATCAGATTAAACCCTTAAACAGGAAAGATCAGATTGTTCACTTAAACAGGGTCAAACAAAATGCAAACCTGGATTTCTCTATGAAAATATTCAGATTAATGTTACCATGAGCAGAAGAACAGGCTGATGAAGCTTCTCTCCTCCTCCTCCAAGATCTGTATGGATTTTCCATTGTTTATTCAATCGCCTCATAAAAACCAAGGGGGTAATCCAGCACCCGGAAAGCGTACCTTCTCTGCGGGCCGCCATTGGTTAGCAAGCCATCACCTGCTGTTAGCATTCCATTGACTCCCATTCATTTTGGCGTCACTTTTACAGCGAATAACTTTACATCTGATGTGATTAAAGAATCTATTTATCCCTTGTTTATTTCTAAAGATAAACGACAATGTATAAAAGGCTCCATTACCTTGTATCTTACGTTATGGCCCCGTAGAAGCAGTTTTTGTAAAAATAAGCTAACGATTGCGTCATAACCACGCGACTCTCTGTCGCACAGTAGAGAGATTACCGCATGGACAGGAGGAGAAGCTCGCGGGCAATCAGGGGGACGTGGAGGCAAAATGTCAAATAAAGTCCGATAAAGTCAAGGGAGAAGCCCACAGAGAGTCATAAAGTGTCTCCTGCTCCAGCTCATGGACAGCTCCTACTCACATTCTCCGTCTCTGTGAGATTTGGAAGGGAATGATTCAGATTTCTCTCGGCACAGCTACTAGAAGACAGACGGGTTGCTCACGTCACATCTACATCGTCAAGCTCAGTGTGAGTCTGCAGTCGCTCAGCCATCAGGAAGAGATAGGCTTGTTTGAGATGAGCAAAACCTGCGCAGAACCGATCACCGGTGATCATGCCGGTTAGAAATGTGTCCGAGTGCGGTCCGCCTGGCTCTGATGTCATGCTGACGTATGTCAGAAATCTCTCGCGAGCGCAAGGCGGACGTGTCGGATTCTGCAGTCGAGCTCAGTTGCTCTCCACCGACTGCGCTGATCAAAAGCATGATGGGAAACGACTTGCTGACGACACAGCTTAATGCTCACTGGTTTAAACAACTGTGATGTATTGTTCTCTTTTAAATGTTTGATTTTAAAGCTCTGATCTCATGTTTTTATGTGTATAAATGATGTTTTAGTATTCCCAAACTCTCTGACAGTGTTGTCTGTGGGTTATTTGATTGTTGTCATATATATATAAAACATGTCTGTAATTAGATTAAAAATGATTGATAAACACGTCTTTGGTATGTAATTATAAATGGGTGTCTTGTACATTATAATTATTTTCATATAAAAACAACAGAACTTAAATTAGGCTACATCCAGTTTATTAGCAACACTGTGCACGAGCGTGAATCCCGCGATGTCCATCTTTGATCTCTCAGGTGTCAGATCCACTGCGAGAAGAGAGAACTGTCCGTCTTTCCTGCGCTTCTCTCACTCCTCTACTCTCGACTACACTTCAGGCGAGGCGCGTCTCAAACAAGCCTATGCTTCTAATGTACTTCACTATTCTCCGTCTTTTCACGTAGTGTTTTTGCGCAGCGCGTCTGTGTTGTACGTCACACGTAGGCTCACTATTGGTCGATGCTGGTCATGTGTGATGCGTGTGACGTACAACACAGACGCGCTACGCAAAAACACTACGTGAACTCACTCGAGGCCCAGAGAGAAGGAAATGAATAGTGGAATAAAGTCGTTATTTTTGTTTACTTTTTGCGCACAAAAAGTATTCTCGTCGCTTTATAAACTTAAGATTGAGCCACTGTAGTCACATGGACTACTTTGATGATGTCTGTATGGCCTTTCTGGACATGGACAGTATGCCGTCCATTGACTTTCAATGGAGGAACAGAAAGCTCTTGGACTAAATCTAAAATATCTTAAACTGTGTTCTGAAGATGAACGGAGGTCTTACGGGCTTGGAACGACATGAGGGTGAGTCATTAATGACATAATTTTCATTTTTGGGTGAACTAACCCTTTAAAGAATGCAGTAGCATGGGTGTGGGACTCGCAGCAAGAAGCAGCCTTCCAGAAAGTAAAGACACTGATATCCTCACTCAGCACCTGTTCTTCAGTACTTTGATCCAAATCTGCCCACTGTAGTAGGAGCAGACGCATCCAGTTACGGATTAGGAGGAGTACTGCTGCAGAATCATGGAGGCACACTCAAACCAGTAGCCTACTGTTCTCGTACACTGAACGAAGCAGAAAAGAAGTACGCACAAATAGAAAAGGAGTGTCATGCTAGTGTATGGGCGTCAGAAAAGTTCTATCTATATCTGTGTGGTCTGGAAAGCTACAAATTACTTACCGACCATAAACCACTAGTGACGCTCATTAACCACAGAGACCTAGACAAAACTCCACTGAGGTGCCAGCGACTTCTGATCCGCCTAATGAAGTTCAACCCTGTCGCTGAGTACATCCCAGGTAAAAACCTGATAGTACCTGACGTGCTGTCGAGGCACCCGGAGTCAAAAGTGGACGACACAAACCTGAGCGAGGACATCCAGGCATACGTGGATGCCATCGAAGAGCTTTAAAGGCCTAAAACAGTGCTGGAGCGCATAAAGACAGAGACAGAGAAGGATGAAACCCTGCAGAAAGTCAGACAGTACATTAAGTCTGGCTGGCCGCGATACAGAAAGGATGTTGTCAGACCTGCTTTAGACTATTTTAGGGAGAGATGTAGTCTTAGTGAGCATAATGGACTGGTAAAGAAGGGAAACCAAATTGTGATCCCACAAACAATGAGAACTGAGATGCTGGAGAGAATCCACCACGGGCATAAAGGCTTAAACAAATCCAGGGAGAGATACAACGATGCCATCTGGTGGCCAAAGATAAGCCATGCAGTAAAGGAGAAAGTTTCCTCATGCCCACACTGCAATGAGCACAAACCAAGCCAAAACCTTTGCCGGAGCTCCCTTGGCAAAAACTAGCTGCAGATCTTTGTGAGTTTAAAGGAAAGAACTTCCTGGTTGTTATTGACTATTATTCAAGATGGCTTGAAGTATTGAGTCTCACCCAGACCACAAGTGAAGCAGTTATAAGTGAGCTGATGAGCATATTTACACGGTTCGGGATACCTGAAGAGCTGATAACGGATAACGGCCCGCAGTTCACCTCGCGGCAGTTCCAGGTCTTCACATCCAAGTATGACATCCAGCACACTACATCAAGCCCATATTATCCCCAAGCTAACGGGATGGCGGAGCGAGCTGTCAGGACCGCTAAAGGCATCCTTAGGCAACAAGACCCCCAGCTAGCTCTCCTGACCTACAGGGACACTAGGGTTGCCAACAGTCCCGAATTAGGCGGGACGTCCCGTATTTTGGGCCTAATTTATTTGTCCCGTGCGTGACCTCCCGTGTCCCGTTTTTTGACAAGCTGATAAACCACTGACTGATACAACAGCAACAGCAGCAGTGCTGACCACGACACTTGAGAATGATCACCGACACCTGTCATCATCCAATCACAGCTTTTTTTAATCACTGTTTTGAGATAAATCATTGTTTGATTTGCGAACATAATCCACTGCGTCTGGTCGCTTCCGCTTCAAGCCGGACTCGTCTCACGCTAACGGTAGGCCTAATTCCCTTTCACTGTCCACGTTTTGATTTCGGCAAATCAATTTTGGCGAATGCAAACAACGTGATTATTGTTCTTGGGCGGCAGTGGCTCAGTGGTTCATGTAGGTTGTCTACAAACCGAAAGGTTGGTGGTTCAATCCCCGGTTCCACCTGACCAAGTGTCGAGGTGTCCATGAGCAAGACACCTAACCCCAGCTGCTCCCGACGAGCTGGATGGCGCCTTGCATGGCTGACACCGCCGTCGGTGTATGAATGAGTGTGTGAATGGGTGAATGTGAGGCTATGCAAAGCGCTTTGGTGGCCATAGGTCTGTGAAAGCGCTATATAAATGCAGTCCATTTACCATTTCATGAGTCTAACATCCAGCCACGCAAGAAAACATGTAATCTACCTGAGGGAATAATATGCTCAAAAAACATTTCTGATTATTATCAATGTTTAAAAAAGCTTTTAGAAAGTAAATAGAAAGCTTTTGTAACATTATAAATGTCTTTACTGTCACTTTTGATTAATGTAATGCATCCTTGCTGAATAAAAGTAGGCAATTACTTTCTTTAATTTTTTTTCCAAAAAAAAAAAAAATTACTAACCCCAAACTTTTGTACTGTAATCCTAGTGTATAATGTTAAAAAGCTTTCTATTTTAGATAAATGCTGTTATTTTGATCGATGGTTTGTTTGTAATGTGACTTTTTTTTTAATGTATGACATTAAAATTATTTTTAGAATTAAATTCATAAATAGGTTAAGCAATACAAATGTGTTTATGTCTGATAACCTTTTAATACATACTTAACTGCAGACACTGAAATGACGTACACTGTGTGATACAGTACAAATATTTTGAGTGCCCCTCATTTTCCTATAAAGAACCACGATTGTCCCGCATTTTCCTTTTCTGAAGTTGGCAACCCTAAGGCACACAGCCACGGAGCCGACAAAAGAAAGACTCCTCATGGGGAGGAGACTGCGAACCACAGTCCCCAAGCTCCACCATCAGTTGAGACCGGCATGGCCAAACCTGTCTACAGTCAAGCAGACAGATGCCAAAGCTAAGCAGGCATACGAATACACCTACAACAGGAGATACTCAGCAAAGCTGAGGGTTGGAGACAGAGTGCGACTGAAAACAGACATGGAGAGGGACCGGGGTGATACAGGCTTCATGCTCCACTCCCCGTTCATTTGTGGAGAAAACACCACAAGGAGACACCACCAGACGAAACCAGAGGCATCTGCGGATTGTCAACCAGGAAAGGAACGACTCTCCAACGCAGTCACCAGAAGTCCCTCCCCGCCGGATAACATGGCATCCGCCACCGGTCCAACTCAAACTAACTCTGAGACTAGTTGCATACCGTCGTCACCCAGAGTTTTGAGGACACGTTCTGGACGTGTTGTGAAACCTGCTGTCAAATTGACTTATTAGTCAGAAGAAATTAGTTAACTAGTGATGTTCACAAAAGAGTACAGACCAGTTATTTTGAAGCACAAAGAGAAAGGTCTGAGCAGAAGGTTTGTTTATGTTGCTTGTTCAGTTGTATTTTTGTTAACGTTTACTTAAACAGTAAGTTTAAAATAATAATATTGATAAGTCGAATAAGAGATATTATGTTAATGATACCTGGGTTTCTTAAAAGAAGAAATGTAAAATATTGTGTCTAAAAGCTCATTTCTGAGTATGTTTCTGACTCTGAGAAACAGTTGTTTTGTTTGGTATTAATCCCCAGACTGAAAGGGGGAGATGAACCTGTCATGTTCTGTGATTGGGCATACGTCAGTACCGACGTATGTGTGACGTTTGGACAGGAAGATTGTAGGCTTGTTTGAGATGAGCAAAATCTGCGCAGAACCGATCACCGGTGATCAGCGCGAGATGCATGCCGGTTAGAAATGTGTCCGAGTGCGGTCCGCCTGGCTCAGGGGCACGTTCAACTTCAAAACGGTGCGCAACGTTTTGCTACGGTTTCCGGGTTGAACGTCATGTTTCCTGGAAGCGGCGTGCACCGGTGTGCAACGGGGTTTGAGATACGTTTTCTCTTGTTTGGTGGGTGTGTCAGAACTGCAGTCCAATCAGCAGCAACATGTATATAAAGCACACGGTATTAAAGTGAACTCGGTTCAAGGAAAGTCATTTACAAATGTGTTCGATGCGGCTCGGTATACGCAACAACTGAGGATATTAGAAGACATGTTTGTCGAAAGTTTTATTGTAAAAAATATAGGATATCAACAAAATGATGTCGTTGTTTATATTTTTAGCTTCATTGCAAGTGTATTGGTATAAACAATGGTAATTAAGTGCTTTTCCTAAAAATGAGAAAGAAAATACAGGGTATTAAAACAGTATGAACTACAAATAAAGTCAGTATGTGAGGCTAAATAGATGTGTTTTAGTCTGAATTAGGTAAGATGTGTGCTTCAGTTTCAGCAATCCCTTCACTCGACTGGGATGTTCTCTTTTGTTCTGGGCGGCAAGTGCAGTAACTGTAACATCGGGGATATTTTGTAGTATTAAACACATATTTATACCGACTTCATCAGGCTCAGAAAATTCTTCACAAAGAACACAAAGAATGGCCTTCAGTTCTCAGCTGCCATAGTTGCAACTCTTGCGTCATCAGAACAGTGTGTTCAACGCATCACCGTTTCTGTTTAAAAAACGTTGTGCAACGTTTTGTCGGGGCTGAACGCAGCTCTGATGTCATGCTGACGTATGTCAAAAATCTCTCGCGAGCACAAGGCGGACGTGTCGGATTCTGCAGTCGAGCGCAGTTGCTCTCCACCGACTGCGCTGATCAAAAGCATGATGGGAGACGACTTGCTGACGACACAGCTTAAGAACACTCCACCGTTTTTTGAAATAGGGCTTATTCACCTTCTTTCCTACATTTAGATAGGTGGGCAAATGCATTTTTGTCTCAGTGCATGCATTGTTTTAGTTTGACAGGGTCGGCGCTAGCTTAGCTTAGCACAATGAATGGAATCCTTTGTTGCCAGCTAGCATGTCCTGAGTAAAAGTGATCAAAAAAAAAAAAAAAAAAACCCACGTAATTACTTCTTGTGGCCTGCGTATTCACAACGAGTACAAATAGCGATGCAGATTAACACTATGTGATTTCTTAGGCAGGTATTGACTTGGGACTATATTATGGGGAAGCACAGGCGAAGCACGGCTACTTAGGCGAAGCACAGCTACTTGGGCGCAGACATATCACGCAACACATGAAATCCCACGACTTCCGTCAACATACCGGTGTGAATAGTAGCTGCCTGGCTATTTTTCCTACAGTACATGAATGGCGATGAACATGGCTGATTTTGTGTGAGCCAGAACCATACCTATATACAAGAGTTTACAGAAAATGAGTGGAAATAGAACGACAGGCGGAGGTTGCGATCGCTCAACAGCCCGAGGACGTGAGGATGAGAGCCAACACGAACTGGTGGTGTGAATGTGGGGGAATATGCCGACTGAAATATAGTGTCTGTGCTGTGGCGAGTGGGACAAGTTACTGCCATCGATAACCAGGCTCAACGTGTCAGATCAAGATGAGCGTGCCCGCAGTTGTGTCACAGCTACCGAGGATTTCACGGTGCTGATCCATCCGGCAGTACTCGATTTTTTTTTTCCGGTGTGATAAAGTGAACTGGAAAAAACGCCCCACGCCGAATGGACCAAATGGACAGCTGTCCACAGAGTAAGTGATTATTTGAAACATGACACATGTATAGTAAACTGCTTGTAGCCTTCTCCTCATAGTAGTTATACTAAAACTCCTGAGCCTAACTCGGTGAGAGAAATATAGCTAACTTAGCCCTCAGTCATTTCATTTTATAGGTAACGATAACAGCGATTTTTATTTTAGTTTGGTTGTTCATGCTAAACAGGTTGAATTCAACATGAGGTTATACTAGAGGAGGCTAACGTTATTTGAACCGTAGTCTATATACAGCTTCTCAGCATCTATCTTATAACCGAATAAAGACACAGATTAACATAAGAGTAATAAAAGACAACTTACATGTGCACTTTGTTCTACCTGTGCTTTGAAAATAGATGGGATGGGGACAGCCGTATGTTTCAGACGTAGTACCGTCTTTCTGGGCCCATATTCCATTTTTTCAAAGTAACTTAGTCCTCCGGTGCAAAATGCTCTTTGCAAACACGATACTGTTTGATTCTGTAAAGAGGCGTTGAAGTACAGATCTCCAGAGCAGCTAGCCATTTATTTCTCAGTTCCACATTCGATGGAATTCTGTGAAACATTATTCGTGTATGTCCTTTGCTTGTTCTCACAACCTTTTGCTACGCAGATAATTACCATGTTTGCTGTAACTGTAGCTGTAACTTCTCAAAAAAAACAATCCAAAAGCGAAGACACTCGGTGCAGATCACGCGTGTTGTTCTTCTGTGTTTTGACTCCTTGCACACCGGTATGTTGACAGAAGTCGTGGGATTTCATGTGTTGCGTGATATGTCTGCGCCCAAGTAGCTGTGCTTCGCCTAAGTAGCCGTGCTTCGCCTGTGCTTCCCCATAATATAGTCCCAAGTCAATATCTGCCTAAGAAATCGCCTAGTGTTAATCTGCATCGCTATTTGTACTCGTTGTGAATACGCAGGCCACAAGAAGTAATTACGTGGGGGTTTTTTTATTTTTTTTTATCACTTTTACTCAGGACATGCTAGCTGGCAACAAAGGATTCCATTCATTGTGCTAAGCTAAGCTAGCGCCGACCCTGTCAAACTAAAACAATGCATGCACTGAGACAAAAATGCATTTACCCACCTATCTAAATGTATGAAAGAATATGAATAAGCCCTATTTAAAAAAACGGTGGAGTGTTCCTTTAATGCTCATTGGTTTAAACAACTGTGATGTATTGTTCTCTTTTAAATGTTTGATTTTAAAACTCTAATATCATGTTTTATGTGTATAATATGTTATGTGTGAATATTCCCAAACTACCTGACAGTGCGATCTCTTTGGGTTATGCAATTTTATTTATAAAAAAATAAAAAAAATAAAAACACATATGTCTGTATTAAAGAAAAAAATATTGATAAACATGTATTTGGAATGGAATTAAATAACAAGTACTTTGGGTGTCTTGTTCATTTTATTTATTTTCATATAAAAGCAACAGAACTTGAATTCCATCCAGTTTATTAGCAACACTGTGCACGAGCGTGAATCCCGCGATATCCATCTTTGATCTCGCAGGTGTCAGATCCACTGCGAGAAGAGAGAACTGTCCGGCTTGCCTGGATTTATGGCTCTTTGAGAGGATCCGGATCTTGGCGATCCGTTCCTTTCAAAGAGCCGTTCAAAAGAACGGCTCTTTTGGCTCTTTTTAAATATTTAGTCAGTTTTAAGAAGCCAGCTTGGGGGCATCTCAGTTTATCCTGGAAATAATCACTGGGAGGAACGATGAGGTGAGATTTGTAGTCAAATAATTAAAACTCAGATATCACACACCAATATCTGAGTTTGAATTATTCTGAAATATTGATTATTACCTCATTTGTCATGTGTGGACTATATTCCATAGGGTTGCACAACATCCCTCTGCTTAGACAGTGACATCACTATTTTGGATTTACCTTTAGTACAAAGTGTGTGTATGTGTAAAGCTACGTTGACTTATGTTATTCATACAATACCTACTCACAAATAAACATCAAAAACAAAGCCGGCTGCAATGAATTTCTGTGCAAAACAGCTTTTACTACAAACACTTCCACACAAGAACATTTTGATAGAAAACAAAAAATATTTAAAGTTTTAAATACTGTAGACAAAATTAGAATAAATAAAATGGAAATGTCTACATACAGTCCACTATTACTACTGTAAACTTTGCAAATAGGACATCAGCCCCTTCAAGTCTTAAATGAACAATAACAAAGTGGGCTGCAGGCACGCAGGGGTTTTTTCCACTGGAGTACTCACGTCGTGAAGGATGCGTGCACAACTATCATCATGCTGTGTTAGGCAGTAGCACCCCTGCGCTGGGTGCGCCCCTCCCCCTATAACTGTTCTGTCTCGCGGAAGAGCATCTGTGTGAAACACGCATAGGAAAAAAAGAACGACAGAAAGAACGGCTCCCCTCCAGCCGCGACTCGGCTCCCATCGTTCATGTTTATGAGCCGTTCAAAAGAATCGGTTCGTTCGCGAACGTCACAACTCTATTGGCTGCGCTTCATCACTCCTCCTCTCACTGCAGCGCTACTCTCCACTACACTTCAGGCGAGGCGCCTCTCAAACAAGCCTATTGAGCTGAGACACATGTATGCGGCTGCGTCATGGTAAAAAAATAAAGTCTAGTAAAAGACGGTCTACTGTCTCCTTATATAAATATCCGAAGATAGGTACACTTCACACTAACCATATATTCATATGATGCATCATCATCCTGTCCATGCTAGCTATGTGCTAATGTATTAATACATGCACGCAGTTGTTAAGGGGATGTCGTCTCGGTCGTCTTTACTCTTTATCATCGATCATCGATCATCTATTTCGCACACTGCAGGCTATTTCTAGTCGATCCATGACGGGAAAAATCCTTCTACACGTCACTGTCAAAGCTAGATCTGTATGGATTTGTTTCATTGTTTCATATTCAGTCGCCTCGTAAAAACAGAAAACACACACACGCATGTTCACACCGCAAAGATTATTACACAAAAACACATCTAACAGAATTAAACTGAATATAAGCGTTATTCGTCATTGATGACGTCTGTTTTATTGGGATCGCGCTATTTATAGAAAGTGAAAGTAAAGGAGGAAAATCGGGAGCACGCTTCATAGATTCTGATTTTCGTCTATTTTATCGTTTATTTCGACTCTATAATTGTGTTGAACAGCTCATATTCATCTAAACCAACCGGATTACTGTGATTTAACGGACGAGTCTCTGTCTCCGGTGAGTTTGTTTCCTCGTTGAACACGACAGTGACAGTCTGATCATATTTCTCTCATATTATTCGCGTGTTTGAGGGGAAAATCCCTCAGAGTTTGTTTTATTGGAGTCTGTCTGTATTTTCACAGGAATGATGTCGATTATTATCATCGCTTTACTGGTGAATCTCCTCATAGAGACTTCTGGTAAGAACAAAACAAACAGGGTTGGATTCATTCAGATGGCTAAAATACTCCACACAGGCCTGCTATTGTAGTGTGCTGTTCTGCTCTGGTTTAGTTTTCTCTCGATTTGCCTTTTTTTTCTAAAAAATATTGAAAATTGGAATATCCAGTGGCGGATGGTGAATAATGTTCGGTCTGTGGCTATTCCTTAATTACAGCCATGAAACAATTCCAGCAAGCATGGCACCTTGATACACCTGGTTATTCATAAAATCAACTATGATGAGTTAATTTACCAGTTTCGATTAAATTTTAAACAAATCAGACAGAGGACAACTATGTACAAGAAAAATAACACTTTACAATAAGGTTTCATTAGTTAACATTAGTAAACTACTTTAGTTAACATAAACTAAGAATGAACAATACTTCTACAGCATTTATTAATCTTAGTTAATTTTAATTTCAACATTAATGCAACATGAACAAACTATGAACAACTGGATTTTTATTAACTAACATTAAGAACGATTTTAACACTTTACAATAAGGTAAATTAAATTAAATTAACCTACCTAGTTAACATGCACTAAGAATGAACAAAACTTCTACAGCATTAATTAATCTTAGTTCATTTTAATTTCAACATTTACTAAAACATTATTAAAATCAAAGGTTGTATTTGTTAACATTAGTAGTTAATGTACTGTGAACTAACATGAACAAACAATGAACAGCTGTATTTTTATTAACTAACATTAACAAATATTAATAAATACTGTAACAAATGTATTGCTCATTGTCAGTTCATGTTAGTTAATACATTATTTAATGTTAACAAATGAAGTCTTATTCAGCAGTGACGGCATGTTTTGGTCTTCACTTGATCTACAAGTTGTCAGTACCACAATACTTAAAGATATTTAGCAGTGATATTGTCAGGCTTTTTTATTTACAGCAAAGTAAGCTGATTGCCTGCACAAAATATGATAGCATTATATTATAACAATATAATATATAACGATAAAGTTTACAGTGGCTTGATAAGTAAATTAAAAACATAAAAAAGCAAAACACACCTGATGCACATTCCTTGTTCTTCATTTTCTAGAACTAGAGTTTAAGAACTTTGCTGTATTTTTGTGTAATTAATTAAGAGGAAGTACACGGCCATCTTTCTCCGATGAAGTGACTTGTTATATTGCGTTCTGCCGTCGTAAATAAAACTTCCCACCTCATAAATACGAACTTCCCAGGAGGACTTGAACGCACCAAAACCACGCGTGTGCGCTAATGCTGTGCACATGAGCATGGCCTCTGTGGTCAAACTAAGATGTAAACAACTTTGAGCGCATACATGATACCTGAGATGCAACACCACATCAGTGCTTACAAGGAATACATTAGTGCTGTCAATCGATCAATTTTTTTAATCGGATGAATCGCACACTTATCGTGAAATTAAGCATATTTATCTTGTTTAACATTAATTTGTCATAATTTGCTGTATCCGGCAGAGTAAACAATCAGACTGAATGATGATTCTCACAAAACTGTATTTTCTGCAAGTTTCAAGGACCTTTGAAGACTTCAAAAGGACACCAAATATCCATATGATTTAAGGAGTCCATATAATTATTTTATATAATAAATGTATGCACATCAAAGATCCCATGAAAAAAACATTAAACTTGACAGAATTCACGGTTTAGTATGTGTACAGAGCAACAACACTGAGCTTCTTGTCATTTTTGACGAGTCAAGCTGCGATACCGAACAGGACCACAAGGAAACACCTAAATAAACCGCCTTGACTCGAGTGAATAAACCTACGATTACTAAACACAGCAACGTACACATGACAAATCAAACATTATCCTGAGTGTGTGCGGAAACAACTGTGTCTGTGCATAAATGCAGCGTTCGATCAGTGGTCGAGAGCAAACATACAGGGTTTGTTGTTTGTGCGTCAATATAACGTGCTAAGTCAGTGATAGTCAGAAATCGGAAGGTCTCCTTAATGATGCGCCCCATGCTCCATTCATTAGTGCCTTCGGTTTGATCTATCCTGGACAGAGATTTGGGGAAACACCAGACTACACTTTAATCTACTAGGAAAAATGATTTCAGAAAACTTCAGAATAAATCAAGATGTAACATTTATTTGTCAGGTAAAATGTATTGTGCCAATTACACAAGTGATTAAAAGCCAATTCAGAAATAATAAATACATGGCATCAATTACTCAAAGATGACTCTAAAAATAAGCAATGCATTCCTGAACGAGACACACAGTGGTGTGTGAGTGATTTTTTGACTTGGAAACATTGTTTTCACATTCCACAGAGACCGCACTGGTTAAAGTTCTTAATGATATTTTAATTTCATGTGATTCTGGTGATTTTGCAGTTCTTGTGCTTCTTGATCTAACAGCTGCTTTTGACACTATTGATCATACTGTTCTTGTTGATCGTCTTAAACACTATGTTGGTGTAAGAGTTACAGCTCTAAAATGGTTAAGATCATATCTAACAAACAGGAGCTTCTCAGTCAAGATGGGCGAACATTATTCGAGTAAAGCACATTTGTTTTGTGGAGTTCCTCAGGGCTCTATTCTGGCTCCATTGTTATTTTCCCTGTATATGCTTCCTCTCGGGTCCATCTTTGAGAAACATGGTCTATCATTTCACTGTTATGCAGGCGACACACAGGTCTATCTGCCTGTCAAACGTAATTCTGCAGGATTAGAGTCTCTTATGAGCATGCCTAGAGGAGGTTAAGGCTTGGCTTTCTTTGAATTTTTTAATTTTCAATGAAAAGAAAACTGAAATTATTGTTTTTAGCCCATCTGAGTTATCAAAATCTATAAATTTGGATTTGGGTGAGATGTCCATGTACCTGAGACCCTGGGTAAAAAAATCTGGGCTTTATTCTGGATGTTGATCTAAAGTTTGACCGCCAAATAAATTCTGTCGTTAAAACCTGCTTTTACCAGCTGCGTCTGCTTGCAAAAGCTAAGCCGTTTCTCTCCTTTAAAGATCTTGAGAAATTAATTCACGTTTTTGTCTCATCTAGACTGGATTATTGCAATTCACTATATTTGGGGATTGGTCAGCAAACACTATCCCGCTTGCAATTTGTCCAAAATGCTACGGTACGGTTTTTGTGTGGTGTAAAAAAGAGGGAGCATATTACCCCTATTCTACGCTCACTACATTGGTTACCTGTGCGTTTCAGAGTAGAATTTAAAGTACTATTACTAGTCTATAAATCTTTAAATGGCTTGGCACCAATTTATCTATCTGAACTACTGACTGAATATAAACCTGCAAGATCCCGCCGCTCATCAAATCAGGCTCTATTGTGTACCCCAAAATCGAGGCTCAAGTGTAGGGGAGATCGAGCTTTTTACATCGCTGATCCAAGGCTTTGGAATACTTTACCTATTAGCTTAAGACAAGCTCCATCTCTTCTTACTTTTAAATCCAGACTTAAAACTTTTTTATTTTCAAAAGCGATTCGATTAACACTGTATCTTGTGTTGTAAATGATGTGATCTTATGTGATTTTTAAGTTCTCTTATCATGTGTTTTAATGTTGTGATTTTATGTGCTTTCTATGTTCTTGTGTGATTTTTAGGTCTTTTTCTGTCATTTTGTCTCGTTTGTGGGTTAAATGAATTTAATTACATTGTGGAAAGCACATTGGTCAAGTCAAGTCATCTTCATTTATACAGCGCTTTTAACAATGTAGATTGTTTCAGAGCAGCTTTACAGAGATAAACATATAATTTAAGGTAAGATTGTTTTGGCTTTATAGCGGTTCATAAAGTTATTTTCCAGCTAAAGTTAGTTTTGCTTGATTCGCTTCCGTCGCAACAGTCATTAGTTATTAAATTAGGGGCCGCTAAGACGACACCATTCTCTCTACACAGACTTTAAACGCGAACCTGTGAGAAACGCTCATGGCGCTCATATGCGCATTAAGAATTGGTTCTATAGTTGTGCGTTCTATGTGCGTTTGAATATATGTGTGAATAAATTATAAATTTTGATACAGAATTTTATTTTATTTTGTCCCTTCAGGGTAGGTGCGCAAATTGTTTTTTCCCGACGACACTTTATCTGTGGAGTGGTAAAGGGATCCTCCATAGGGAGAGACTAGTTGGCACTTCAGCACTGCGTTGTCATCGGGTTCAGGCGAAGGTCCTTCGTCAGATCTGGATACGGCCTGGATCCGGCAGGCTGCGGGAAAACCTCGGGATAAACAAAGACACTAAAATTAGCGTAGATGCCATTCTTCTTATGATGTAACGAGTACATCAGGATTTATGGGAAGTGTTCCCGGTTCCGGCTGACCTGATCTATGCAGCCTAACATTGAATTATAGAAGTCTGTAGTGTGTTATGTGTATGCTAGGTCAAAAAGAAGTGTCTTTAATCTGGCTTTGAACTGACAGAGTGTGTCTGCTTCCCGGACAATGGTAGGAAGATTGTTCCAAAGTTTTGGTGCTAAATAGGAAAAGGATCTACCGCCAGCAGTCGATTTTGATATTCTAGGTATTATCAACTGGCTGGAATTTTGAGATCGCAATAGACGTGAAGGACTATAATGCGTTAAGAGTAGGGTTGGGAACCGAGAACCAGTTCTTATCCAGAACCGGTACTGTTTTTGAAAAAATACCGGAACCGTGTGAAATTCCTAAGTTTCGGTTCCGAAAACGGTTCTGTTGGGCGAAGTGCTGGAAGCTTATCCTTTAATAGCGACGTCTCACCTCATATTAAAATAGTAATGAATGCACTGAAAAGCCCTCGCGCTACTCAAATACGTTTTGCGTCAGATATCAACGCATAGAGAGAGAGAGAGAATTAAAGACAGTAGAGCTGCACGATTAATCTTTAAAAGATCTCGATTCAAACACCCACGCGATCTTATTCCTAAATTACAAAAATCTCACCCCTGAACATTCTAATCTGTTTGCGCTTTCGTTTACCGAGAGACAGCAGTTGTCAATATGAAACAGCTTTACAATCACACAGATATTTCTGTTACAAATATTCAAATGATCACAGAAGTACTGAGATAAAAGTTTATAATTCGAGTATAAACACTGATGTCTACGGTAGCAACCAAAATATTGTAAATCACCTTTTGAAAGTCGCTGCCTTCAGATAACGAGTGTATCGATTACATCTGATGCTTCAAAACATTCATAAAGACGCAGTCCGTAACTTCTTTGTGTTCAGAATTTACAAAATGTATACAATGAGCGAGTGCATCATGAATGCCTTTTTTTTCAAACCGTGTTTTTGTCTTATCCTGAATTACTACGTTAAGCCTGCAATAAGCGTTTATACTCGGACTATACTTTAGACTGGCGGATCGCAGCCGCTGCGGAGTAGCCCAGTGCCTGCGTGACTCGCCATAGACATAAATAGAGAGAAGTAGCTCCAGCTACAATGTTCTTCCGCAAGACGCGTGCAGTTCTGTTTATTAACTGCTAGAGCGCTGATTTATCCACTAATGAAACAAGTAAAGTCTTTATGAATCAATCATTCAAAACGATTTTAAAACTAATCTGTTCTACACACATCTTACATGGATGTTCAAGCATATTCTACCCCTTCTGAGAGGGTATTCTCCACTGCTGGAGATACAATAAGCTAGGAGAGGTCCCAAATTATTCTAGAGAATGCAGACATTTTTATTTTCCTTCAGAATTATTTTTTTTTTTGTTGCAAA
The DNA here is from genome assembly GCF_963993115.1 of Abramis brama. Lineage (NCBI taxonomy): Eukaryota > Metazoa > Chordata > Actinopteri > Cypriniformes > Leuciscidae > Abramis > Abramis brama. The sequence goes on from NC_139965.1 coordinate 1,251,161, forward strand.
AATTGCTTAAATAATATGTTGAATTTGTTGACATTACCAGTCTGTTAAACTCATTTGACAAGTATAAGAAATAAACACAAAAAGGATTGTGGATTTTTCCCTTACTACTATTTTTTATTAGTTGTTTTAATATTTTTTATTGAATGGGAACCGGAACCGGAACCGGAATCGTTTGGCGGAACCGGAATCGGAACCGGAACCGGAAAATTTCTTACGATTCCCAACCCTAGTTAAGAGCTCGCTCAAGCACTGCGGAGCTAAACCATTTAGTGCTTTGTAAGTAATCAGCAATATTTTAAAATGTATGCGATGTTTAATAGGGAGCCAATGCAGTGTTGACAGAACTGGGCTAATATGGTCATACTTCCTGGTTCTGGTAAGAACTCGAGCTGCTGCGTTTCGGACCAGCTGTAGTTTGTTTATTAAGCGTGCAGGGCAACCACCCAGTAGAGCATTACAATAATCTAGCCTTGAGGTCATGAATGCATGAACTAATTGTTCTGCATTTGTCAATGAGAGAATATGACATAATTTAGATATATTTTTAAGATGGAAAAATGCGTTTTTACAGATACTAGACACGTGACTTTCAAATTAATGATTGGTATCAAAGAGCACACACAGGTTCCTAAACGATGACGAAGACTTGACAGAGCAGCCATCAAGTGTTAGACAGTATTCTAGATTATTACGTGAGGAAGTTTTTTGTCCAATAATTAGAAACTCTGTTTTTCAGAATTTAGAAGTGAGAAATTACGAGTCATCCAATTTTTTATATCAGCTATGCATTCCGTTAATTTTGTGAATTCGTAAGTTTCGTCAGGGTGTGAAGAAATATAGAGCTGAGTATCGTCGGCATAACAGTGAAAACTAATTCCATGATTCCTAATGATATCTCCCAAGGGTAGCATGTACAGAGTGAACAGCAGCGGTCCTAGTACTGAGCCTTGTGGTACTCCATACTGAACTTGTGATCGATAAGACATCTCTTCGTTTACTGCTACAAACTGATAACGGTCAGATAACTGTGATTTAAACCATGCTAGTGCAATTCCACTAATGCCAACATAGTTTTCTAGTCTATTTAAAGGAATGTTGTGGTCAATGGTGTCAAACGCAGCACTAAGATCGAGTAACACTAATAGAGAGATACAACCACGATCGGATGATAAGAGCAAATCATTTGTGACTCTAACGAGAGCCGTCTCGGTACTATGGTACGGTTTAAAGGGATACTCCACCGTTTTTTTCATATTAAACTATGTTATTCCCTTAACTAAGACGAGTTGATGCCTGCTTCTCTCATCTCAGTGCGTGCACTTAATCGCTCTGGCGCGCGGTGACACTCTGATAGTACTTAGCTTAGCCCAGTATATTCAATGGTATCTAACAGCAATGAATTTAGAAGTGACCAAACACATCAGCGTTTTCCCTATTTAAAAACAGTTACACGAGTAGTTATACGACCAAGTATGGTGACACAAAATAAAACGTGGCGCTTTTTTTAAGCGGGTTAAAAAGGATAACTATAATGTATGGCGGAATAGCACTTTTGGGAGTACTTCGACTGGCGCAGTAAAAAGTCACGCCTGATCCTCTTCCTCTCAGTGGGAAGAGGATCAGGCGTGACTTTTTACTGCGCCAGTCAAAGTACTCCCAAAAGTGCTATGTGCCATATTACTAGAGAGAAGAGCAGCACCATCCCAGGAGGGATGAATACCATCTCTTTTCAACAGGTCAGGTTTGCCCCAAAAACTTTTCCAATTGTCTATGAATTCTATATTATTAAGCGGACACAACCTCGACAGCTAGCCATTAAGTGAATACAATCTACTGACTATCTCATCACTCCTGCGAACAGGAAGGGGGCCAGAGCAAATTACAGTGCTTGACATCGTACTTGCGAGTTCACACACCTCTTTAATATTAATTTTGGTGATCTCCGACTGGCGGAGTCGAACATCATTAGTGCCGACGTGAATAATGATCTTAGAGAATTTACGATTAGCATTAGCCAGCACTTTTAAATTTGCTTTGATGTCAGGCGCTTTGCTTTGATGTCTCCCGGCAAACATGTGACTATGGTGGTAAATAATTAGTCAGAAATTCACTGAATGCTTACAAACTAAAATTAATGAATTTGCAGTGACAATTAAACATAAAAACAGAAAGTGTTTTATTCCCTGGCTCAGTGATGATATCAAACAATTAATGAAAGACAGAGACAATGCCCTTAAAAAAGCCATAAAATCAAAACTATCTTGTGAGAGACAAAAATTTGCTTTGTTACGGAATAATGTGACAAGACAACTACGAAAAGCAAAGGCAGACTTTTTTATCACAATTAATAAAAACTGTCATGGAAACTCAAAAGCGATTTGGGAACAGATCAATAAACTAACAGGTAAAACTTCTTCTAGTAATAATTCAATACAGCTAAAGAACAATGGCATGCTTCTGCAGGATCCATCTGTTGTGGCACAGACAATAAATGAGTATTTTGTTGATTCTGTGGATACCATAGCCAAACGCTTCCCTGTGAAATATAACAACTTACCTGTCATTAGTTCAGATTTGTTAATTGAGCCCTCACTATATCCAAAATCTGTATCCATATCCAATGTGGAAAAAGCAATTACACAGCTTAAGTCTTCAAGAGCAAAAGACGTGTATGGGATGGACACACTCATGCTAAAACAAATAGGTCAGTCAATTATGGGTCCACTAACACATATCATTAATGTGTCACTAGATCAAGGTAAATCTCCTGAGTCATAGAAACTTGCTAATGTCATTCCTATACTTAAAGGTGGTAACTCCCTAAGATGGTAAGCCATTTTTTTAGATCTTCGCAAAGCATTCGATACTGTTAACCATTCAGTTTTACTGCACAAACTTCATGCATTTAATTTTTCCTTAAAATGTATTAGCCTTATTAATTCATACCTTTTATCTCGTTCACAAAGTATAAGAATTGACCAATATAATTCTACCCCCTTACTATTATCAACTGGTGTTCCACAGGGTTCAATTATAGGTCCAATTCTTTTCACTTTATACATTAACGATTTACCATCTTTGTGTAAGAACTGTGACACTTTGATGTATGCAGATGACACAGTTATCTTGGCCTATGGAAAATCCACAGAGGAAGTTGCCTCAAAACTAACAGAGGCCATGTCATTGATCTCAATCTGACTTGAGCAATCCTGTCTGCAATTGAACATATCTAAAACAGTTACCATGTTCTTTTCAAAAAACAATATGAATATAAAATCCGAAATTTCATGGTGTTTGGTATATACATGATTATATGAGTTGTGTAGTGAGTGCTGTCGAACTGCAGGTCTCCACTCACCATCTGCCCCGCTGAGGAGGATGTCACCGGTCCTGCTCCAAACCCAGATCCCAGCCAGCCATTCACATTGCCCAGAACTGACTTCATGCTTGAGCCCACCGCAGACACTGAGCCCCAGCCCGCCACAGAGAAAGAGCCAGAGCCAACACCTGAGCCACACTGAGCCACGGAGCCCGAACCCAGACAGTCTGACCAGGTACGCAAGTCGGCTACATCGTCCATTCCTGTGGGGTTGCTTGTGGAGTATGAGGGCATTGAGGGAAACCCTGCCCACACCTCCGCTGCTGTGGATTAGTTGTGCCTGGCCTCTGGAAATTATTTAGAGGAATTGGAGGAGGTCATTTTCACTGATTGTCCCATCCCCGCTGGTCCTGCCCAGCTCAAAGTCTTCTGTGTCTCAAGAGTTCTCACCTAGCCTCTCTCTCTCCTGCCTCCTCTTCCTATAACAGCCAGTTCCACAGCCCCACCACCACTGGTTCCCTTTAGTCCCTCGGCTCCTCCTCTGACAACTCTCCACTGTCTGGATTTATCCAGGGTCTTCTGATCTCCAGCTCAGCCCTGTAAAGAGGATACCCTATCTCCGCCTCCAGCCACTGATTCTGTCACTCCACCTCGGCCTGTCGACCTATCAGCTCTACCTTGGCGAATCCCTCCCTAGGCTCCACCAGAGACCATAGTCCTTGAAGCTCCACCGGGCTCCCTCATCCCTCCCGCCTCGCCTTGTTCAGAAGTCACCCTACATGGAGGGTCTTCTGCTGCGCTTCGTCTCTTCACCCCTTCGGCTCTGTTGGGCTCCACCTCGGTCCTCAGTCCACTGGCTTCTCCTCAGTCTTCTGGCACCCTGGCTCCATCCTAGACACTATTCACTGCGGTTACACCTCGGACTCCAGGACCATTGGTGTCGCCCGGTCCCATCTGCTCTCTGTCTTTGCCTTGGTCCCCACCTCTATCAGCTCCATCTCCATCCATTGTCTCCCTGGTGTCGACAACCAAGCCTTCACCATGCCTCCCTCGACTCTGCCGTGGGCCATTGTCCTGGCTGCACTCTGGGTCCCTGGCTGGGTACTCCTGCTCCTAGCTCCTCCCTGGTTCCACCCACTATCATCAATGCACTGGTCTCTACTGGCACAAGCGCCTTTTGGTTCATGCCTTTCACCTGCCTTGTTGCCGAGCCCCCACCCTCTCTCCTCAGTTGGACTGTTACAGCACGAGGATGCGCCTTCCCATAGGGCAGGGGTTTTCACAGTCTAAGACAGTGGGCCTCCCTTTTTACACAACTTGCCCAAGAACGTGTAAACGGATGGTCAAAAAAATCAGATAAAGGTAACAAATCAGAATTGGGCATCGAGGCCTGCAGTGTATTTTCAGTATAATAACAATTTAACTTTTTTAATTTATTAATTTAAACTAATTATTAGGCTACACATTTTTACCACTCTCCGCGCCTCCCCTGGCATGCTCTGGCGCCCCCCTGGGGAGGCGCGCCCCACACTTTAAAAATCCCCTGCCATAGGGAACAGCGTACTGTATGTTCTGTTCTAGTTTGTTTTCACTCTGTTTGCTATTTCCATTTTCCTTAGATCCATAGTTAGGCTCCTTGGATGTTATTCAGTTCTGTCAGACCAGTTCTGTTTCACGCTCCCCATCTATTTATGATAGTGTTGTATTACAAATGTATTAAATGTTTAATTTAGGTTACAATACAATAGTATATAAACTGAGAATGTTTAGTATACTGAATATAACATTTGAGGTATAAATTATGATTCTTTCATGGCTCTTGGAGCCCAAGCCCCAGCCCCAGTCGCTGAATGGTTAGACTGATTGGATTAGCATCTATGCATTTGAATAGTTATGCTGATTGGATTAGGATTGGTAACATGCTAGAGTCTAGGGCGGGTTCCCTGAACCTGTATACTTCGTTTACATGCTTTGTTCCACCTTGATGTAAATCCCTCCCCTCTAAATGTATATAAACTACAATGTACACTGTTTTAGTCAGACTTGATGACTGCAGCTACCAACAGCTCGTGTTATCAATAAAGAATCCTGCTGAAGAAAGAACCAAGTCTCCTGGTCTTCGCTTCTGAGTTTCCAACAATAGATACATTTCTGAGTTTTCCTTAGTTCTCCTTAGTTCTTAGTGCGTTATCATCTGTTTACATGGTTGTGTTTGTATTATTATTGTTGTTGTTATCTCCTGCCGATCCCCTTACTGTTTCTGTTGTGGATTTATTAAAGACTTGTTTTTACTCCTGTGTTGAGTGCTTCAATACGGCTACCAGCCGTGACAGCTATAGATCAACAAATTTTCATATTTATTGAGTAAATCATATACATCAACACTTTCCATTGGATATTATAGCATTGGGTTAGAATTACACATTGTAGGTTATTTAGGATAATGTGACACTAAACTAAAACCCAAATACTATAACTATTGACAACAAGGTCATAACAAAAAGATTATTTACTTCCATGATTTTAAAAAAAAACGAAAAAAAACTGAAAACTATCTCTTAACCAAATAACAATTATATGAGCAAAGAATAAGCAAATATGTTTGGCGCACAATAAACAAATCAAACACGTTTAAAATCAGTGGAAAATCAAATGAAGAATTACAAATGCTCATTATGTAAGATATACAAACAAATACAGTTTATGCATAGAATATTTGCACTAATGCATATGCATTATTGACCAAGGCATGGTATATTACATTGGGTGTGTCTTTCTGTGTCTCTCAGTGTCGTTCACTGTTGTGGTTCCTCGTGATCAGACAGTGGCTCATGTCGGGTCCACAGTCACTCTGCCCTGCTGGATCTCTCCTCCTGAGAACGCTGAAGCTCTGGAGATCCGCTGGTACCGTCAAGAGTTCAGCAAACCTGTTCTCCTCTATCAGCATGGGAAGATCCAGGACATCCAGGAGGAATCGTTCAGGAACAGAAGCTCACTGACTCTGCGCTCAGATCTGTCTGGTGGACTGAAGGATGGAGACGTCTCTCTACGCCTGGAGAAACTCAGGATTCAGGATGAAGGTTCATTACACTGTTATGTCACTGGAGAAAAAGAATATGACAGCGGAGAGATGTTTCTCAAAGTCACTGGTGAGTCAAAAACTATATTATACAATGTATTATGTTTATGTGGATCTACAACTCATTAAATTAATAATTCACCTATTGTGTTGCATGAGTAGGCTACTATTATTCTGAAACTAATGGAATATCAATCCCAGTTTTTGCTGCATAATGCTGCCATCATTTTTCAAAGAAACTGTCAACCCAGCAATCAGGGAATGTTCTCATAACTTTCGCTAATGTTCTGGCAATGTTCTCTCAAAATAATGAACAAATTTTATTTAAATATTCTTCTAGTAACATTAATAGAATATTTGTTAAACGTTATCTGGTCTAATAATGCTAATGTAAGGTTAGCACAAAAACGTTATTTATACATTGTTTGTTGAAGGTTTTATAAATGTCCTGATAATGTTGGGAGAAAACGTTCTTAGAACAAAAACTTTTGAAAATCTTTTAAACATTTAGAATGACAACTAACTTCAAATGAATAAGGCTGTGATTGCTGTTTTAAAAGAACATCCTTGGAACGTGGGAAAGTTGTATAGCTTGTCCAATAGTTATTGTTCCTAACTTTTCTCTTAAATTTATGTAAAGGTTATGCAAGTGTTAGAATTAGAAGAAAATCATGAAATCACCACATATTGTCATTAGTATTTGATGAATGCTTTCATAATGTTGGCAGAAAACATTCTTTGAACATCATTCTTCGAATGTCCATTAAATATCAAGCTTCACTAATGGCTACACAGCAAAACCACCTTTATTTATATAGTGCTTTATACAATACAGATTGTTTCAAAGCAGCTTTACTATGGAGCTCATAATATGACAAAACGATTTGAATTTGAATTCTGTAAATTTGAATTATTTGCAAGTGTAATCTAACAAAATTGAATTTTAGGTGGTAGTTTAAATAGTTCTGAATTTGATTTTTTTTAAACGAATATTGAACATTTGAAATTTAACAAATTGAAATGTTTTTATGGCTGAATTTTATAGACATGTATTTTCAAACAGCTAGTTTTTTTGTTCTGAATTCGTATACTGCAAATATTCAGTTAAAAAAATACAGATTCAAGTTTTCAAGATGAAGAAATTCGGAACTTCAAATTCAGTTTTCTAAAATTCAAGTTCAAAAATTCAGATCTTACAGAAAGTAGGTCACAGGTCATCCACAGGGAAGAGTAAAGGATCTCAGATAAGTCGAACAGAGCATTTTGGCTGCACTGCAGTAGTTTTCTGCCGCAAACGCGGTGGTGGTTCAAGAGAATCCGTGTATCTTTCGTTCAGTCGTTTTTTATTTAATATTAAGAGTAGAAAAATGAGAAAACAGCTTGAGTATTAGATTTCTAATATTCTAGTAATAATAGTCCTCCGCTGCTGCAGTTGCACGGAGCTTACAAAACTTAACGCGTGTATTGCAACTATAGGCTACATTTAATTTTCTCATCAAACATCTAGACTAACGAATGGCTCGGTACAACAGAAGAGCTTAGAAAGGGCTTTTTCTCTGTGTAGACCAGCAGTTGGGCTGAATTTGCTATAGCCTATTTTCCGGACTGTATAGGCCAAGGGTCGGCAACCCAAAATGTTGAAAGAGCCATACTGGACCAAAAAAAAAAAAAAACATCTGTCTGGAGCCGCAAAAAATTAAAAGCCTTATATAAGCCTTATAATGAAGGCAACACATGCTGTAAGTGTCTATATTAGCTTTAATAGCCCCCTAGTATCAAAATGATAAGTAGGCAACAAATACATAATGAGCATTCATGATTAAATGTTTATTTTCCCTGCAGCGCATCCTGGAGAGAATGACGCACCACGTGACTACTCTGCTGTACGATCGTGCTTTAAGTTTAACTTCCATTATAATTTTAATGTATTATGTTTCGTTTTATTTATTCGTGTATTATTTTTACAACGTTGAAAAACTTTAACCCTTTCACACGTAAGTTTAAAATATTCTGACTGACCCCAATGTGTCACTTTATGGTTTCCATGGTGACGCGTCATTGCTTGTCACGTGACACACCGCAGCAACAACAGAGCTGAATGAATGATGATCTGCTTTTATGTCATTTTTCCTTTTGTATTCAAAATATTCACAAATTTGTTAGATATGGCATGAAATATCTGATATTCCGATTGTCAAATATATGCAAGTGGAAGTGTTTTGTTGTTTAAACACCTTTATAACGATCGCGTTAGTTGAGCTGTATGCGCGATGGGCGCCACCATCTTAGTTTGTGCCGCAGACGCAGTTCAGAGAATCGGATCTGTTGGATTTACAACACGTGAATTCATCCACTTCTCCCGAAATACATAAAAGCAAGTGGCTGGTGAACTGGGAGAAGAATAGAGTAAACTTTAAAGTTACTTACACAATGTTTATCTGATATGAATAAAACGTGTCTAATTATAATGGAAAGGATTATTATTGCCTCTTCCTTTAACATCAGTGTGTATTTTACAAACTCTAAATGTATTGTTTTTTTAGTACTTATATGTCTGAAACCTAAAATAAACATTATGTGGTTGAAAACACTGAAAAGTTGTGCTATATGACAGCTCTGAGCGCGCCTGTCTCTGGCTCAGCGCCAGCCAACGCGCGAGAGCACATTTGAATTTAGCAGTTGATCACGTCATGCACTGACCGTTCTAATCACACCGGTGTGATCGTACGTGCGAAAGGGTTAGAATGTTTGTCATGTTTTTCCTCCTACAGAAATTATATTAAAACAAAAAATATTTTTTCCATTTTCATATTTTTGAAAAAGCTCCAGGGAGCCACTAGGGCGGCGCTTAAGAGCCGCGGGTTGCCGACCCCCGGTATAGGCTAAGTCACGTTTTATCATGAAACACGTTAAATAATCTAAATGTTGACTTTCAAAAGTAGGCGCGCCAAGAAGGCTATTCTCTGTATTTTTGTTCATTTTTGGTGAGCGCCAGAAACATCTAAAGAGACCGAGACGCGCTAAAGCAGCGCATCATGTTGTTTTATTTATTTTTCAATGACATGATATTTTGTAGTCATTTTGAATGTACACAAATAAAATTTACATTTTACTGTTTCGAATGATGTCATATTATCTGTATGACTATAAATAACAGCAGTGGAACAAATCCAAGAGATGGCCACAACATAGTATCAGTTCTGGCGTTGCTTCATATCGCAGACTGTTCATTATCAAAATGAAACACAGTCAACCAAACATATAAAAAGTTATTCTGCCTAATTTAATTGGTCTGTTGTACAATATAAAGGGCAAGCTGTGCCGCACACAGTCCTACTTGTTATTCCAAACATTTACCTTGCTCTGAAGACGCTGATTTAGCCTGGACTCGACTGAAGTATGACGCCTTCTTTATATTAATAGTTAGCATCCACATGTTACATTGCAAATATGAAAACTTTTGACTGAATGAGAGATGCGCGACCGTTTCGATTTAATTAAATTTGTTTAGGCTTGGCGTTTAAAATAGGCTAAATGTTGTTTGTAATAAAGGGCACAATATAGACTGTTTTTATAGTCTATGTAGCCTATATTATTTTATTATACATGGCTACTTATTTTTCATTCTTGTTGTTTTCTGCATTCATTTGTCATACAGTAAGGGAAAGTAAAATAGGCAAAACATAGCCTACATGTTAACAGTGTTTATCATGTAAATGTTGTATTTTATTTACAGGTCTTTTACACTATTGCTGAATAGGCTAATATTAAAATGTTTTTTTTATTTTTTTATGACGCGTTTCTCTCTCAACATGATCCGGTGTGACTTGCACTCATGTGCATGCGACTTATTTTCTGGCAAATATGGTCAGTTAAAAAATGTTGCTGTAGCCTATTATTACAAAATGCATAGAGTGGAGACCATTTGGGCAAAAAAAAAAAAAGTTGCCAGAGAAAATAACACACCGTTTTGTTTAACATCAATTGATACTCAATATTAATTAAATAAATAAATATAATGTCAGAGAATGCACAAAGCGCATCCTTTTCAGATGTAAATTATAATACATTTTAACACACAAGGCCTACATCATAAAACTCAGAAGATTTTGTATTTTAATATATTATATTATAATACAAATAAAAAGGCGTCATACTTCAGTCGAGTCCCAAAATACACGTATAGGCTAAATCAGCGTCTTCACAGCAAGGGAAATGTTTGGAATAACAAGTAGGACTGTGTGTGGCACAGCTTGCCCTTTATATTGTACAGCAGACCAATTAAATTAGGCAGAATAACTTTTTATATGTTTGGTTGACTGTGTTTCATTTTGATAATGAGCAGTCTGCGATATGAAGCAACGCCAGAACTGATACTATGTTGTGTGAGAGCGCGATGCGCGAGCGCCATCTCTTGGATCTGTTCCACTGCTGGGAAATAACTTAATACTCTGTTATTTATAGTCATACAGATAATATGACATCATTCGAAACAGTAAAATGTATATTTTTATTTGTGTACATTCAAAATGACTACAAAATATCATGTCATTGAAAAATAAATAAAACAACATGATGCGCTGCTTTAGCGCGTCTCGGTCTCTTTAGATCTTTCTGGCGCTCACCAAAAATGAACCAAAATACAGAGAATAGCCTTCTTGGCGCGCCTACTTTTGAAAGTCAACATTTAGATTATTTAACGTTATAACGTTGCATTATATATGCCTGAGTCACTTTGGAATAAATCACAGCGTGTTTCATGATAAAACGTGACTTAGCCTATACACATACAGTCCAGAAAATAGGCTATAGGTTATAGCAAATTCAGCCCAACTGCTGGTCTACACAGAGAAAAAGCCCTTTCTAGGCTCTTCTGTTGTACCGAGCCATTCGTTAGTCTAGATGTTTGATGAGAAAATTAAATGTAGCCTATAGTTGCAATACACGCGGTAAGCTCCGTGCAACTGCAGCAGCGGACTATTATTACTAGAATATTAGAAATCTAATACTCAAGCTGTTTTCTCATTTTTCTACTCTTAATATTAAATAAAAAACGACTGAACGAAAGATACACGGATTCTCTTGAACCACCACCGTTTTTTTGCGGCAGAAAACTACTGCAGTGCAGCCAAAATGCTCTGTTCGACTTATCTGAGATCCTTTACTCTTCCCTGTGGATGACCTGTGACCTACTTTCTGTAAGATCTGAATTTTTGAACTTGAATTTTAGAAAACTGAATTTGAAGTTCCGAATTTCTTCATCTTGAAAACTTGAATCTGTATCGTTTTAAAATGAATATTTGCAGTATACGAATTCAGAACAAAAAAACTAGCTGTTTGAAAATACATGTCTATAAAATTCAGCCATAAAAACATTTCAATTTGTTAAATTTCAAATGTTCAATATTCGTTTAAAAAAAATCAATTTCAGAACTATTTAAACTACCACCTAAAATTAAATTTTGTTAGATTACAATTGCAAATAATTCAAATTTACACAATTCAAATTCAAATCGTTTTGTCATATTATGAGCTCCATACTTTACAGGGATTGCAGGAAAATTATGCATTTCGGCTGTTCAACTGAAGTCAGTTCAGTGTTGATTTAATTCCGTTGTAAAGATCTTCAATTATTAAATTACTTCATTTAATATATAATGCAGTTCTGCAAAAAAAAAAAAAAAAAGAAAAAAAAAGTAATCAACCAGACTATGGTAACCTTGGGATAAGGACGAGACAGACAGACTAATATTAGCATAGCAGAATATCAGCCATTCTTCTTATGATGTAACGAGTTCATCAGGTGTTATAGGAAGTGTTTCCGGTTCCGGCTGACCTAATTTATGTAGCCTAACAATCATTTAACTGATTTGATTAATAGAAATTGTTAATGTGTCTCGTGTATGCCAGGTTAAAGATATGTGTTTTAGTTTTTAGTTAAAGGATCTACCATCTGCAGTTTATTTTGATATTCTAGGTATTATCAACTGGCCAGAATTTTGAGATCGCAATAAACATGAAGGAATATAATGCATTAAGAGCTCGCCTAAGTACTGGGGAGCTAAACCATTTAGTGCTTTGAAAGTAATCAGCAATATTTTAAAATGTATACAATGTTTAATAGGGAGCCAATTCAGTGTTGACAAAACTGTGCTAATATGGTCATACTTCCTGGTTCTGGTAAGAACTCGAACTTCTGCATTTTGGACCAGCTGTAGTTTGTTTATTAATCATGTAGGGCAACCACCCGGTAGAGCATTACAATAATCTAGCCCTGAGGTCATGAACTAACTGTTCCGCATTTGTCATTGAGAGCAAATGTCGTAGTTTAGATATATTTTTAACATGGAAGAATGTGGTTTTACAGATGCTAGAAACATTGCTTTCAAATGAAAGATAAATATCAAAGACCAAACCCAGGTTCCTAACTGACAACGGAGACTTCCAGATGAAGACAAAACATTCATCAAGTGTTAGACAGTATTTTAGGTTATTATGTGCTGAGGTTTTTGGTCCAATAATTAGAAACTCTGTTTTTTTTTTTTCTTCAGAATTAAGTAGTAGGAAATTAGTAGTCATCCAATTTTTTATATCAGCTATGCATTCCATTAATTTTGTGAATTGGTTTCTTTGGGGCATGAAGAAATATAGAGTATCATCAGCATAACAGTGAAAACTAACGCCATGCCTCCTAAAAATATCTCACAAGGGTAGCATGTACATGAAAAGTAACGGTCCTAGTACTGAGCCTTGTGGTACTCCATACTGAACTTGTGATTTAACTCTTTCTGGTCTCACACAGATATCTTCATCTTTTCAGTGTTAATGCAGTACAGTGATATCACAATGGCTGGTTCTGTTTTTTGTTGTTGTTGTTTTTTCATTAATGCTCCAACTTCATAATTGTTAACTTTAAGCCTATCATGAAACTAAAGAAAAAGCAGTTGTTTAAACCACTTTAATGCAGTAATTTGACTATCATTAAAGTAGTCATGTTGATATGCTTTTTCATCAATCTATCAACAAACAAATCAACAAAAGTCAAGGGTCAAGAGATCAACTAAAGCAAACAATGATCACCATAATAGTGACGTCAGAGAAAAATTCAATAAAACAAACAAACATACAAATCTTAATTCTCAATAAGAACGTCTGTAGATGTATGACAGAAATACAGTCAAACTTTAATCCATTAATTATCTAATTAACAGCAGTTGCTTCAGTGTTGCTTTTACACTCTGTAGATTGGACCCATATAGATATTGAGTAGTGTTCATTTAACACTGAGGATTTTGCTGTGAAGAATGTTGTTGTTAATAAAGATCAAGTTGAAATAATGTTTCAGGAATATCATACTAACTTGTAAAAACAAAACAAACAAAAAAAACCAAAACAGTTCCTCTAACATAAGGAAAAAGTTCCCTTAGAAGGGAACGAGACACTACGTCGGTAACGACACATTTTAGGGACGCCCCACAGTGTAGCGCCTCTGAAGCATGAATGAAACTAAGCCAATTGTGATTGGTGTTGCGTCATGATGTAATGTGTGACGGCATACACAGAAGCTACAAAGGGACGCCGACACTCAGGGAACAAGGGTTACAGTCATAACCCGAGACGTTCCCTTTCGAGGGAACACACACTCCGTCGGTAACGACACTTTGGGGAATGAATACCCACTATGCCACAACAAAGCCCGCCTGTTACAGTGTGAGGCTGTCACAGGCACAACTTAGGACAAGATCACTCGTCCTAAGACTGGCATCAAAGGAATCCGGCATCGAAGGAAGGTCCAGACTATAGAATCTTGTAAATGTATGAGGGGTGCCCATCCAGTCGCATCACACACTTCCTGGATAGAGGCCCCTGAGAGGAGGGATGTAGAGGATGCCATGCCTCTGACTGAATGAAAAGCCTGCAGAACCGTAGGCTGTGCTGTGTTAGAAGGCACCTTAGGCACATAAACAGGCCTGGGATGCAAGATAGCCTTAACCCTTCCAGGAGCAAACTTCAGGCATGCAGGAGATATAGAAAGGGCCTGAAGATCTCCTACTCTTTTAAGAGAAGTGATTGCTAAGAGAAAATCTACCTTGAACGAAAGGTTCTTGGCCTTAGCCGACTCTAAAGGTTCAAAGGGGGCCTCGACCAGCCCTTCGAGAACCACTGCCAGGTCCCATGTGGGAACTCCTCCCACGATCCTCATCCTCTAAGCCCCACAGAGGAATCGTATGACCAGCTGATGTCTTCCCAAAGGCCCATCACCCAGAGGAGTATGGCAAGCCGCAATGGCAGCCATGTACACCTTGAATGTGGACGGGGTAAGACCAGAAGAGAAGCGATCTTGGAGGAACTCCAGCACTAAAGCCACTGGGCAGATAACTGGGTCCACCTCACGCTCTCTACACCCAATGGTGAAACACATTCCATTTTAGGCCGTACAATTTTCTCTTGGAGGGAGATCTAGAGCTGAGTATGGTCTCGACTACTCCTGCTGACAGGACAGCTTCTAGGTACTGTGCCCACTCAGGGGCCAGACCCACAGTTTCCACAGCTCTGGCCGAGGGTTGAATATTGAGCCTTCTTCCTGGCCACAACGGGGCTGCTGGAAGTATGCTGACCCCGTCCCAACCACACACTTTTCTTCGTGTTGAGCCTTAACCCCACCTCTGAATGTGGGCAAGGACGACATCTCGATGCCGAACTGCCAGCTCCTGTGACTTGTCCAGAATAAGCCAGTCGTCGATATAATTCAGCACCCGGATGGCCTGAAGCCTCTGCAAGGCTAGAGCTGCATCCATGCACTTGGTGAATATGCGAGGGGAGAGAGCTAGGCCCGATATTGGAACTCTTCGAACCTCAGGAACCACCTGTGAGATGGAAGGATAGATATGTGGAAGTATGCGTCCTTTAGATCTATCGTGACAAACTTGTCCTCGGACTGGGAATAGTAAGCATCTTGAACCTGAATCTCCTCAGAGACCAATTCAAGTGCCTTAGATCTAAAATTGGACACAACCCTCCATCCTTCTAGGGAACTATGAAGTTGCTGCTGTAGAATCCCTGTCTGGTGGAGGAACACGTTCTATTGCCTCCTTTACCAGCAGGGAGTTTACTTCCTGTTCCAATACCCGACACTGCTCTGGGTCAACTGCTGTCCACACCACCCTGCTGGATTTCTGTGGGTGGAAATCGAACCGCAGCCTGTAACCCTTTTCTATTGTACGCAGAGGCTGATTTCGGGTATCATTCAAGATTCGTTCTCAATCCCCTGAAGCGGCTCTCCAGCAGGGTTTGGTCGAAAACAATTATCGATGTGTGGACGCGAGCGCTGTGTCCCGTGTCCCGAAGCGCACTTGACGGCGGGATGCAGACATTGATTTCCTGTGGGCTTCGTGAAAGGAGGCGACCTCAATCGCTCCGCCGCGGAGGGGACAGCCCGAAGAGGTCCTATGGCAGCTAGGACCTCTTTCCCCAAGCCTTCTTAACCTGCAGGACGGTCCTCAGATCAACCTGCTTCTGAGAAGGCTTCGGCGGCAAGGGAGATATTGATTAATGGCTCCAGAAAACCTGTTGACAACAGTATTGATATTGTCGCCGAACAGCCCAGAAGGCGAAATCGGGGCATCAAGGAGGAAAGCCCTATCTTTCCCACGTGGACAGAAAAGATGAATGAGGTTTGCTCCATGATTTACACAAAGAATGGCAAACCCCGGCGGTGAGGTTGTTCCCTGTGCTGCAGGAAGCGCTCATACAACTTCACAATATGCACAGGCTCCCTCGAGATCTGCCTGAGTGTACACATCTTTTAAATGATTTTGCCATGTTTGCTGATAATATACAGGTTTGTTTGACAGAGAACACCAAATAAGACAGACAAAGACAGAGCGCTTGCTGAAGAGCAGAAAGCTAACGTCGGTTTCACACTGCACACATTAGCAGAGCGGAGGCAGCGCAGAAGCAGTGTGTATGGTGAGCTGGAGCAGCACACGCCCGTTTTGCTTTCACACTGGCAGCGTTTGTCACGCGCAGCTGAACCGTGCCGTGAACTTTGCCTGCAAGTCTTTATAAAGCACATTATGTGGATCATAAATAACTTTATGTTTCTCAACCTCCACGATGAGACGTATCGTCCATTATTGTCGTCTTTTCAGGTGCACTCTGAAGACCACCGCCTGTGACACCACGTGCGCCACGATATCCTGATATCACATGCGCAAACACATAACCTGTATTTATAAAACCGTTATGTCCGGTTGAGCGATGTATTAATTAACTTCAGATTGGATTGTGTTGGTAATAGGCACTTACCTAACGCTAAAAGATGTTTCGTGTCTCTAACAACTTTTGATCTTCTTTCTGATCTGAATGGTGTGTGGAAAACACTTGAGTTTTGTCCCAGTGTCTAGAACACAACTGAATGCTTTTTCAAGCATCTCCATACTTGAAAAACTGCGGAAAACTACTTTTAAACAGGAAATGACAAAATATTTACGTACATGTTTACAGCGGGTCTATTCGCACGGGATTAGCATTATCTGAGGTAGTTTTTCCAGACCTTTTTACTGAAGGTAAAAGCCGCCGTAATCTTTACTGACATTGTCTGTGATGATTACTGAGATGCACATTCAGACGGGACTAAAGCCACAGAGAAGCTCTGGTCATTATTACTTTACCCCACCTCTCCGTGTTAAACTAGTCCCGTCCGAATAGGGCTTTAGTTCCCCAAAGTGTTGTTCCGACGCAGTGTGATTTCCCTCGAAAGGGAACTGGATATTTTAAAGTTACCATAATCAACACAGAATGTTTGGAAAACGTTCTTAGAACAAACATTTGTTTGCTGGGAAGCAGCCTTCATTAATCCACTAGAGATGCATTTACCCAAAGAAATTAAAAATATACTTGCACAGTGTTTGTAGAACGCCTGTCTCTTCTCTTCCAGCTTTAGGATCCGCTCCTGTCCTGTTTCCACAGCCTCTGGATGATGGACGTGTGAACATCAGCTGTAAGTCCAGCGGCTGGTATCCAGAGCCGGACGTCACCTGGATGTCAGATGAGCGAACGGTTCTCCGTCCTGGAGGAGTGTCTCGCAGTCGTGGAGCAGATGAGATGTTCTCTGTCCACAGCTGGACGGCCGTCTCTCACTCGGACACTCAACTGGTCTCATGCTCAATGTCTCTCAAGACTGGAGAGTTTAGAGAAAGTAGGATTGACATACAGGCCATCATCTCTTCAGGTCAGAGAACATCTTAGAACAAACATATTTGTAGATAACAAAGGCTGTGTTCACAGACAATGCGTTTTTGAGTTCCGAAAAGTTTCGGGTGTGAGTTTGGTTAGTCAAATTAAATTTCACATTTTTCAACCATCCAATTAAAAATAAAAACCCATCCTACATTTAATTCTTAATCCTGTTTCAGAAGAAAAATAGATTATGAATGACATTTTTATGTTTAAAAAGTAAAAAAAAAAAAAAAAAATCTACTTAATCTTTGTAATGGATTTATATATTTTGAAGATATTAAGATTGATCTGGTTTGTCTTCCTCAGATCCGCCAAATCCCTCAGATCCACCAAATTCATCAGATCCACCAAATTCATCAGATCCATGGAAGGCTCTTTTCTTCACCGTTCTCATCTGTGCTCTTCTGGGTTTGACTGGGCAGATCCTGTACAAATACAGACATAAACTAACAGGTACAATCTGGTTAAAAGATTACAATTATTTCATCTTTAAAAGCTTTTTATGCGGGTATTTTATGCTTATGTGTTGATATATATTTTTGATCTTTCTTTCAGGGAAGAAAACAGGTAAAGAAGGTAATTCAACTACACATATTTCATTTTAAGATCCAAAACACATGTGAATCCACTTAACAGCAACATTTATTGTGGTTTACAAATTCTGGAGTATTTGTGGAAACAATTAATAATTAAATCTTCTAAATAAAATTCTCTCTCATTTTAGTTTGTGACGATGAAACTATGGAGCGTCTGACAAAAGAAGGTATCTGAAGAAATATCTGATATCAGCAATAATATCTGAAGCTATTCACTAAACTTCAAACAAATGCTCATGTGCATGTTTTAGCAGAAATCTTGTACCAGAACACATTTCCAGCTAATAGTAATAACTGTATATGTCCACAATTACAGCTGTAGTTTTCTTTTTCTAAAACCTTGAACTATTTGTTTCTTAATTTAGATGTGGGAGACAAAACTACAGAAGAACTGAAGAAAGATACAGGTATGTTATGATGATATCTCAGTTATATATGCATACACTG
Source organism: Abramis brama (assembly GCF_963993115.1). NCBI lineage: Eukaryota > Metazoa > Chordata > Actinopteri > Cypriniformes > Leuciscidae > Abramis > Abramis brama. The sequence goes on from NC_139965.1 coordinate 1,269,843, forward strand.
TACAGTATTTGTAAAGCTTGTTGTTTGTTCCATCCTTTGCCCTTTTCTCTCCCGCTTTGCTCCAATCTCAGACTGATAACGGTAAACAAACAAATTTTGCAGAATGACAATCTATAAATACAATCATACCATTCTTAAACATTTTGATATGATAAGGTAAATGAGGTGGTTACACACTGAAGAATCAAAAATACAAAAATGGTGTGCACATCCCAAACACCCAGATTGGGCGCAGGGGCAGGACAACTAAATAATATAGACAAAATAAAGAAGTGTGAAGTCTGCACACTGAAAATTACTGCTCCAAAAGAGTTTATTCAAGCAACGTTTCGACCCTCAGGTCTTCATCAGGCTCAACGTTAATGTAATAGTGAAGTCAACTTTAAATAGACACAGGTGATCATCTTAATTAGGCACACCCAGGAAATCATGTGACAAATACAAGTCATGTGACAAATACAGAAATACAAGTCATGTGACAAATCCAAATTACGAAAAAAAAAAAATACACACATATATATAAAAAAAAAATAAAAAAAGGAAATTTACATATATATACACATACACATATACATACACATACAAATAAAAACAAACAAACAATTGAATCACTATAAAAATGGCTTAATATCAAAATCCTCATTCAACCCTAAAGGTGACAAAGTATTTAAGGTATAAATCCAAAAATCCCTCTGTAACATACACACTGAAGCCACAGTAAACACCAAATCTCAAGGCAGATGTGATGGGAATCATTCAGTTTATGACTGTAGAATTCATAACCTCAGCAAACACTGATACAGCACTTTTCATTTCTTATTTGAAGATATAATTAGGAATAATTAAGAACATCATATAATTGATAATTAAGAACTCATTTCAAACCAACCTGATCTGAATGTATTTGTAGCAATGTTAGATGTTGCGGGAACCGGCGAACAATCAACAGATTTTAATAAATAAACAAACAAATACAAAATGAAAGTAAAGGCAACAGTCTCTCACGGACGACTGCTGCCACATAAAACAGAAACAAAACATCAAATAAAATCCAGGTCTGGCCTCTCTCGTCCTTCACCGTCGTCGCTCCTCCGTGAAAGTTACGAGAGGCCGTTCTCCCACGGCCCTCGGCCTCGTCCTGCTCGCCACAGTCTTGCAGATTTTGCACATGGAAGAATATAGCCAGTCATTTAAAAGAACATGAGTATTCAAAGGCACATGCTGAGAATATGGAAAGCTGGCATAATCTTCAGAAGAGGTTGCTATAACTAAAACAAACATTGATCAAGTCCATCAAGATTTTATGCAGATTGAAGTGCAACATTGGAAAGGTGTTGTAAGGAGAGTGATCGCCATCATCTGCGATCTTTCTGAGCGCAATCATGCTTTGAGGGGCCACACAAATGTTTTATTTGACCCACACAATGGCAATTTCTTGTCACAGGTAGAGTTAATGGCACAATTCGATCCCATTCTAAATGAACACATAAGGAGGATTCAAAACAAAGAGGTAAAGGTTCATTACCTTAGCAGTACAATACAGTACAATACATGCCTGAGTTACAGCAAATTCCTATTTAATTGCAGTAATAGCATGCTTTACCACTTAGCTAAGTGTTTGCTAGCATGTTTTAGCATGTTTCTAGTATGTTGGTAGCATGTTTAGTACCTACTGGCATTTTTTTGTATATGTTATTAGGAGTCCAGAACAGTGTTAAACGTCACTTCCTGTTGCCAGCAGGTGGCGCTATGACTGTAACTGAATATGAGCATGGTCATGTGTTCAGGACAGAACGCTTATCAAAAGTGTGATGTTTGGGGCAGATTGGACATTCCATGCCTGAGTTACAGCAACTTCCTGTTTCATGGCGAAACATCGAAATTTGTCAGGCCACCGAGGACCCGCCCTAGGTATTAGGTCATTACATGTATGTACCGAATTTCGTACACGTACGTGGAACATAGCGGGAGGCGCAATCCGTTGAACTTTTATAGGTGGCGCTATCGAGCCATTTTGCCCCGCCCAATTCTGAAACCTATATCAGATGTAAATTTTCACCAGTTCTGACGCGTGCAAAGTTTTGTGAGTTTTCGAGCATGTTTAGGCCCTCAAAAATGCGATTAACTTCCGAGAAGAATCTTTAGTTACCCTAAAGGCACCGGGGGGCGAGGCCACCGGCTTGGGCCCGTTATCGCTGCTCACAGCTATATATATAGAATGATCATTTTTATGAAGCTTGTATATTTAAGTTCAGTAATTTCACTTAAATGGCAATGAAAATTGCCTATTAATTGCCATTTAAGTGAAATTACTGAATTACATATACACACACATATATATATATATATAGTATTATTTTTTTAAGGGACAAGACACAGAGAATATTACTTGCCTGACCTAATTAGAACAGGGAATCACTAAACCGAGAGAATTATTCTGATTTTATGATACATTTAAAATATTCCACAACAAATCCTTTAAATTTAATGATATTCAGAACAGACCAAGAATAAATAATTAACTATAAACAAGCCAGAACGAAATAAAATAGAAATAAAAACGAAAGTAAGCAGTGTTGGGCTCACATTAAAATCAAAACGTTTCAACATTTGCGATGTATTTGGATGCTAAACTATTCTTTATCATAGGCTTTGTATTTCACTCACGTTCCAATATCCACGGAAAAAATCATCCTCTTCACATGCACAAAAATGTGCTTGGAAACATCACAGTGGACCATACTGTCAATGGTACGAATTGTACTACTGACTATTTAAACAGAGCAGTATAATTTTTATATGTTAGGTTGTCTATTTTATTATTATATTTTATTAAGGCTATACTGAACAGGCTGCGATGCGATGCGCTGTCGAGCCCCCCTGCCACACCTGGATATCAGCTTCAGTCCAGCCCTGATGTCCACGGGTTCTGACCTGTGTGCAAAGTTTCAAGAGTTTGAGCATGTTAAGGGCCCCAAACGTGCCGAGAAGTCATAAAAAAAAATATATATATATAGCTGCGAGCAGCGATGACGGGCCCATACAATCTATAGTAAATTGTTGATTTTGATATTTGGAATGAATGTTGGGTTAGTATGTTTCATTGACTTGACTTTTTATTGTTGTTGATTAAACTTCATTTTGTATTTTTTACTTGTTGGGACCCCAGGAAGAGTAGCCACTGCCTAGGTAGTGGCTAATGGGGATCCAAATAAACAAATAAACTTAGATCATTGATGTAAAATACCATTTACAGCAATACAGGCAATTTACTTAGGAATGTTTTTTTTGTTTTTTTTGACAGTTATAGCACCACATCTTGCCTGATCTCCACCACTTTTATTAGGTGTCCTCAAAGTGTGCCCATACATGTCTGTCAAATTTGTTGTAAATATCTCATTTTGTTTTGAAGTTTAGACACTTCTATTTATGAGAGCATAAAAATGATCCATGTGTGACACTGATTGGAATTTTGTGGTGTTTTTGTCTTGAACAAACTAACGGTTTAAAGATAATTGCAAGTTTTTTAATCGCTAAATGACAACGTTACACAAACTATAAGGCGAAACCTGGGAAACCGGGAAGGATTCAGGATTTCAACGGACTAACGGTTGGGTGCGTTTATAGCCATTTTCATGATTTTGTTCCTTGTTATAGCGCCACCAAGTGGCCAATCATCGCGTTTTTTTTTCAAGTGACCTCAGATTGAGCTCATGAACATGTGTCCCGAGTTTAGCGAAAATATCTCTTTCCGTTCACAAGTTATAACCGTTTTAGTAAAAGTGGCCCTGGTGCCATCAAACATTTTGGTTTCCCTTAGCGACCGTGAATTTAAATTAAGAATTTTTTTGATGATAGTTGATAGTCACTGTCCAGAGAATATTTCTGCAGTGAGTTCCGATCAGGCTAAAAACCTAGGAGTAGTTCGCAAAAGTAGGTTTTTCAAAAAAACACAATTTACTCTAAATTGGCGCCTAAGGGCGAGCATCTTGTCCGCCTTGAACCAAGGATTCCAACGATATAAGACACTTGAGCCTACGCCTAACGGTTGAGGAGTTATGAGCCATTTCGTACTTTTGACCACTGTAGCGCCGATCAGGGCCTTGGTGACAGGCGGTGTGAGTACTACCAGCCCCTGGTAGTATTCACGTGCTTCGTGCTTGAACCCCTAATAATAATCCTAAGGAAAACAATAGGGCCTTCGCCCTTCAGGGCTTGGGCCCTAATTAAGAACATCATAATCAGATGAACGGATGAACACTAAGAGCAGTGCGGTGTTTTCATAGGTGCTGCAATAGGGCAGGCAAGGCAGGCAATTGCCTGGGGCCCCGAAATTTGGAGGGGGCCCCCGAGGGCCGATCATTCAAACAATCAGAAATGTTTGTATTAATATAACACGCAGTGGCTCCACAACACCTCCGCATCCCCCTTAGTGGGGCCCTCTCTCTCACAAGGCTGCTTATGCTTTGCCGCCTCTGGCACCTTTTTCAAACTGCCGCGCTTACTCGTGTTTCTGTAGCCGAAAATCATAGCCAAAAATGCATGAATTCATGTATTAAACATGAAGAGGACATATCCATCTGGCAGCCAGAAGCGGGGGAAAATATGCATCAATCCTCATTTAGGTGTTCGACAAACGGACCTTAGAACTTAAATGTTGTGCATTGCTAGTGCAGCTTGTGAAAGTATTTGGAAGTCTGTGTTGGTCTCTGTGTTTTCTGTCATCATATCTGGTTTATTCATTAGACTAAGTGAGAGAGACAAAAGAAAAGGACAAGACAAGCTGTTTTTCTCTCAGAAAAACTTTTCTCTCAGGAGGTCAGGGCTGCTGTCCATACCTTTCCTGATCATTCATCTACTTCACCAAGCGACATGTTAGATTACATCTTCAAGGAGCAACTTCTAGATTTGTATGGAAACTTGAGCATTGCTCTTCGTCTGCTTCTAACACTTCCTGTCACCGTTGCCTCTGCTGAGAGACGTTTTTCAGCTTTAAAGCTGATTAAATCATACCTCAGGTCAACAATGAACCAAGAGAGGCTCTCAGCACTTAAACATTCGAAGGTCTTTGGATATGGAGGACATAATGACAGCATTTGCCGTAGCTAAGGCTCGTAAGCAGCGTTTTTAAGGTGACAATAGATTATAAATATGAAGATTTCTGTACTGTATCTTGAGAATGATATTGTATCTTGATAAAACATAAGTACTTTAATGTTGTAAACAATAAACAATTTATGTTCTGTTAGATGTGTTTTGACTACTTTTTGTATGTTGTATAATTATATCTCTAGGTAATAAAGATATATTTACAAAAAACTATTTTAGAAGGGCCTCATTGATTAATTTTGCCTGGGGCCCCCACTCAATGTTGGGTCGCCTCTGGGTGTTTTTATGAGGCTAAAATGACCTTTGACCCTGAGCCTAAGAAGCGTAACTGACAGCATTACAAGTTAATATCTTAAAGAGATTCTGCCTGAAAGAGTTCAAAGAGTTATTGAGGTTTATAGTGTCTGGAGTATTTGTGGAAGCTGAATGATAATTAATCCCTCCAATCAAATTTTCTCTCATTTTAGTTTGTGACGATGAATCTACGGAGAAACTGACAAAATAAAATATATTTTACAAGAACTGAAACCGCTGAAGTGACGCACTAATCATTAAATAAACATTAACAGGTTTGGTGACTCACAAAACACTGAGTTTAGGACTGAACTATTCACACACACACACACACACACACTCTCTCTCTCTCTCTCTCTCTCTCTCTCTCACACACATACAGTCACACACACTCTCTTACACACACACACATACACACTCTCACACATACAGCAACACGCACACACACACGTATTGTGATTCCGCTGTATATTTTACAAAGAGTTGCAGAAACACAGTGTGAACATAATCAAATATACAACTTTATTATGGGGAATAAACAATTCATAAAAGTTGATAAAAACTAATAATGTCTGTTATATATTGATGATACAGATACAGGAGTAGATTTCTTTCTCTAAAGTCTCAAATTATTTCTCATTTTAGTTGTGGGAGACACAAATATAGAAGAACTGAGGAAACATGCAGGTATGATGACATCATCTCAGTTATATATATTTCATCATCTTTAGTCATATATGCATATATTTGTAAATATGATCTCACACAAATTGAAGTGTATTAATAATTGTTGCATTATTTTCTTCACAGTTCAGATCACTATTGATCGTGGGCGTTCACATCCAGGTCTGATGATCACTGAGGACCGTAAAATAGTGAGAAATGCTCCAGGATATAATCACACTGGAGAGGGATTTCCATATCACTTGTGTGCATTTGGAGCTCAAAGATTTACATCTGGCCGTCGCTATTGGGAGGTTGATTTGGCACGAGAAGATGCACCTCCTAAAAACTACTGGTTAATTGGTGTGGCGAAACATAGAAATCTTTGTGTAAAAGAAAGATCTGCTTCAAAGAACAGATCTGCTTTAACTCAATCAAGCGGTTACTGGTTCTTGTGTTCAGACGGTCCTAATGGCTTTTACATCAGCTCTGATCCACCAGTTACTCTCCCACTGACGCCGAGACCTGAACAACTGGGAGTTCTGTTAGATTATGATCACGGTCAGCTGTCATTTTACAGTGTCAAAGAGAGGAAACATCTGCTGACCATGAGCTCCAGATTCACTAGATCAGTCGTTCCGCTGTTTAATCCAGGAGTAGGAGATCCGAGTGCACTTATAATTCTGGATTGTCCAGAACCTGTAGAATCACCTGTAGAATCAGCTGTAGAGTCCAGTGAACCTTTACTGAGTTACAGCTCAGAGCTTGACTGACCAATCCAGTGTGTTTAGACAGAAGAACGAATATGAAAAAAGTAAATCTCTTCTCAGATATACATACAAGAAAAGTGTTTAAAATGCACAAGTAGAGCATCAGGCTCATGGTTTGATTCCCAAAGATCATGAATACTGATAAAATGTACAGCTTGAACACAGCAGCATCAGTTCAGTCTTTAAGGTACGACAACTTTAGATGATGCAATATTATTACAATAATCCCATAAGATCATCAGATCAAGTGCTGCACATTCTCTGCTCACAGCAACACTATTACAGCTCGAGACACTCTTGATCTGACTGATTCAGGGATCTCGTCTTGCTCTGATACTGGCTGAACTGCAGAACAGAAAACTGAACATGAACCAACAGTGTCTGACATTCATCTAGTGTCTGAAAACAGAGATGATGAAGTGAGTTATTACAGTCTTCACATATTAAAGAGTTCTTCATCCTCTGTTACTAACACACATATATCCAGAAACACATGAACTTACTATAACTATACTTTATACTTCCCTGCATGTAATTTCCATAACCTGTGTATTAATCTGTGGTCCTGCTCTAAACTTGTGTATTATGAATATTGTTGGCTCTTACGACAAACTGCTTGTTCCTCATTTGTAAGTCACTGATAAAAGCCTCTGATAATGAATAAATGTAAATCTTCAGTCTTACAGGAGGAATACATTTTTTTACTGTATATTGATGGAGAAACATGATGTCTAAAATGTTTAATAAAATGTCTAAATGTGCCTTGACCAAATACTTTTGATATTTAAAGTCCGCATGAACCGGAAGTTGCAAACGTCTTTTCTCCAGTGTTGTGACATATTTCCCATCCATCCATCCATCCATCTTCTGCCGGGTTGCGGGGACAGCAGTCTAAGCAGAGATGCCCAGACTTCCCTCTCCCTAGACACTTCCTCCAGCTCTTCCGGGGGGACACCGAGGCGTTCCCAGGCCAGCCGGGAGACATAGTCCCTCCAGCGTGTCCTAGGTCTTCCTCGGGGTCTCCTCCCAGTGGGTCATGCCCGGAACGCCTTCCCGGGAAGGCGTCCAGGAGGCATCCGGAACAGATGCCCGAGCCACTTCAGCTGACCCCTCTCGATGTGGAGGAGCAGCGGCTCTACTCTGAGCTCCTCCCGAGTGACCGAGCTTCTCACCCTATCTCTAAGGGATCACTCAGCCACCCTGCGGAGAAAGCTAATTTCGGCCGTATTTCCGTCCCAGTGAAAGGGAATATTGAACAGAGGGCAGGGTTTTACTCTAGCGCTCCTCCTCTCCATCTCTCGCTCATAGCAGACTAACGGTTTGAGGGGAGTGGTTAAGCGTTTCCCAACCCAAGCCGTCAAACCTACGTCATCAGAGAAGGGACGCCATTCCAGACCGGAAGTAACTTTTCAGACTTTGATTAAAGATTACGACGGCAAACAATTTTTTTCTGTGTATTAACTTGCATTGATTAATTGTTCACCACAAGACTAGTAATATGCACTAACAAAGTAAATAGGGTCAATTTTGATTTCAGTTGGACTTTAACAGATGATCGCTGTACTTTGGGCTCTTACTTTTCTTTTATAAAACACTGTAACTAATATTGAAATGCACATTGATTGATGTTTGTGTTCATTTAATAAAAAACACAATGATCTGAAATGTAAAGTCTGATACAGATGGCTGAGGGCGAATGAAAACGAGAGACACAACTGCATCAATATAAAAATAATAATTTCCTGTAGTTGTAAATATTCTCAGAATCAAAATACAACTGTCACAGTCACTTATTCTCAGTTTCATTATCATGGACCTTTAGTTTGTTTTCACAAGTTCCTGTTTCCCTTTTGCTCTATTTTCCCGCCACTCGTTTGTCTCCTTGGTTACCGTCATTATGAGTTCTGTGTTTCAGCTGTGTTTGATTATCATCTCGTTTGTGTTTGCTTTATAAGTTGTACACTCACAGTCACTCTTCGTCTGGTCACGGTCCATGTTAGAGGTTGTTTTGTTTGCCTGCCTGTTTGGATTGCCTTTGAAGTGGATTATTAAAGACTCTTAAAACATCATCAATAATCACTCATCAACCTTGTGTGACAGATGACCGGACCAAACAAAGAAATTAATACTGTGTCTATCAACGACACAAGGAGGGGCAATAGAGCTTTGGATGGAGGGGCAGTTTATGTTCCAGAATAGCAGAGACCTGGAGCGATACGTGGAGTTCCTCGACAGCTTCCATCTCACCACCTGTGATGACGTCTGCCTAAAGGCGGGCATACACTGTGCGTTTTTCGTCCAATTTTGAGCCGAATTCTGACTCTTGCAACTCTTTTTCGGGTCGGGCCGATTTTCAGCTTTGTCGTGCGTCATTTGTCGTGCAGTGTACAGGGGGAAACGAGAGCCGATTAACCTCTCCCGACCGGCAATTGGATGGTCGGATGAATTTCTGGCATGTCAGAAATGTTGGTCGCTCCTCGTGACTATATCACACAGTTGAAGCAGAGCTACGAACCGATTGTCCTAAACTCAGTGTTTTTCCCTTTTCCCTCACTGTGCCTGCGTGAAAACAGAAGTTTCATCTGCAGCAAAAAAAAAAGAAAAAGAGGGTGATCTTTAAGTTCTGTAGTTGTACTCGTTACATCATGAGAAGAATGGCATCTACGCTAATTTTAGTGTCTGTGTTTATCCCGAGGTTCTATTCTAAATGCGCATGTGAACGCCATCAGCGTTTCTCACAGGTTCGCGTTTAAAGTCTGTGTAGAGAGAATGGTGTCGTCTTAGTGGCCCCTAATTTAATAACTAATGATCGTTGCGACGGAAGCGAATCAAGCAAAACTAACTTTAGCTGGAAAATAACTTTGTTAAAGAACCGCTATAAAGCCAAAACAATCTTACCTTAAATGATACGCTTAACTCTGTAAAGCTGCTTTGAAACAATCTACATTGTTAAAAGCGCTATATAAATGAAGATGACTTGACTTGACTAGTTCAATCTAGCTACAAATTACTGTTGCTTGCCTCCAGTTCGTGTTGCAAAATGGATTAACCATTACCCACGTCTTCCATGCCACCTGCGATGTACACTTTGCCTCTTTTATTAATTTGTTAAACAATGTTTTTGAAATAAAGCTGTTTTTAATTTTCATTGATGAATTATTGCAGTGTTCGGGCATATTATAGACCGTTAATAATTAACTATATGCCTATAATTCATTGTAATTGTTTTAGACAATTTTCAATGAAGAGGAAGCTTCTATGTAATATTTTATCCTCACAGCGCATTGGTTTTGCGGTGATGTGCTATGAAATTATTGCATGGCAATTTAATTATAACAGCCTATCACTTTAACAATAAAAGTAGCCTTCCCTAATAATAATAATAATAATAATATACAATAATACTACTAATAATTTAATACATAAATTGGAAATGCTAAATCATCTTGATATTGATAGCTGAAGCTTGTTTTGACAATATCTCTGGATACATGATATCATCTATAGGCGAGGGTTTATCGCGCTGATTCGCGCATATTTCACATGTATAGAAATCCTGAGCTTTGGCTTTACATCGCATGCGATCTGCTCGCTCAGTGTGAGTAGGTACCTTGCTGAAATCGCACAGACATCGCACAGTGTATAGCCGCCTTAATGGAGGGATTTCAGTGTGGTCTGGACGAAGATCTCCGTTTCGTCATGCCCTGCTGGACGCCAGAAGCTTACATCAACTTCACACTGTGGACGAATGGATCTGCGTTCACAGTGGGCGAAGCGTAAGATAACAGCAGTCTCTTCCAGCCACACCTCAGATGTTGTGCAGCCAGACCCAGAGCCCTGCCCCCCACCAACACACTAAACCGAGGAGATTTCATCTGAGCCCCAGCAGACGGAGAGCTTCAGCCTGCCGTGATGTGTGAGCCAGAGCCGTTAAAGAGAGGACAGCGCCGACCATCGTCCCGGAGCCAGAGCCTCAGACTGAGTCTGACCAGGGGTGTGAGCCAGCGGCATCTGTGGCTGAGGGAGTTCTGGTGGAATTGGACACTGAGGACTGGCTGATAAACTGGGACACTGAGGTACTGTCTCCCACCCTGAATCATTTGTCTGTTCTTCATCATCGCTGTTTAAAGACAGCACTGAGACCGTTTCATTGACTTGTTGGGAATTGGAATTACCGTTATTGATCCCGTCCAGCTTCCCTCTCTCACCCTCACCTCAGAGCTCAGCCAGTCCTATTAAAGTATTAATATTTCCTCTTTGAGCTAATTTGTTAGTTCAATGAATAACACATAATGACACACAGGATGTTGTTGTTTTTTTCAATCAAGTATTTACCTTAATACTTCACAATCACTATTTTGGTCTTTGCCAATCAAAATGAACCATATTTTCATGTCAATCTCTGAAGATCTCCAAAACACTTTTATTAATAATAAAAAATATCTAATAAATGAAATGAAATAAATCCTTCTATAACCCTATTAGAGGATCAGATTAAACCCTTAAACAGGAAAGATCAGATTGTTCACTTAAACAGGGTCAAACAAAATGCAAACCTGGATTTCTCTATGAAAATATTCAGATTAATGTTACCATGAGCAGAAGAACAGGCTGATGAAGCTTCTCTCCTCCTCCTCCAAGATCTGTATGGATTTTCCATTGTTTATTCAATCGCCTCGTAAAAACCAAGGGGGTAATCCAGCACCCGGAAGATTACCGTATGGACAGGAGGAGAAGCTCGCGGGCAATCGGGGGGACGTGGAGGCAAAAAGTCCAATAAAGTCCGATAAAGTCAAGGGAAAAGCTCATAGAGAGTCATAAAGTGTCTCCTGCTCCAGCTCATGGACAGCTCCTACTCACATTCTCCGTCTCTGTGAGATTCGGAAAGGAATGATTCAGATTTCTCTCGGCACAGCTACTAGAAGACAGACAACTGTCAGACGGGTTGCTCACGTCACATCTACATCGTCAAGCTCAGTGTGAGTCTGCAGTCGCTCAGCCATCAGGAAGAGAGTAGGCTTGTTTGAGATGAGCAAAATCTGAGCAGAACTGATCACCGGTGATCACCGCGAGATGCATGCCGGTTAGAAATGTGTCCGAGTGCGGTCCGCCTGGCTCTGATGTCATGCTGACGTATGTCAGAAATCTCTCGCAAGGCGGACGTGTCGGATTCTGCAGTCGAACTCAGTTGCTCTCCACCGACTGCGCTGATCAAAAGCATGATGGGAAACGACTTGCTGACGCCACAGCTTAATGCTCACTGGTTTAAACAACCGTGATGTATCGTTCTCTTTTAAAATGTTTGATTTTAAAACTCTGACTCATGTTTTTATGTGTGTAAATTATGTTTTAGTATTCCCAAACTCTCTGACAGTGTTATCTATGGGTTATTTGATTGTTGTCATATTTATAAAAATATATATACAAAACATGTCTGTAATTAGAGTAAAAATCATTGATAAACACGTCTTTGGTATGTAATTATAAATGGGTGTCTTGTTCATTATAATTATTTTCATATAAAAGCAACAGAACTTGAATTAGGCTACATCCAGTTTATTAGCAACACTGTGCACGAGCGTGAATCCCGCGATGTCCATCTTTGATCTCACAGGTGTCAGATCCACTGCGAGAAGAGAGATCTCTCCAAGTACTCCTCGCTGCGGTCCGCGGACTGTAGCACGGTGACGTCACGTATGTACGTCACGTATGTGTTACCACGCATGCGCCATATCGCGGTGAAAGCGCATGCGCGTTACGCGGTGACGTCACGTGTTTTGACGTCACGCGTCTTTAAAACGCATGCGCAAATTTGACTTAATGTATTAAAAAAACTAAAGTAATAATGAAAGCAACAAAAAGGAGTACATAGTTTTAACTATGCCTGATCTAAGGTAAACTTATAAGGAATTTCAGAGTATATATTGTGCAATATCTGTGTAGTATTTTATTTAAAGTTTTTCTGTTGCACTTCACTGTGTAAATTACAAAATTACTGTAAACATTAATGGCACCTTATATATTTCTTATTTTAATCATTCCTCTGTAATAGTTAATAATTGTTTATTTTTGTGCATTATATAGGCTATTATAAAACATTTACTCCAATAAAGTAGTTTGAATGAAGTTAAACCAACTACATACAGTGCATTGTCAATCTCTGTATCCCATTTTATGCATGCCAACTCAAAAAAAAAAAAAAAAACTAATAACACTGATAAATTTTATTTCAAAACAAAGATGATAATTGTATAAAATAAATATGTACACATACAGATAATCACACATATCTGTACATCAACAGACACACACACACACACACACACACACTTCAAACTCTTGCTTATGTTTGGAAAATGCACTCCAGTTCACAACACCTAATTCTAACACCTAATACAGAACAAACAATATTGAATCATTTTGAAGAAAGGCATTAACATAGTACAGAGTCATACCAGGAATTTCTTTTTTAAGTATTTTAGATGTTAGACAAAGATACTGTATGTTTGAGTGTTATTGGTTTTGTCTGTAAAGTACCTAAGAGACTTACTTTGTTTATGAACAGCATAAACTAGTTTAAAAAAAAGTTTGTCAAGAAAGGCAAACTTTAGGTTGGCTTGAGAAAGCCTAGCCTGAAAGTTTTAAATGATTTTAAAAGCTTGAATTTTTAAGGTTTTCAGTTTGAAGTTCAAAGTAGTTTTCAAGCTGAAAGTTTTGAAGGTACAATACAATACAGTCTATCAGACAAAGACAGATAGATAGACATGACAGATAGGCAGATAGAGATAGATTAGACAGATGGATAGATTGTACAGACAGACAGACAGAAATAGATGGACGGAAAGACATACTTTCTCAAGTACCTTTTACAGTACTCACAACTTAGATTTAAAGAACTTACTGTCCAGCCATACAAAGTGGGCCTCTTCTCTGAATTTGGGCTTGCTGACAACGTCCCTGAAAATCTTGCATGTCAGTGAAAGCAAAATACAATGTTTAACTCCATTACTTTTTAATTCATTTTACCACAAATTTATTTAACATAACTTACAGTACATACAATACATTCAGGAATGTAACTTTTACAGTACGATCTGATACTGAGGAACATTTCTTTCGCAGTACATGCAACAATCAACTACATGACTTCATTAATTTAAGTCTTTCTGCTCATTTTCAAGCCTTAATTTGAAAAAAAAAAAAAGCCGTTAACACAAAAGCACAATTGTTAAAACAGCATATATATATTTGCTTTAAACAACAAAACAATACAACATACATTTTAGAGGCAGGGGAGCAAAGAAAACACACATATATAAAATATATATGTATATAAAATGTATGTATACAAAGGCCTCCTTAATCACACTGTTATCATACTTTGAATATCCAAAAATTACATTTTCAAAATGCAATACAAAATTAAAGAGTACCTTTTCCTTAAAGGGGTCATATAATGGTACATGCACTTTTACAAGTTGATTGTACTGAAATGTGTGTTGGCAGTGCCTGTACACAACCATCATAAAATGATAAAAATCCATCCAGTGTTTTTTTTTTTAATCTTCTTATATGTTTCCTCCTGTCTCAAATCAAGCTGTTCGATATTGTGACGTCACAATATCGACGCCCCTCCCACGATGGGTGATTGACAGCAGCGTTTCAAACACAGACCCGCCCTCGCGCCCTCGTGAGCGAGCTGTCAATCATAGCACGCGCCGACGCGCGTTCATTGTTGATAGCTGGAGTGCTGAGCAGAATGGCGTCTAACGATTGTGGTGTTCTGTTCTTGGGTGTAATAACGAACACAGCAGTCATATTGATGATGTTTCTAAATCCGTACAGCTGAAGACGCAGTGGCTGAGTTTGTTTTCGAAGGGAATATTCCCCACGCAGCGCCATCTGGTGCTTATTTAAAATAAAGCAGTGTGTTAGAAGCTCTGGCAGATGAAGCAACCACAACACACTCCATAGTTTCAATGTTATGTGTACAAATAAAAGCCTTACATGTTTGTGTTTGATTTGTTCATTAAATAAATTCATTTTCCCATTAAAGTGTGACAATAAAATATAATATAAGCTTATATGATTCAATAAGATTTAATGTAGGCCTACTCTCTCTCTCTCTCTCTCTCTCTCTCTACACACGCACACACACACACACACACACACACACACACACACACACACACACAATGAATAAGGACATTGTCTGATAGGATCATCTGTTATTAAATGTGATTACGACACTTGTTACTGATAGTGCTTATGTAACTGTAGGAATGACAGAAAGGTGATAAAGTTTTTAAGTATTTTTATTATTTTTGGCTGTTGCTATTGCTCTAAATACAAACCCTTCACCAAACACCAACACCCTATCCCTTCCCCCCTAATCCCACCCTAAACCCAAATACCAACACCAAATTACCTAAAATCACCAAAAAGTGCAAAGATTTTACAAAAAACAAAAAGACACAACAACAAAAAATAATAGCCTAAGTAGTGAAAAATAAATTTTGCTTAAATGTAATATATTGATTAACTTTCAAAGTACAGCACTCTCCTCACAAACCCATCAACCAGACTGAGGCAACAATGACTCGTTAAATAATAGGCTTGTTTGAGATGCGCCTCGCCGGAAGTGTAGTCGAGAGTAGCGCTGCAGTGAGAGGAGGAGTGATGAAGCGCAAGCCGGACAGTTCTCTCTTCTCGCAGTGGATCTGACACCTGCGAGATCAAAGATGGATATCGCGGGATTCACGCTCGTGCACAGTGTTGCTCATAGATATCATATATAAAGGCTAGATGTCTCGTGCGCGCTGCTGGCCAATGGAGGTCGACGTCCGCACGTGGCGGCCATCTTGCCACAGGGTGCTCGCTCACTCGTTTAATGGTGCATGTACTTTTAAATAACCATAACTTGCTCAGTTTTCTACCAATTTTCAAACGGTTTGGTTTGTTATAAACGTCAGAGATGTAGTTATGACACTACATACATACACTGCATACATATGAAAAATTATAACATACATGTTCAAGCATTCGGAATTATAGCCACGTTAATAACGTTTGAAAGAAACCAAACTGTTTGTAAATCCGTCAAGATTTCAGCGAGATAAGAGGATTTGTGTGCATGCTGATCATTCACCTTAATTCACAGCTTCCCTGTGACAAGATGGCCGAACGGTGATGCCGGAAGTGACTGCGCCATAAGACATCTAGCGTTTATATATGATATCTATGGTGTTGGTAATAAACTGGATGTAATTCAAGTTCTGTTGATTTTATATGAAAATAAATCAAATGAACAAGACACCCAAAGTACTTGTTATTTAATTCCATTCCAAATACATGTTTATCAATATTTTTTTCTTTACAGATATGTGTTTTTATTTATTTAATTTTTTTATAAAAATTAAATTGCATAACCTAAAGAGATCGCACTGTCAGATAGTTTGGGAATATTCACACATAACATATACACATAAAACATGATATCAGAGTTTTAAAATCAAACATTTTAAAAGAGAACAATACATCACAGTTGTTTAAACCAGTGAGCATTAAGCTGTGTCGTCAGCAAGTCGTTTCCCATCATGCTTTTGATCAGCGCAGTCGGTGGAGAGCAACTGAGTTCGACTGCAGAATCCGACACGTCCGCCTTGCGCTCGCGAGAGATTTTTGACATACGTCAGCATGACATCAGAGCCAGGCGGACCGCACTCGGACACATTTCTAACCGGCATGCATCTCGCGGTGATCACCGGTGATCAGTTCTGCTCAGATTTTGCTCATCTCAAACAAGCCTCGTTTGTCGTTTGCAGTGGAAAGGCGGCTTTAGAAATGTGTCCGAGATTAAGATTTAATTTATTTATTTGAATGTATTGTTTTATATATTTTAGAGCATT
Organism: Abramis brama; assembly: GCF_963993115.1. NCBI lineage: Eukaryota > Metazoa > Chordata > Actinopteri > Cypriniformes > Leuciscidae > Abramis > Abramis brama. The sequence goes on from NC_139965.1 coordinate 1,286,587, forward strand.
TTATGGGATACCATATAAAATATACCTATAATTTTTTTCATAAACACAAACTCTCCTCCACCCAGTGCTATTCTATCCAGAGTTACATTTTAACACACATTGTGTGTTAAAAATATACACAACATGTGTCAAAATACCATCAACACATGCTGTGTGTTGTTTTTTAACACATCTCTTTTTAGAGTGTGTGAACTAACATGAACAAACAATTAACAGCTGTATTTTTATTATCGAACATTAACAAATGAAATCTTATTCAGCAGTGGCGGCTTGTTTTGGTCTTCACTTGATCACTAGTCCGGGTTTTGCTGAAGACTACAGTTTGTCTGGTCAGAACAATGATTATTAAATGTGCACATAGGCGTCGATTCGTCTTGAGTCATTTTGTACCCACCACTTTTTAAATAATAATAATTGGACTTTGGGTTAGATTTTTTGGCAGTTTTCAGTAGTTATGAGGAGCAATATGAGAGAGAAATTTCGTGATCATAGCGTTAGAGCTTATATAAAGCCCATGAGAACCATGGGGAGTCAACCCGCTCCGCTGCCCTGCTGAAAATGTGAAGCAGAAACGCTTAATGTCAGATAATGTCCATAATAATTGGACTTTGGGTTAGATTTTTTGACAATTTTTAGTGGTTATGAGGAGCAATATGAGAGAGAAATTTGGGGATCATTGATCGTTGTTTATAGGTACATTAAACCACGTTAAGCTTTTTCCGTACAATAGGCTCTAATGATAAATGTCAGATTACATTACGTCCATAATAATTTGACTTTTGGTTAGATTTTTTGACCGTTTTCAGTGGTTATGAGATATGAGAGAGAAATTTGGTAATCATTGTTTAGGTACATTAAACCACATCATGTTGTCAACATGGTACTTATGAAGCAGAATAGTGGGTCATATGTCTAATGCTATTTTAAAACTTAAGGCTTTCTTCTTCATAAAACAAGTCGGACATCATCACTTTTTTGTATACATTTTTATTTATTTACATTAGTAAGCTACAGGACATCGTCTTTCAAAACATGACCTGTGTCACGGAGCGCTCCGTGCTGCCTCCCTCTGGAATCATCAGATCACTATCTCCCGAATTCTAGAAACTGCACTTCCCATCATTCCAGTCACCTTATCATCTGTCATTACCATCACCTGGACATCTTCAGCTCACCTATATCTGGACTGTTCTTCCCATTGTTTAGTTGCGAAGTCTTGTTTTGCCAGTGTTATTCCTGCAGACAGTTCCGAGCATTAATTCTAAGATTCCCGTTTCCCTGGTTTGGATTTTAGCCTGTTTTCCTGGACATTTACGAACGTTTCTCTGCCTGCCCTGACCTCTGCTCACTTCTGACTACGAGTTTGGATTGCCCTTCGGTTTGTCTGCTTGTGTTGCATGTCAGCTCTATAGTGTCTTCTGGTGTGTTACAATAAAGCTTTGCACATGGATCCAACTGCCTCAGCCTCTCGTTCACAACAGCTTCGGCCCCTGAGACCCGAGCACAACAGAAGACTTCGCCACCCCCGGATCCAGCAGCTTTACATCATCTCTCTACGGAGCTCTCGAGTCAACCCTCAGTTCTCACCGTACATCAACAACAACTGGTAAAACTAACCTCCATTACTGACGAGTTAGTGAAAACCATGCAAGCCCTTACTGCTCAAGCGACAGCCACTAATCAAGCTCAAAACGCCAGTCCACCTGTTCCACCATCACCCAGCGTGAGTACCGCATCTAATAATCCTCGTTTATCTCTACCTGAGAAATTTAATGGCTCACCTGCTGCTTGCAAGGGATTTCTTCTGCAGTGTACGCTTTACATCCGCCAACAGCCACAGTTGTTTCCCTCTGATAATGCTCGTGTAGCTTTTATCTGTTCTCTTCTCACGGGACGGGCACTGGAATGGGCCACCGCACTCTGGGCAGGAGGAGAGCTTTCATTCCCGAGTTATGACGACTTCATTGCTCAGTTTCGAGAGGTTTTTGAACACGCCGTGGGAGGGAAGGATCCCGGTGAGCAATTATTATCCTTACGTCAAAGAAATTCCACGGCGGCAGATTATACTCTCTCATTTCGCACCCTCAGACGGGCAGGACCGACGATCCACTTAAACTCCTCTATCGAAAGGGCCTGCACGCGGATCTTCAGGGAGAATTAGCCTGCCGCGACAACGACAAAACTTTGAGTCAACTCATGGAGCTCGCTGTCCGTCTGGATAACCTCTCGCGAGCCCGCCGCACCTCGCTCAGAACACACTTCAACGAGTATCCCTCCGCCAGCTCCGGGCCCGAACCCATGCAAATCGGCTTCACGCGCCTTTCCACAGAGGAGCGCGAGAGGAGGCGGAGAAACAATCTCTGTTTATACTGCGCTCAAACCGGCCACCTGAGGGCGTCCTGTCCCGTGAGACCCACTCACGGCGATTTTTCTGCGGTGAGTCCCAATACTCGTTATTCTAATTCTCTCAATTTGGAGGTTTCTCTGTGTATTACTAATGAATCTCTGAAAGTTACAGCTTTAATTGACTCTGGGGCAGCTGGAAACTTCATTGATCTGGCCTTTGCTAAAGCTCATAATTTATCTCTAATTCCATGTGGATCCCGTGTGGCTGTGGCAGCGCTAGACGGGCGCCCCCTGGGGTCGGGTCAGGTCCAGTACACCACTAAACAGCTCACCCTTAACATTGGAACTAAACATACTGAATTAATTCATCTGTTCACTATCCACTCTCCTCTTCATCCGTTAATCCTAGGATTTCCCTGGCTGGAGAAGCACAATCCTCATATTTCGTGGTCTGAAAGGAGGATTATTCAGTGGTCCCCTCACTGTATTTCCCACTGTCAACCCGCTGTTCATGGTCCTGAAGCAGCCCAGAATTGTATCAAAAATCCAGATCTCCAAGGTGTTCCAGCTGTTTATCACGACCTCGCCCAGGCTTTCAGTGAGCAGGAGGCTTCTCGGCTACCACCCCATCGTGCAGGAGACTGCGCAATCGAACTGTTGCCTGGAGCGTTACCTCCCCGCGGGAGAGTATATCCATTATCCCAGCCTGAGACTGACGCAATGAAGGCTTACATAGATGAACAACTCGCTAAGGGCTTCATTACACCCTCTACTTCTCCTGTTTCAGCGGGGTTCTTTTTTGTGAAAAAAAAGGACGGAGGCCTTCGTCCTTGTATCGACTATCGTAGTCTGAACGAAGTTACTGTGAAATATCGCTACCCTCTGCCTCTGGTTCCCGCAGCCCTGGAGATGCTTCGCACCGCTAAGTTTTTTACAAAGCTGGACTTACGGAATGCCTATAATCTTATTCGGATTCGGAGGGGTGATGAGTGGAAGACGGCTTTCTCGACGACCACGGGGCACTATGAATACCGGGTAATGCCGTTTGGCCTTTCGAACTGTCCCTCTGTGTTCCAAGCTTTTGTAAATGAAGTATTCCGCGACATGCTGAGCCAGAGAGTCATAGTTTATATTGATGACATCCTTATTTATTCAAATTCCTTTGAAGACCACGTACGGGATGTGCGAGCTGTCCTCCAATGCCTCATCGACAACCAGCTGTATGCAAAGGTTCAGAAGTGTGAATTTCATCAAACCCGCATATCCTTCCTTGGCTATGTCATCAGCGCAGAGGGTGTTACCATAGATGACAGCAAGGTTACAGCCGTTGTGAACTGGCCTCGACCCACCACTGTGAAGGAGCTTCAACGTTTCCTGGGGTTTGCGAATTTCTATCGAAGGTTTATCCGAAACTTCAGCATCACTGTGGCCCCGCTAACATCCCTCCTTCAGGGGGGGGGGGAACATTTCAAGTGGTCGTCTGAGTGCACTTTGGCGTTCAATCTTCTAAAGGAAAGGTTCACCTCAGCTCCCATTCTCCACCATCCGGATCCCGAACGGGAATTCATTGTGGAGGTGGACGCCTCTAATACCGGCATCGGCGCTATTCTGTCCCAACGCCACGTTAACCCGGCTAAGATGTTTCCCTGTGCCTTTTATTCACGCAAGCTCAATCCTGCAGAACGGAATTACGAAGTGGGAGACAGAGAACTTCTGGCTATGAAAGCCGCCTTCGAGGAGTGGAGACATTGGCTTGAGGGATCTCGCCATCCATTCACCGTTCTCACTGACCATCGCAACCTGGAGTACATTAGATCAGCCAAACGTTTGAATGCCCGACAGGCCAGATGGTCTCTGTTCTTCTCCAGATTTAATTTTAAAATTACCTATCGTCCAGGATCTAAGAATGGAAAGGCTGATGCGCTCTCTCGCCAGTTCGATGGTTCCAGTGAACAGTTTGAACCCACATCAATTCTGCCATCCACACTCATTGTTGCGCCAGTTCAATGGGATATCATCTCGGAGATTACAGAAACCTTGAGGAACCATCCTGTCCCTTCCGAGTGTCCCCCTGATCGACTCTTTGTGCCTCCTGAACTCCGCTCTCGAGTTCTCCAGTGGGTTCATTGCACCCCCAGTGCAGGTCACCCCGGGATTTCTGCTACCCAGCATCTTGTCACAAACCGTTTCTGGTGGTCCTCGTTAAAAGCTGACGTCATCAAGTTCATCCACCAATGCACCGTCTGCAATACTGTCAAATCCTCACATTTGAAACCAGCCGGACTCCTTCAGCCCCTACCAGTTCCTCGACGCCCATGGTCCCACATAGCTGTGGATTTTGTCTCTGATCTTCCTTCCTCCCAGGGATACACTGCTGTCCTTTCCGTGGTTGATCGGTTCTCCAAGGCCTGTCGTTTCATCCCCCTGGCTGGTCTGCCCACCGCCCTACAGACGGCGGAGGTACTCATGCATCAAGTATTCCGTCTTTATGGTCTTCCGGAGGACATTGTCTCGGACCGTGGTCCTCAATTCACTTCTCGAGTCTGGAGAGAGCTCTGTTCCAAGTTAAATATAAATGTAAGCCTAACTTCGGGGTACCACCCTCAGGCCAACGGACAGGTCGAGCGTCTTAATCAGGACCTCACACGCTACCTCCGTACCTACTGTCATCAAAACCAACAGGACTGGAGCCGATACCTGGTTTGGGCGGAGTATGCCCAGAATTCCCTCCGTAAGCCTGCCACCGGACTAACTCCATTCCAGTGTGTGCTAGGGTTCCAACCCCCGCTGTTCCCATGGGCCGGCGAGCCCACGAATCTCCCGGCTGTTGATTCTTGGCTTCAACGTAGCGAGGAAACATGGAACTCTGCGCATGTCCACCTCCAACGAGCCGTCCGCCAGTTCCAACACCAGGCTGACCGAAGGAGGCGCGGGGGTCCCCGTTACCGCCCGGGACAGTGGGTGTGGTTATCCACCCGGGACTTCCGTTTAAAACTCCCATGCAAAAAGCTATCTCCCCAATTCATTGGTCCCTTCCAGATCCTCCGTCAGATCACACCTGTGTCTTATCGTCTTGCACTTCCCTCTACTTATCGTATCTCACCCACTTTTCATGTGTCTCTCCTCAGGCCCGCGGCAGCTCCCAGGAGAGAGGAGGCCCAGGAGGAGGTCGCTCCAGTGCAGGCTCCCCCCATTGATGTCAGCGGCGAGCAGGCATACCGGGTGCGAGAGGTCTTGGATTCCCGGCGTCGCGGCGGGGTTCTCCAGTACCTCATCGACTGGGAGGGGTACAGCCCGGAAGAACGCTCCTGGGTCAGGTCCCAAGACATTCTGGATCCCTCTTTGGTGGCTTCCTTCCATCAAGAACACCCGGATCGTCCAGCCCCGAGGCCCCGCGGGAGACCCCGCCGCCGTCCAGGTCCTCGCTTCCGGAGCCGCTCGCAGGGGGGGGGGCTCTGTCACGGAGCGCTCCGTGCTGCCTCCCTCTGGAATCATCAGATCACTATCTCCCGAATTCTAGACACTGCACTTCCCATCATTCCAGTCACCTTATCATCTGTCATTACCATCACCTGGACATCTTCAGCTCACCTATATCTGGACTGTTCTTCCCATTGTTTAGTTGCGAAGTCTTGTTTTGCCAGTGTTATTCCTGCAGACAGTTCCGAGCATTAATTCTAAGATTCCCGTTTCCCTGGTTTGGATTTTAGCCTGTTTTCCTGGACATTTACGAACGTTTCTCTGCCTGCCCTGACCTCTGCTCACTTCTGACTACGAGTTTGGATTGCCCTTCGGTTTGTCTGCTTGTGTTGCATGTCAGCTCTATAGTGTCTTCTGGTGTGTTACAATAAAGCTTTGCACATGGATCCAACTGCCTCAGCCTCTCGTTCACAACAGCCTTCGGCCCCTGAGACCCGAGCACAACAACCTGCGCGAAAGAGAAAAAAAAATATGAATGCGTCATTGTATCCAGAACTTCTGAAAATGCACTTCTGAATGTGTCTCTGTCCCCAGCACTTCTCAAACCAAACTGACGCCCATGAATGTGCATAGGCTATGTGTGGTTATGTGTGGTATAAATATGGATATAAACATGTAAAAACACAACACAATAAAGCTTATTTGGTAAAACACTGATCAATTAAAGGTAAAATATAATATTTGAATAAACTGGAATGGGTGTTCAATATAATGTGACAAATGGTGCGTTCAAGTCATGTCGTAGCGATCGTATTTACGAGTTGAACACACGTGAACGCCGCCACAATGCCGTAAATACGAGTGGAAAGCTCTGGATTTTTTAAAGCCCCGATCTACGAGTTGTCGGTACGAGTTGCCACAATACTTCAAGGTATTTAGCAGTGATATTGTCAGGCTTTTTTATTTACAGCAAAGTAAGCTGATTGCCTGCACAAAATATGATAGCATTATATTATAACAATATAATATATAACGATAAAGTTTACATTGGCTTGATAAGTGAATTAAAAACATAAAAAAGCAAAACACACCTGATGCACATTCCTTGTTCTTCATTTTCTAGAAGTAGAGTTTAAGAACTTACAAACTGTATGTTTGTGTAATTAATTAAGAAGTACACGGCCATCTTACTCCGAAGAAGTGACTTGATATATTGCGTTCTGCCGTCATAAATAAAACTTCCCACCTCATAAATACGAACTTCCCAGGAGGACTTGAACGCACCAAAACCACGCGTGCGCTAATGCTGTGCACATGAGCATGGCTTCTGCGGTCAAACTAAGATGTAAACAACTTTGAGAGCATACATGATGCCTGAGATGCAACATCACATCAGTGCTTACAAGGAATACATTAGTGCTGTCAATCGATCAATTTTTTTAATCGGATGAATCGCACACTTATCGTGAAATTAAGCATATTTATCTTGTTTAACACATTAATTTGTCATAATTTGCTGTATCCAGCAGAGTAAACAATCAGACTGAATGATGATTCTCACAAAACTGTATTTTCTGCAAGTTTCAAGGACCTTTGGAGACTTCAAAAGGACACCAAATATCCATATGATTTAAGGAGTCCATATAATTATTTTATATAATAAATGTATGCACATCAAAGATCCCATGAAAAAAACCTTAAACTTGACAGAATTCACGGTTTAGAATGTGTACAGAGCAACTACACTGAGCTTGTTTTTATTTTTGACGAGTCAAGCTGCGATACCGAACAGGACCACAAGGAAACACCTAAATAAACCGCCTTGACTCGAGTGAATAAACCTACGATTACTAAACACAGCAACGTACACATGACAAATCAAACATTATCCTGAGTGTGTGCGGAAACAACTGTGTCTGTGCATAAATGCAGCGTTCGATCAGTGGTCGAGAGCAAACATACACGGTTTGTTGTTTGTGCGTCAATATAACGTGCTAAGTCAGTGATAGTCAGAAATCGGAAGGTCTCCTTAATGATGCGCCCCATGCTCCATTCATTAGTGCCTTCGGTTTGATCTATCCTGGACAGAGATTTGCGGAAACACCAGACTACACTTTAATCTACTTGGAAAAATGATTTCAGAAAACTTCAGAATAAATCAAGATGTAACATTTATTTGTCAGGTAAAATGTATTGTGCCAATTACACAAGTGATTAAAAGCCAGTTCAGAAATAATAAATACATGGCATCAATTACTCAAAGATGACTCTAAAAATAAGCAATGCATTCCTGAACGAGACACACAGTGGTGTGTGAGTGATTTTTTGACTTGGAAACATTGTTTTCACATTCCACAGAGACCGCACTGGTTAAAGTTCTTAATGATATTTTAATTTCATGTGATTCTGGTGATTTTGCAGTTCTTGTGCTTCTTGATCTAACAGCTGCTTTTGACACTATTGATCAGAGATGGGGGACTCGAGTCATATGACTTGACTCGAGTCAGACTTAAGTCGCAAATTTTAGGACTTGAGACTTGCTTGACAAATATTAATAAAAGACTTGACTTGACTTTGACTTGATATTCATGACTTGAGACTTGACTCGGACTTGAGGTAAATGACTCGAAATAACTTGTCTTTTTAAAAATAAATATCTGTATTTGAACGCACCGCAACAATTATTATTTTGCCAAATAATACACAGATGTTTCAGAGACATTTTCATTCAATACTTTATGCACAGCTTCATACAGCGTCTGTTTGAACAAGAATAAAGTTCAACATAAGGTACTATCAATGAAGTGGAGTCTACGTTTTTTAAGCAGTTTTAATTTGATAAACATGACACAATATAACATGACACCGACATGAAAAGAGTGTTCACTGTTATAATAAACTGATTTGAGAGCTTTAGAGGAACTAAAGGTGTTCGAATAAACACGAAACACACGTGATCGTTGTCATGCGGTGAATCTGGCCAATCGTGGAACAGCTGTGTCGTCATCAGCCAATCGTGGAACAGCTGTGTCGTCATCAGCCCTCCTGCAGCCGCTCTTGAGAAGCTGCGCTGGCTGAGTTCTCCGGCTACTCTCGAGTCGCTCTCGCGGTACTTTGATGGCACACGTCACAGTCACGTGGCGTCGGCGCTGTATCAAGTCGGACAAAATTTCTAACCGGCATGCACTGCTTCAAGTCAGCCGCCGATCGGTCTGCGCAGAGCTGCATGAAGTCGAACAAGCCTATTATAATGCCGTTGTCGTAGTGATGACGCTGAAGCGCGGGATCGTTCGTGTATTTTCCGGAATCTCTGTGTGAAAGGGGCTTTGGTCACACACCCTGACGAAGGCTCATTAGCCGCAACGCATAGGTGTGCAAGTAGCCTAGCTAGCCTACTTGTCACCTGATTTTAAAATATTAAAGCCATGATGAAATAAAGGCTTTCTATATATTTTTAATAATATTCGAGTGTCTTGGATTAATGTTTTTTTTATGATCTGAATAATCCCTTACATACAAAAGCACAGCGAAAAACAAAAAAATCTTGAAAATTAAAATCGGGTTAACTGTAATTTAATAATAATTAATAACACATTGGTACAGAGTCTACCATTCTCTGGGATCTGTTTTCATGATAATCAAATGTAAAGAGTTTTATCTCTAAAAACTGATTAGCATATAACGCTAGTATATAGGGCATAGAGTAAGTAAAAATAAATCGCTAATACCACTAACAAGCACCCTCATTACCGTGTTAGTGTGAGGCTATTTTGAGCCTTGTTAGTGGCATTAACTAGCGATTTCTTTTTACTTACTCTATGCCCCATATGCTAGCGTTATAAGCTAATCTGTTTTTAGAGATAAAACTCTTTACATTCGATTATCATGAAAACAAATCCCAGAGAACGGTCGACTCGGTTCCCATGTGTTATTACACCCCAGGTTAATTTTGCGCCGGAGTTGTCCTTTAATAGCATAATAGCATGTGTACAGTGTCTAATAATTGGATAGTTTTTGGGGATGCACATAAAAGATTGTAAAAAGACACCTACACACAAAGAAAAAAAAGCATACAGACTTTCGAACCGAACCATGCATACACAAATAAACAAAACAAAAATTCAAACTTGCAAGCACAACCATGCACACATGCAAACAAACAATACACTCTTCACTCATACACACGCACACACATTCACTCACAAATATTAATGAATCAATCACACTCAATCAAATCACCTCTCTCTCTCTCACACACACACAAGAGAGAGGTTATAGGGCAACATATGTCACTTTGAGTGATTTATGGCCATTAAGCCCCGCCCCCTTTTTGACCGTGGGGATATTCCCACGCTTGCCCCGCCCCTTTCTACCCCCCTCCCTCCCACCTCCGGACAAGTCACGTGACTGTGCGAATTTTCCCACGCTTGCTCCTCCCATATGGGCGTGATCAGAACCAGGGAGATATTATAAATTAAATTATATATTAAATTATATATTTAATAATATAAAACGTTGTATAAAAGTTAAAATACACGTTTAGTGTTCTCACACATTTGTAAAATGTTAAAACATTATCTTAAAGCTATCCAAATGTGTCAGTATCAAAACATCTAAAACAACATTTTAAAATGTTAAAACATTGAAAAATCAATGTTCAGTCATTTACAGTTAAGAGAGTTTTTTCATTACAAAAAGATCATTTTTAAAAAATGTTGACCCGTAAGCATTTATCTTTTACGCATTATTTGTAAAATTTTACATTTTACATAAAATATCTTTAAAAAAAGTGTCTCAAACACATCATAATATTAAAAACAAGTATTAACCCATTTAAGCCCACCGGCAACTATAGTTGCCGCAGTACATAGTTGTCATTTTCCTTTTGTAAATATTTTTCTAGATGTTGTCCATGTTTTATTTCTCAATGAAATGCAAGCACACATCCAAATAAAGGATTTCAAGAAAAAAAAAAAGGTATTCACTTCCTCCCTGTCACATGAGGCTGTCAACTTCCTACCCCTACTTCCAGGAAGCAGGGCGAAGGCAAACCCTCCCAGAGAAAGGTCATTTTCATGTTACTAATAAGTATTTTTTGTTGACATATATATATCTACATAATCATGAAGGTCTCTAGAATCAGCCAAACAAAACAAATCTTACAAGAGATCTATAGTTTTTTGTATACTTAGTCAAAAGTCCAAGCGGCAACTATAGTTGCCGGTGGGCAAATGCCTTGTAAGTACATATATCATGGGAAAATGGGGTATACTGTGTTAATAGGTTAATAAATCAAGTTTATTGGTCTTGTTTAGTGCATAAACATAACTTAACCCTTTAAATGACATCTCTATATAGATATATTTTTTTCTTCATTCTATTTATTTGTATTTATTTATTTTCATTTAACTTTTTGATACACAATGCCCTGTTATGGCTGCACTTTGTTCTGCACTATGTTCCACAACTTTAACCCTTGTGCGATGTTCGTTTGCGGTTTACAGTCAGGCTGTTTGGGGTCTGAGAGACCCCAGGCAACAAAATGTTATTTTGTAACAATATATATATTTTAAACAAATGTAATTTTACATTTTTACTCCACAAAATGTTCAAAAAAAGAAAAGAAAAATTCTCCAAAAAGAAAAAAAAAAATTATAAAAAATTTGCCTTATAAAATACCCACATTTCTAACTTTCATTCATGGGGATAACATGGATAATTTGACATGGTTTAGTGTAAGATTTTTGGCCAAATCTTGGAAAATGCAGTTTTAAAAGTAAAAAAAAAAAAAAAATCACTTTAACCAGTAGATGGCTGCAGAGCTCTAAAAGTACTAAAAGTTTCAAACTAAAAGACATTTTTTCACATGTTTTTCCAGTTAGATTCATATCTACATATATATTGAAATCACAATTATAACAATTAAAGTTACTTTTTGTCAAAGTTTGGCAGTTTTTGTACTGAAAAAAATAAAAAAATAAAAAAATCAGTTTTTCAATAATGTTCCATTATGATTAGAATCAAACCTGATCAGGATGTTACAAAGAGAAAAGTTGGAGTTTTTAGAGTTTATCATTTATTTCAAACATCTGTTTTTCATATAATTCTACAAATTTAAAGTGTGCCACTTCATTTCTGTCTGTGTGTTCTGTGTTGTTTCTGATTTTGAGGATGAATTTTGTCCATTGATCAAATTCATTTGATTCTAATCATAATATAACATTACTGAAAAACAGATTTTTTTTTTCAGTACAAAAAGTAACTTTTATTATTATAATTGTGATTTCATTATATGTAGATATGAGTACAACTGGAAAAACTTGTGAAAAGATGTCTTTCAGTTAGTCAAAAAGCAAATAGCAAATAGTGGTGCTCTGCAGCCATCTACTGGTTAAAGTGATAAATTGTTACTTTTAGAACAGCATTTTCCAAAAGATGGGCAAACATCTTTTAAAAACACTTCAAATTATCCATGTTATCCCCATGAATGAAAGTTAGAAATGTGGGTCAAAAAGACCCTGAACAGCGCACAATGGTTAAGGCAAATGGATTTGTTGTTTGTTGTGTTTTCATATTCAAGAGATTATAAACTAGATGCAGTTTTTTTTTTTGGGTCTGCATCAAATGTTCTTCGACTTTTATACATAATAAATTTGTTTATGAATAAAGATTGATCTGTTGAAAGCAGTTATTTTGCGATAAATGCCAAATGTTCTCCTCCTATTCATATTTTACATTGAAGGGGTGCATACAATATATTTGCCCACCGGCAACTATAGTTGCCGCACATTCAAATATGATTTTCAAGAAAGAAAAAAAAAACCTGGGGAAAATAAATGCAGAACATGTTCACATAGGACACTATTAACAGGATTATATGCATGAAACCATTCAGAAAAATTTGGGCACAAATGGGTTAAAAGCTGACCTACGTATTTATATTTCCGTTTTGTTGTTGTTGAAAGGAGAACCAAAACTCTTATTGTCCATCTCCAAAGGCTTGAAGCTTTTAACTCCAAAAATGACAAAATCCGAAAAAGCAAATAGTTCTATTTTCTAACATACATTTAAAGAAAAAGCTGTACTTTCACAATAACATTGTGTTTAAAGACGTATAAACGTTGTATAAAGTTAAAATACACGTCTTTAGCGTTCATACACTGTAAAATGTTAAAACATTATCTTAAAGCTATCAAAATCTATTAGTATTAAAACATCTAAAACAACATTTTATGTTAAAACATAAATGTTAAAACATTGAAAAATCAATGTTCAGCTCCGGACCGTGGGAATTTTCCCATGATCCCCTTCCCTACAAACACCCCCACCCCTCCCCACATTTTTTAAAAATGTTGATCCATAAGCATTTAACTTTCACACATTATTTATAAAATGTTACATTTTACATAAAGTATCTTTTAAAAGTTTAAATTGCATTTTCTTAAAGATATCAAAATGTGTTAGAATTAAAACATCTAAAACAACATTAAACAAATATTAAAACATATCAAACGCATAAACACATACGTACATTTAAAAACTGACTTACGTTTTTACAATTTAACTTGTTGAAAGAAGAACAAAAGTCTCATTATCTCCAAAGATGTATCCAGTTACAATAATGTTTAAACATCATATTGTTTAACAAATAACATTATGACAATATATATTAAAACTTTTTTAAGAAATGTACAATAAAGACATGATCAGGGATGAGATCAGTGTTTTTTATTTATTAAAGAAGGCAGATGTAATTTCATTACATGAAGTGTCCATCACTTTTAAAACATTAATGAAATAAGTTAAAATTGCATTTTTCTCTAAAAGAGTTATTAAAAGTGAGTTAGCTATTTTAAGATGTTAAAATCAATAATTTACAGAAAAGTAAATGTATCCATCCATACAGTATTTGTAAAACTGTTACATAAAACACAAACTAGTTTAAAACATTGTTAAAAAGTCTTACGCTTTTTACATGCCATTTGTTGAAAGAAGAACAAGTGTATATTCCACATGAAATGTATATCCGAAATGTATATCCAAAAGGTATATCCAAGACCAAGGGTTTATCCAACAACAAGGATATATCCATGACCAGAGGTATATCCAAATATATATCCAAAAGGTATATCCAAGACCAAAGGTTTATCCAACATTAAGGGTGTATCCGGATCCATAGGTTTAGAGATTTTAATTCCAAAAGTCACAAAGTCTCGTGAGGAGCTCAATGAAGCACGTCCACACGGTTACATCCCAAAAGTTAGACTGACCTCTGTGACATCTGCCCAGTAGCCACAGGTAGACCACTCCCACAGACCGTGGGAATATTCCAGCGCTTGTCACGCCCCTTTCTACCCCCTCCCTCCCACCTCCGGACAGGTCATGTGACCGCGGGAATTTTTCCCACGATCCATAATAAAATAACTTTAACTGTAATAAAATGATACAGTCCTTTAAAATACAAAAGCTAGTATTTAAAACGCTAGGCCTATCAGAAAAATGTGAACAAGCTAGAATGTCTTTTTTACGAATACAGATTTTAAAACAAGTTCCATTTGATACATCACTCATCGTATAGGTAGACGCATGAACGAGTATAGATCATGTGTAAACACGTGTCTCAGTCCACCTAACACTAAATAATATTTATAAAAAATAATAGTTGTTTAAAGTTTAAGTTAATTCATGTTTTAGTTAAGTTATATTCACTAACTTACTGATTTATTCGCTCTTTGATAAGATAATCCACCTATCCCAGTGGAGTAAAAAAAAAATGATTCTGTTCAAAACTATGTGCTTTTAACTTTAAAACGTAAACGGTAGGCAAACATTTTCCACACATTTAAACAATGTTTCAAACGTGAGCATTTAACATATCGAACAACATCAGTTAAAAAATACGTAAAACGAATAGTTTTTAAGCAAACTTTTTAACAATACGACTTCCTACTAAGTTTTGTTTAGTTTTTAGCTAAAATATATCCTTCACTGTCCACAAAACACCCATGCGCACGGAAAGCATAACATGAATGTGAAATCCGATCTACGTTAGTAAAAAATCCAATAATCAAAACAATGTTTTAAATTGTGTGCGTTTTATTTAATTTAGTTATTAATCCAGTATTAGATCTTTCTAGCCTAATATTGTTTGATGTGTTAAGCCTAGATAACAAGACATATTACATACATGTCGTGTTCGTGAAAAGTAATATTTATGTAATCTTTGTGAGATCACATCCACGAACACAGAACTTGGTGCTTGGTGATACACTTTACTAAAAGAAAATATTATGGAAGTATACCCTTTTAACTAACATTTCAACATCCTGCACAAATTAAAGAAACATATGAGCTAAGGAGGTAAGGATGTACATTAATCCCGAATAAACAGATAATGGAATGTTCACAATATACAGTATACTAGTTATACTTCTACTTAGCGTGTGTGTAAATAGTTGTGCTTAAATCTTTGGGTGTATTTTTTACACATCAACATATTTGTCACACCGTAAGTACCATATGGCCTTGTAAAGCTATACGGGAATCACACGCGTCCAAAACATTTGTGTAAGATTCAAAAGATCAAATCATTAGGGGAGACAACAAACAGACTCCATTGTGAAAAGTGACCGTTCACCACAGCGTCCGAGCCGAAATGACATATACATTAGAGGGCCACGATGGGGTCCAGACTCCTCCCACTAACACACCTCTCAAAGCTGAGAGGTCAATCCCGATTTAAGGACGTCCGCAAAATGACGTCACTCACAGGGTGATTTCCCCATCCCTCCCACAGCATGGCATCCGCATCAAACAACAACCGCTAAAAAATACATAAAACGAATAGTTTTTTAAGCAAAACTTTTTAACATTACAATTCACTATAAACTTTTGTTTAGTTCTTAGCTAAAATATATATCTTTCACTGTCCCGCAAAGCATCCATGTGCTCGGAAAGCAAAACATGATTGAGAAATCGGTCTGTGAACCCAAGTCTCCGCCCACCTAAAAACTTCGCCAAAGCAAATACACATGTGTAGAGGTATAGTTACAGATTTAAATCTTGGTAAAAAGGTTTAATCAAAACAACATCTTAAATTTTTGTACATTTAATTTAATTTAGTTATTAATCCGGTATTAGATCTTTCTAGCCTAATATTGTTTGATGTGTTATGCCTAGATAATGAAACATGTCCATACATGTTGTGTTCGAGAAAAGTAATATTGATGTAATCTTTGTGAGATCATACCCACAAACGCAGAACTTTGTGCTGGATGTTCCACTTTACTAAAAGAAAATATTATGGAAGTCATTTTCAAACTGTAATTATACCATATTTTATGTATTAATAGTACGGTTCCATGTTGCTTTAAAGTTTGTTTGTTATTAACTAATACCTTTTAACTAACATTTCAACGTCCTGCACAAATTAAAGAAACATATGAGCTAAGGAGGTAAGGATGTACATTAATCCCGAATAAACAGATAATGGAATGTCCACAATCTACAGTATATTAGTTATTCTCATACTTGCATGTGTGTAAATAGTTGTGCTTAAATTAAATCAACAACTTTATACAGAATCACACGTGTCCAAAACATCCATGTAAGATTCAAAAGACCCAAACCTCTAAGAAAAGAGGCTTGAAAACCATAGTTTATTATAAATTCACAAAAGCATGCAAATGATGACCCTGTTTTACATTTTGTATGTTGGACTGTATGTTTTAGGTGAAGACTTTTCATTGAGAGCTGTCTATAGAAATAAATGACAATTAAGAATTTAAGTGATAGTCTTTCTGTTTGACTAAATTGATACTTCATTTAGTGCAACTTTTCCCTCTATGAATTACACAAAGTGCATGCTGTTTTACACTTAAACTATTACAACAGAATCACATCTGACTATTGCACTGAGAGAGGCATATTCATCCAAGCTCGAGACTGTTAAACAAAGTTCCACACTTTGGTAAAACCTAGATTCTAGAGGTCAACTGGGTTAAAAGTAAATGCATCATGAGTCATTTAAAACAAATACAGAAAAGCCACTATAGTGATCAGTTTTAGCGTTTGAATTGACATTTTACATATTACACTGTTTACATCTTGTTTTTGTACTGTTTTTGCAAAAAGTGTATAGTCACAGAGCGTGGTCAAACATGTTCATATAGGAATGTATGAAAAACATGAACAAATATTGCATAAAGAGAATTAAATGACGGTCCTTCTAGTATGAGAGTGTTTAAGACTAAACAAATCATATTTATTTTAGAACATCTTTCTGCTATGTCTACGAAACATTGACGTGAAAGATGAGTATTACACTTCAAACTCGTCTAACTATTACACTTATTTTGTTATTATTACACAGTTATTTTGTGTGTGTCACTAAACAGCATGGTTAAGCTAATGAATTACAGTTGATACGTGGTATTTTTACGTGAAAGGAGGGAAAGGAATATTTAACATATAAAAATAAAAATATTTTAACCTATAGTCAATTTCAATTGTTTGATAAATCATATAACAATCAACAGTTATATGTGAAACAATTAGAGTTGGTTAGAATTAGTCGCATTAGAGCAGGATTCTTGTTTATATTGAACATTGTTATTGTACCGCATGTTTAACAACGGTATTGTTGTCAGGCTCATCAAAGCTCACACAGTTTTCACCGGAGCATACCGACTCTGAAATAAGACCAAGTATTAGCAAGTAACATTTTGGACACCTTTGTTTTTAGGCATCTTTGCATTTCTTCTGAAACACCCTGTTTTAAAATTGTTTAACAATTTTTAACATCACTAGCGCAACACTTATCGTATTGTCGGGTGTGATTGTAATGTTTTGTATGGCGTGTTCTTTACACTTTCCCCCGGATATTTGTTTCCTACAGTTAGCTGTAATGTTAGTGAACTCTAGGTCTTCTCTTTGTTCATATACGACAGTATTCACATGAATTGACTTGATTTGATAAAATTATGGTTTAAACCATCATCTTCACGTGAGACATTTACATTATATTATTATACCGTCCTAGTTTTTAAATAGCGCTAAAATGTATATTTTACATTTTAACCCTTTATGCGGATATAAAATGTCGCACAAGGTTCTCTGACATATCTTATCGTGTAAAACATCTATGTAGATCTAGATATGTTTTTAAAAATACCGGGAAACAAAGACAAGGACGCATCTTTCTATAGCGACCCTTAAAATCTGTGCATACAACAAAACACATGTATGTGTACAATGATTTATCAGAAAATTACTTTTGTTTGAAGAAAAACTTAAATTAGCTGGTGCTTGATAACTATTGAACCTATTAATCACCCATGAATTCGGTAATGCGATATTGATATCACGTTTTAATTTTAACTCAATACATTTGAATGTGCTAAAGGTCTATGAACTTTAACATCTTAATAGCTGGTAAAATTAACTTAAAGCCTAGGCAAAATGAAATACAACCTAACTACTTTCTACATGCTTGTTACAGATCTTATGGCGTACAATTCACCCATGCATACTGTATGTTTAAAAATATATGTATATTTTTATATATACATATTTTGGTGTAATTATAGACATCTCCCCGGTGGCATATGCATAACTTCTCCATGACGCTACTTCTGATTCAATGTGACATTATATGTAATCCTATACAGCTGTTTACGGGTCATGATGACAACTCCTCCAGCGGGGCGGAGTGAGCTGTTGTCCTGATAAATATTTCAGGACTTCGCACACAACCCGGACAAAACCTCCTGTCGTCCTCTCACCCTGCCTTTTCCCCGCTTCGCAACGTAGCCATCCTACAGCCCTGCGACACCCGTAACATCGACCACCACGGCATCCGTTTCAGGCCAAACGGAGGAGCGGATGGGTTACTTAAACCTGGATATGTCTCACCAGGATATGTCTTACCAGCGACCTCCGGCTTGTCACAATCCTGACATGCGTCGGGAACAGGAACGCCTTAACACCTTTCAGAATTGGACTCTTGCACCAGTAAGTCCAGCCGAGCTTGCCAAAAGTGGTTTCTACCACCTTGGCCAGGGCGACAGAGTGGCTTGCTTCAGTTGTGGAGGCCAGCTTAGCAACTGGGAACCGGGAGATCGGGCAGTATCAGAGCACCAGAGGCATTACCCCAACTGCCGCTTCGTTCGAGGTGACCGTGCAGATAATGTACCTTTATCTAGCCTTTCCAATATATCGGCAATGCAACAGTGTGAAGAAAGGTTGCTCACATTTGTCTACTGGCCCTCAAGAATAACTGTTCGACCAGACCAATTGGCTAAGGCTGGTTTTTACTATGTTGGTCGTCGTGATGACGTGAAGTGCTTTTGTTGTGATGGTGGACTCAGATGTTGGGAGCCTGGTGATGATCCATGGGTAGAACATGCCAAGTGGTTTCCAAGATGTGAATACCTGTTGCAAGAAAAGGGCCAAGAGTTTGTTCATCAGATTCAAGCAAGATTTCCAAGAATATTTGAACAGCTATTGACTAATGGAGACAGCGACTCAAGAGAATTTGTTGATCCAGCTGTTGTACACCTGGGTCCTGGAGAAGACTGTTCAGAAGATGCAGTGATGATGAACAATCCTGTGGTGAAGTCTGCTTTAGAGATGGGATTTGAGCGTGGCCTGGTGAAGCAAACTGTGCAGAGCAAAATTCTCCCAAGTGGAGAAAATTACAGAACCGTTCAAGAGTTGGTGTCTGATTTACTAAGTGCAGAAGATGAGAAGTGAGAGGAGGAGCGAGAAAGTAAGTTTCTTACTTTTCTTAAGAAACATCATCTTGCCATGTCACAGCAGCTAAAAAGTGTGCAGAGCTTAATGGACCATCTTCTAGAGGAGAACGTCATCTCACAGAAAGAGTATGACATTATTCGTAACTGCACTACAGTCAAGCAGCAGACAGGGCAGCTCATTGAGTTAGTCCTGTCGAAAGGAAATGCAGCAGCAGAGGTCTTCTGCAACTGGATCAAGAAGAATGATGTCTGCCTGCTGAGAGAACTTATGGCCCAGACCAATGAAGCTGCATCACCGAGTCAAGATCTTTCAGACTTGCCTATGGAGGAACAGTTAAGAAGACTTCAAGAGGAGCGCACATGCAAAGTTTGCATGGATAAGGAAGTGAACATTGTCTTCATCCCCTGTGGTCACCTAGTTGTGTGCAAAGAATGTGCGCCTTCTCTGCGCAAGTGCCCCATATGTAGAGGCTTGGTCAAAGGCGCTGTCCGTACTTTCATATCATAAAGTGAAGATATTAATCATCCAAGTAACAACAGTTTTGGATGTGCAAATTTACACCAACTCTAATTGTTTCACATATAACTGTTGATTGTTAAATGATTTATCTAACAATTGAAATTGACTATAGGTTAAAATATTTTTATTTTTATATGTTAAATATTCCTTTCCCTCCTTTCACGTAAAAATACCACGTATCAACTGTAATTCATTAGCTTAACCATGTTGTTTAGTGACACACACAAAATAACGGTGTAATAATAACAAAATAAGTGTAATAGTTAGACGAGTTTGAAGTGTAATACTCATCTTTCACGTCAATGTTTCGTAGACATAGCAGAAAGATGTTCTAAAATAAATATGATATGTTTAGTCTTAAACACTCTCATACTAGAAGGACCGTCATTTAATTCTCTTTATGCAATATTTGTTCATGTTTTTCATACATTCCTATATGAACATGTTTGACCACGCTCTGTGACTATACACTTTTTGCAAAAACAGTACAAAAACAAGATGTAAACAGTGTAATATGTAAAATGTCAATTCAAACGCTAAAACTGATCACTATAGTGGCTTTTCTGTATTTGTTTTAAATGACTCATGATGCATTTACTTTTAACCCAGTTGACCTCTAGAATCTAGGTTTTACCAAAGTGTGGAACTTTGTTTAACAGTCTCGAGCTTGGATGAATATGCCTCTCTCAGTGCAATAGTCAGATGTGATTCTGTTGTAATAGTTTAAGTGTAAAACAGCATGCACTTTGTGTAATTCATAGAGGGAAAAGTTGCACTAAATGAAGTATCAATTTAGTCAAACAGAAAGACTATCACTTAAATTCTTAATTGTCATTTATTTCTATAGACAGCTCTCAATGAAAAGTCTTCACCTAAAACATACAGTCCAACATACAAAATGTACAACAGGGTCATCATTTGCATGCTTTTGTGAATTTATAATAAACTATGGTTTTCAAGCCTCTTTTCTTAGAGGTTTGGGTCTTTTGAATCTTACATGGATGTTTTGGACACGTGTGATTCTGTATAAAGTTGTTGATTTAAGCACAACTATTTACACACATGCAAGTATGAGAATAACTAATATACTGTAGATTGTAGACATTCCATTATCTGTTTATTCTGGATTAATGTACATCCTTACCTCCTTAGCTCATATGTTTCTTTAATTTGTGGAGGATGTTGAAGTGTTAGTTAAAAAAAAGGTATTAGTTAATAACAAACAAACAAAACTTTAAAGCAACATGGAACCGTACTATTAATACATAAAATATGGTATAATTACAGTTTGAAAATGACTTCCATAATATTTTCTTTTAGTAAAGTGGAACATCCAACACAAAGTTCTGCGTTTGTGGGTATGATCTCACAAAGATTACATCAATATTACTTTTCTCGAACACAACATGTATGGACATGTTTCATTATCTAGGCATAACACATCAAACAATATTAGGCTAGAAAGATCTAATACCGGATTAATAACTAAATTAAATTAAATGTACAAAAATTTAAAATGTTGTTTTGATTAAACCTTTTTACCAAGATTTAAATCTGTAACTATACCTCTACACATGTGTATTTGCTTTGGCGAAGTTTTTAGGTGGGCGGAGACTTGGGTTCACAGACCGATTTCTCAATCATGTTTTGCTTTCCGAGCACATGGATGCTTTGCGGGACAGTGAAAGATATATATTTTAGCTAAGAACTAAACAAAAGTTTATAGTGAATTGTAATGTTAAAAAGTTTTGCTTAAAAACTATTCGTTTTATGTATTTTTAGCGGTTGTTGTTTGATGCGGATGCCATGCTGTGGGAGGGATGGGGAAATCACCCCGTGAGTGACGTCATTTTTAGGGACATCCTTAAATCGAGATTGACCTCTCAGCTTTGAGAGGGGGTGTGTTAGGGGTGTGGTCTGTGCCCGTCTTGGACCGCTCATGTATATGTCATTTCGGCTCGGACTCTGAAGTGACCAGTCGTGTTTTCTGTTTGGGAGGTGAAAAGGGGCTGTTGGGTTTTCCCACGGGACACCTGTTGTGGGAGGGGGTAGGGGCGGGGTTTGCGTGGGTCTCTGTGCAGCTCTCACAGAGTGTCAATCCTGACAAATCTCTGGTGGACATTCTTTTACACTGCTCCAGCACAAGGAAACACTTTTAAACTCTGAGTCTTTAACAATTGGTTATGTAAAAACGTAAGGCTTTTTAAACTAGTTTGTGTTTTATGTAAAAGTTTTACAAATACTCTATGGAAGTTAGATCTTTTTTTTTTTTTGTAAATGAAAAAACTCTCTTAAGTTGTTTTTACTTTTCTGTATATGACTGAACGTTGTATTTTTAATGTTTTAACATCTTAAAATAACACTAAAATTGAGAAAATGCAATTTTAACTTATTTCACTGTTGTTTTAACGTTTAATATGTAATGAGTGTAATTAATGCACGTATATCTTCTTTAATGAAAACACTGTGATGTCACGTCACATCTTTGTCATCCGGAGGCCTCCAATGAGACATAAGTAAAAAAGATCTAATACTGAATTAATAACTAAATTAAATAAAACGTAAAAAATTTAAACCATTGTTTTGATTAAGTATTTTTTACCAACATAGACTTGGGTTCACAGACCGGATTTCACATTCATGTTATGCTTTCCGAGCACATGGATGCTTTGTGGACAGTGAAAGATATATTTTAGCTAAGAACTAAACAAAAGTTTAGTGTGATTTGTAATGTTAAAAAGTTTTGCTTAAAAACTATTCGTTTTACTTATTTTTTAACTGATGTTGTTCGATATGTTAAATGCTTACGTTTGAAACATTGTTTAAAAACATAATTTACCATTTATTTTTCCGGTATCTTTAAAACTCATTTGTGAAAAACATTCTACCCTATAACTTGTTTTAATAAATTACCTTTAAACTTTAAACAACTATTATTTTTATAAATGTTATTTAGTGTAATTATAAATAAATCTAGTGTAAGGTGGCCGGAGACTCGGCTTCACACACTGGCTATTCATTCATGTTTCTACCGTCGATGAGTGATATCATATGGAACTTGTTTTAAAATGATTGCACATTACTTTTTGTTGATGTTGTTTTGAACGTTTTTCTAAATCTGTATGTGAAGGACCACATTCTAACTTTTTCAGATAATGTCGTAAAACGTACGAATACTAAACCATTGCATTTTAACTTTATACATATATTGTTTTTAAAGAGTTTTAAATGAATGTGGAAAACAAAGCTTTTCTTTAATTAAAAACAACTCACTGATCTGTTACCCAATACATAGTTGGCTTGGGAGAGGTCTTGGTGTGGGAGTGGTCTAGGGGCGGGAGTGGTCTAGGGGTGGGAGTGGTCTAGGGGTGGGAGATGTCTAGGGGTGGGAGGTGTCTTGGTGTGGGAGGGGTCTAGGGTGGGAGTGGTCTACCTGTGGCTACTGGGCAGATGTCACAGAGGTCAGTCTAACTTTTGGGATGTAACCGTGTGGAAGCTTTTTGCTGAACTCTTCCCGAGGACATTGTAACTTTTGGAAATAAAATCTCTAAACCTATGGATCCGGATACACCCTTAATGTTGGATAAACCTTTGGTCTAGGATATACCTTTTGGATATATATTTGGATATACCTCTGGTCATGGATATATCCTTGTTGTTGGATAAACCCTTGGTCTTGGATATACCTTTTGGATATACATTTCGGATATACATTTCATGTGGAATATACACTTGTTCTTCTTTCAACAAATGGTATGTAAAAAGCGTAAGACTTTTTAACAATGTTTTTAAACTAGTTTGTGTTTTATGTAACAGTTTTACAAATACTGTGTGGATGGATGCACTTACTTTTCTGTAAATTATTGATTTTTAACATCTTAAAATAACACTAACTCATTTTTAATAACTCTTTTAGAGAAAAAAATGCAATTTTAACTTATTTCATTAATGTTTTAAAAGTGATGGACACTATGGACACTAGTAATGAAATTACATCTGTCTTCTTTGATAAATAAAAAAACAGTGATCTCATCTCTGATTATGTCTTTATTGTACATTTCTTAAAAAGTTTTAATATACATCGTCATAATGTTATTTGTTAAACAATATGATGTTTAAACATTATTGTAAACGGATAAATCTTTGGAGATAATAAGAGTTTTGGTTCTCTTTCAACAAGTGAAATTGTAAAAACGTTTTTAAAATGTACGCATGTGTTTATGCGTTTGATGTGTTTTAATATTTGTTTAATGTCTTAAAATAACACTAACTCGTTTTTTAATAACTCTTTTAGAGAAAAAATGCAATTTTAACTTATTTCATTAATGTTTTAAAAGTGATGGACACTATGGACACTAATAATGAAATTACATCTGTCTTCTTTGATAAATAAAAAACAGTGATCTCATCTCTGATTATGTCTTTATTGTACATTTCTTAAAAAGTTTTAATATACATCGTCATAATGTTATTTGTTAAACAGTATGATGTTTAAACATTATTGTAACCGGATAAATCTTTGGAGATAATAAGAGTTTTGGTTCTCTTTCAACAACTGAAATTGTAAAAGCGTAAGACTTTTTAACAATGTTTTTAAACTAGTTTGTGTTTTATGTAACAGTTTTACAAATACTGTGTGGATGGATACATTTACTTTTCTGTAAATTATTGATTTTTTAACATCTTAAAATAACACTAACTCATTTTTAATAACTCTTTTAGAGAAAAATGCAATTTTAACTTTTTCATTAATGTTTTAACATTTTACAAATGTATTTTAACGTTATATGTTTTATACACCTTTAAACACTATGTAATTGTGAAAGTACAACTTTTCTTCAAATGTATTAGAAAATAGAACTATTTGCATGATATAATTTTAGTACATGTTGTTTTAACGTTTTAATGTGGATCGTGGGAAAAATTTCCCACGGTCACATGACCTGTCCAGAAGTGGGGTGGGTGGGGGGGTGTTTGTGGGGAAGGGTACCGTGGGAAAATTCTCACGGTCACATGACCTGTCCGGAGGTGGGAGGGAGGGGGGTAGAAAGGGGCGGGGCAAGCGTGGGAATATTCCCACGGGCAAAAAGGGGGCGGGGCTTAAGGGCCATAAATCACTCAAAGTGACATATGTAGCCCTTTAACCTCTCTCTAACATGAGACAACTGAAAGAAAACACAATAAAACCCAACAGCAAATGGGTGGTAATATGGATATCCAGAAACACGTGAACTTGCTATAACTAGCCTATACTTTATACTTCCCTGCATGTAATTTCCATAACCTGTGTATTAATCTGTGGTCCTACTCTAAACTTGTGTATTATGAATATTGTTGGCTCTTATGACAAACTGATGTTCCCATCCGAATGCTCAGTCTTACAGGAGGAATAAAAGTCTTCATGCCTTTAAGATCAAGGGTCACAAAATGTAATGTTCCTAATATTTGGGTCATTCTACGAAAATGGTGGCTTTCCTGTCCCGGCCTCAACCACCAAGAAAAACACTTAAAAGTGTCAGATAATGACACAAAATATATGTTTTTTGTTTTAATTGAAGTGTTTTATTGTTAATAAAACATATGTAAGACAGTTATATTGCAAACCATTTTTTATATATATTGTAGAACACGGTCAGTACCATGAAATTGGCTTGTCCCTCGGGTCAGGAGTCGTGGTTTAGTGACATATTTTGAGTTAAAAAATATATTTTTCTCCCCCTTTAAATGTCATAATACAAAGGGAAGTAGTATAGTTATTTATTGGACTACTTAAAAAACTAAAATATCAACTAAATATTATAAATAATTTACAGGGAATACCTGTCCCTCAATTTCATGTTGCTGGTGTTACAATTTATAAAAAACACCACTTTGAAAAAAATCAACATCCTTGCCAACTTCTTTCTGGGTCAAACGTTCATTGTAGGCGTGGCTGTTTTGAAAAGCACATGGTGAGTGTGCACTCTCTCTTCATCTTTTAGCAATTTGATAAATAATTTGATAATTTCATGCGAGGACTTAAGATGTGTCACTGGTGTTCTACAGTTTATAGTAAGGGGAAAGGAAATTTTATTAATATAATTTTTCAAATTGCATGATTAAGTGATTTATTTACAATTTAAGAAGTGTGGTTTGAGCTACTGTGGCCGCCATCTTAGATATGCCATTTTGTCTGCAGATTTGTCACTGGTGTTATCGTCACTGGTGTTACTGTTGCTGCTGGTAACACCAGTGACATGACGATAACACCAGTGACAATCAATAACACCACTAACTTTTTTCTCAACATAAGGTTTCATAAAAGCCTCAACAATTATATTAATTAAGACCTGTTAGCATTTCATAATAAATGTATAAAAAATTGTTTGAAATAATCTTATGTTTTGTCATTGGTTTCACTTTGCGTCACTGGTGTTACATTGCGTCACTGGTGTTACCGCCACATGGCATATTGGTTTTCTGGCATTCTATGTTCACAGTTTCATAGAATATGGTTTTTGTATCTACCTAACTGTTGCTGCATTCATTAGTAAGCATTTTAAGGATATGATCATTCAATTTTGATCACTCAACCTCAATTATTTCTAATGTTACAACAAAAAACACAATGGTACAAATAGAAAAATGTCACACAATAGAACTTTACACGTGCCTGTTTAAAGTAAATTATTACTAATCAAGACAGTTTCTTAATATTACATTAACTTTTTCTGTCTTTGATCATGTATGCAAATTAAATAGTCAAATTACATTCTGGGAAGCCTGAATTGTCATCTAAAATATAGGTAACACCAGTGACAAAAAAGCAGCACAAGCATTTTTTAATGTAATGTAGTAAAAATATAAAAATACATTAAGCTGTCATTTAAGTTGATTTATAATGTTAAGAGGTTAACTATTATCTGACTATAAGTTTTGGTATAAAAAAAAAGAATTACATTTTTAAAAAGTTCTCTGTTCAAAAAGCCACCATTTTCATTTCTTTATACTGTATATTAATGGAGCAACATGATGCATAACATGTTTAATTAAACGTACAGTATGGAATTTTTCGCCACTAGGGGTCGCTAACCTCTTTACAATAACAAAGGCGTAGTTTGATGACGCAACATTTGCTAAGAATTATGGATCTTGTTGTCAACGTCAAGCCGACCGATCTAATAATGTTTATGGATGACTGAATACAGATGCTTTTATCATGACTGTGATATGAAGCAGTTCGAGATTGCTAAAAGACAGCTATCAGCTCCACAAGCGACGCGATCCCGCGGATATAACAGTTAAAAGGAATATGGACATTTCATTCTACCGAACTACACGCAAGTGCAGAATTACAACTCACAGGTCAGTTTATTAGACAAATTAAACTTGTGAGGTAACGCAGCGCTGTTTCACTTGGTCTAACATTACACTATCACACTAAACTGCATTTGAATGTGTTGAAATGTATGTGTTAGTCTGTCTGTATGAGACTAGCAGTAAACTAGATCAACATTAGAATAACATACAGATCATATTCTGACATTTTATCATTGTTGAACTATATAACATTGATTAGTTTTATGTAAATGTGCTCACCTGTTTAATAAAGTACTTGTAAGTTAGGAAAGGTCGAAGTCTCGGACGTGGAGCTCTCGTTTATATACTGTCTATGGGAGCTCTCGGCATTGAAGGATTAAAATTTAAGAATATGTTTTTAGATCTGCTGATCCTATTTCCCTACATAACATCACATAAAAAACTAAGGTGAACTATACTGTATTGGGCATTCAAGGTGAACATGAGGGCATCCATTTACTGATTAGATTTAACAGTTTCCTTTGAAGAGGTTTTGTTAGTCTTTGATCTTTCTACTAAGAGTTGAACTATGTGTGAATGTTTACCTAGTCTTGGTTCTCGTGACCATGTGTTGTTTATACAATTTGGGGGTACCATTATCTCAGTTGGGGGTAATTGCCTCTATTGTCTTTAGATGATTAGATTCAGTAGTCATCTCTAAGGCTGTGTGTAAGTTCAGCACCTTTAAGGACAGCCCACTGAATGGCCTATAAGATACCATGTAAAGTTCCCTCAGTCAGATCATGTTGGAGGTTTCTACAGCCGCATACAGTGGAGTTCTCAATAAAGAACAACTTCTGTTGAACGCGATCCCAACTGTCTCACTGGTCTCTGCTTCGATCAAAGAAAACTTTACAACAGATGGTGCCGTGATCCGGATGGAGAAGAAGGAAACTCAAAGAACTGAATCTTAAAACTTCAAGCTTCCTCCAGATTGAAAACTTCAAGCTCAAAGATCTCAACAAAGCTGACTGAGTTCCAGACGAATGTTTTCTGCACAACCAAAGACTCGGTGAGTTTCACTCCATTCAAAGAACCAATGCAGACCAGTACAAATGTTTTCCTCTGCGCCGTTCAGAGAAGTAGTTAACAAACAGCTGTAGAGTTTGGTTAACTAAAGATAAGCCTCTAAAAAGTTTTCTTTTAGAGATGAAATTGATCCTCTGTTGTTGGCAGGGAAGATTAACAGTTACATGTTAATATTGTTTGTACCTTTGTAAGCTAGAGAAGATTTAGCCTCATGTGCTAATAAGATTGTACCCTCTGTTTGCAAGACAGTAGAGAGAAGTTTTTTTTTAGTGTTTGTTTGTGGTAACAGAAATTCACAAAATGTTTAGGAAAAGTACTAGGCAGATTACACCTTTTTGGACAGATAGTGAATTCAAGTCTTTGTTATCAGAGCACATGGACTCCATCGTGACTGAGCCAGTCAGATTGAATTTAACAAAGAAATTTGGCATTGATCCAGAGAAAGTGTGGTCAATTGAAGATTGCAAGAAAGTGTTGAGTGCATGTATCAGGAAGAAAAATCTGAAAGGCATTATCTGTTGTCACAGAGAATTTAGCTTATCCATTGCACAAGAACAATCTCGTTGTATTGCTACGTTAAACGATCAGAACAAACAATTGCAGACTCACATGTCCTGTCTCAAGACAAAGGTGGGCCATAACAAAGCCTCAACCAAATGTGATTTAGAAGACCAACAGTCAGATGAAAGCTATCCTGATTTACAGTCTTTTGATAGTATAGAGGACAATGTCAATGCAGATGTAAATGCAGTTGAAGTGTGCGTAGCTAGACAAAAGGCTCAGGGAAAAGGTGTTGATACAGTTTCATTTGCAACCCCCATATTGCAGCCACCAGCAGTCAAAACATCTCTAGGACCCAAAGATATCGAGAGACTATCCCAGAGTTTACCCTCAGCACGCACAAATTTTTCTGAATTTAGGAAAGCATTGATCAGTAAAATGCGTCTTCATGACATGTCGTTGGCAGAAGTTACACAGCTGATATCCCAAATTCTAACTGAATCTGAATTCAACAGTTTTGAGTCTGCTGTTACTTCCGAACTGCAACATGTCAGTAAAGGCGATTTGAGAGAAGGTGTTTTGAAAATCCTAAAGAATATCTTAGGACCCAAAATCGATTGGTCGAAAATGACTAATTGTGTACAAAAGAAGGGTGAAACTGTTTGTGAGTACACAGAACGATTCTGTCAGGTAGCTGCAGTGGTACAGTGGAATTGCAGATACTCCAGAAAAAGTGCTAGGTGATAATGGTCCCCTAGTTCGCGCATGGTTTCAGGGTCTTCTGTCAGAACATAAAAAGGCGTTGCCTTACTTAGAACTAACATGGTCCAGTAGAACCCTGCAAAACAACTTGGACAGGTTAGCTACTTGGGAAAGAGACTCTGATGTCAAGGCAAGGGTAAAAATTGCAGCAGCATCCTTTAAGGTCAATTCAGAGAAACAGAAACGCAAATGTCCTAGAGAAGCCAGTTGTTCTTACTGTGGCAAGCATGGACATTTTGGAAAAGAATGTAGAAAAAACAAAAATAACTTAAGACAAGTTAACAAGGTTAACCAGCTTCTGCTTAGCCTGCTTGATATTCTGAAGCAGCCCCTCCCCTCTTCGTTAAACTCGTGGGGCAACTTGATACGGTGTTAACCATTTAGGCTGTGATTGCTTAATCTCCCCAGTAACTTACAACAAAGATGACAGATTTATTGACTGTCAAAGCCTTTGTTTGGGGGACATTCAGTATACTCACAGCCTTAAATGTTATACTGCAGAACACTACAATCAGACACCATCCTCTGTTAATGATGTTTATTAGGACTGATGTTTCACTGGAGAATGGAAATGTGCCAATTTTCTCACACACTGTACAGTGTGTACACAACACAGGGACAGAATAGGACACGGACAAGTGAGGTGCCCTGGGAAGAACTGACGCAACAGGCGTTCGGGGGTGAACCCAGGGTGAAGACACTACCTCATAGGCCTTTCCCGATTTAGTCCATCCTTACCTCACTGGTCCATAGGTGTCAAATAAATTAAGAAATAGGGAAAGAATGAAACAACAACAGCAGACTCTGAAAACGCTACAACCCTAGTGTTTAAACAAATACTGCTACAACCCTAGTGTTTGGACAAATACTGCTCTGTCGTCTTTTGTTTTCTTTCTTCCTCTTTGCAGATAAACACTTGATGGCTCTCCTGAGACCCATATGCAAAGACCTCCTCACCTGCATATGAAGCCACAACCTCAAGAAAACAACTAGACCCACTGCCGAGCCAACCAACACAGAAGAAAAATACACAACGCAGAGACATACGAAACCTTCAGTCATCCATCGACATGATCAAGACTACAAGCCTGCACCATTACATGAGTGCTGCACCGAGTTAATGTCAAGTTAACCAACAAGCAATCTTGATCTTTCAACAAAATTACACACCAGATGACTGAAGATAATTCTTCATGGTTCAGAAACTTGTTCACGAGAAAATGAGTTCCAACCATAAAAGAAAAAAAAAAAAACACAGCGCAGAGACATCACAGACCCTAATCGCATGTTCGTTTCTGTGTCAACATGCAATTACAGAAAATCAACACCGAACATGTGCGACTTATGGAAGAATGAAGTCCATGCATGAATACTGCTGGTCAGCCTCATCACCTCAGATTTCCATGAACAAGCCTCATGAGGGACGAGTCATCAGAGCGACTCTGCGTGAGAAATGGACTCTACAGGAAACAGACTTCACAGCTATTCAGGCGCCATGGACTTTCAAGACTTCCACTCTTATGCTACATGGTTTCTGTGTAATCATGTAGTTTATACGACATTTTACACCCTGCGTCGCAGGTGTCAACAGTTATGGTTTTGAGAAGAACTATGACACTCATGTAAATCAAAGACACAACACAGAATAAGTTATGCGTGCCTGTAACTTTTTCAAGTTACAAGAATTAACTTTTAAGTGTTTAAATTTGTATTTTGTATTAGTTATTTTAAGAACTCTCAAAGAGGGGACTGAAGGATTAAAATTTAAGAATATGTTTTTAGATATGCTGATCCTATTTCCCTTCATAAGGTGAACTATACTGTATTGGGCATTCAAGGTGAACATGAGGGCATCCATTTACTGATTAGATTGAACAGTTTCCTTTGAAGGGGTTTTGTTAGTCTTTGATCTTTCTACTTAGAGTTGAACTATGTGTGAATGTTTACCTAGTCTTGGTTCTCGTGACCATGTGTTGTTTATACAATTTGGGGGTACCATTATCTCAGTTGGGGGTAATTGCCTCTTTTGTCTTTAGATGATTAGATTCAGTAGTCATCTCTAAGGCTGTGTGTAAGTTCAGCACCTTTAAGGACAGCCCACTGAATGGCCTATAAGATACCATGTAAAGTTCCCTCAGTCAGATCATGTTGGAAGTTTCTACAGCCGCATACAGTGGAGTTCTCAATAAAGAACAACTTCTGTTGAACGCGATCCCAACTGTCTCACTGGTCTCTGCTTCGATCAAAGAAAACTTTACAACAGCATCTCGAAAACACCGCGCTGATATTGATTCTCGTTTTAGTTCTCTTTTTTATCCAAAGTCTGCTTGCCATGGTCCATAATGTTTGAACGAAACAACAACAGCGTGCAGATAGACATTGCGAACTACAAAGTTGTCCGCGTCAGTAGCTTTGGTTACTATCAGAGGGCTCTGGTTCATAGCTCTGGTTGCCATGGCAGCACGAGCGGAAACCAGGGACAACGCGGATATGACGGCATTGGCGGCGACAAAACGGAAATAAAGAAACGGGACGTTTCTCGAATTAAATTACAAATTTCTCCTGGTTTGAAAGTTGTTGGAAACAGTCGGGATAATGTAAGTACACAACTAAAAAAAATATATAACTTAGATATAGTGATTTTTGCTATTTTTAAAGCAAAAAAGTTACATATTGTGCCTTTAAAATTGTCTAAATGTTCCTTGACCAAATACTCTTGATATAAACACTGTAACTAATACTGAAATGCACATTGATTGATGTTTCTGTATTAATTAAATAAAACACACAATGATCTGAAATGTAAAGTCTGATACGGATGGCTGAGGGCGAATCCACAGAACAAGACGCTTAATGTAAATAAATGTTCTCAGTCGCTTTGGCTTAGTTCACGAATGAGAGTTTTTAAGTTCAGATCTCTGAACAATTAGTTTCTTGTTCACATCAGATTTGAATGTTTTATCGATGTAAACAAATGCATGTGTTTTGGCACGTGTGCAAAAGAGTAAATACAATTGTCTACAATTTATTCAATTAACTAAGTGCACATGGCTTATTAATCAAATACACACATACTGAGTGTTCTGATGACGTCTGTGTTTTATTGAGGATCATTAAACTGACGTTAAAGTGAAAGTAAAGCAGGAGGGAAAACAGGAGCACGTTTGATTCTCACTAAATTCCGTCTGCTTTTATGAATTATATTTAAATATTAATGTGCTGAATGTGTCTAATGGCTCAAATTCATCGTAATTAACACTTTGATTTAACGGACGAGTCTCTGTCTCCGGTGAGTTTCTGTTTCCTCACTGAACACGACAGTCTGATTTATTATATCTCTCATATTATTTGTGTGTTTCTGGAGAAATCTGGAGTTTGTTTTAATTGAATCGGTCTGTGTTTTCTCAGAAATTATGTCGATTATTATCATCGCTTTACTGGTGAATCTCCTCATAGAAACTTCTGGTAAGAAACAAAACACGTTTGGATTTCATTCAGTTTTACGGCTTTAATATTCCACACAAACCAAATGAAATCAACAAATGTTCATATTTATAGAGTAATTTGTATATGTGAATACTTTCTATTATTATTGCACTATAGATTGAATATTACACAGACATGGAAGATTATTTACAATAGGTTCTTTGAGACACAGTCGATCTTATCTCTAACTCCACTCCTTCAATATTCAATATTGAAGTCTAAAGTTCAAAAATAACCCTGTTTAAACATTCACTGTTTGCAATACTTACATGTATTTCTAACATGTGCAAAACTGCTCCAGCTAGATTTACAACCACAATGACTAGTAAATATAATTAATAAATACATAGGGTCCATCTATCTATCCTACAATATTATTAATTTAATTAAAAAGCACTTTTAAAGGCCAGTGAAAGCATAGGCTACTGTCAGTTAAGTCCTATTCGGACGCTAATATTTTTTCTCATGGGCTCCTATGGTATTTTAAACATTTACAGAGGTGAGTCGGTGATTTTAGTGCCGTCCGAATCCATAATATCAGTGTTTTTTCTCACCCAACCCGCGTAAAAATCCCTGGCCAAATTAGTACCTTCTGTTTTTTGACAAACAGGTCGTGAGGTGATTTAATTGCCGTCTGAATCCACATCTCTGAGTTTACAAGAAGAGATTCAAAATTCACTGTTTAAATCCTTTTTGATCACTGCCGAGCACCGTATGTAAGATGTACACTTTTATTACTGAAATGCTGGAAAGTATTTACAAGAACAATATTTCATCGCAGCTCCACCTCAGCAAACAAAAATAGGAAAGAGAAGAAGGCACGTACAAATTTGAAATGGTTATTATGGCAGCAATATATGATACAGTTTAAAAATATGTAGGCTAGGCTATTATTATAGTTTGGATTATTTTTTAGTTACACTTACAGACTGTTTAATGCTGCTCAAGGGTGGCATTAATGTATTTACACAACAATTGCATAATATAATGGGATCAACATAATTTTAAATTGGCTACATAAAGTAGGCCTTTATAAATTGTAAAATTAAACAAAAGGATCTTCTTACAGGGTAGGGCTGCAATATTATTATTATTGTCGATTATTGTCCTTGATATTGAAAAAAAGTAAAGAAATCTTCACATTGCTTATCTAAGTAGCATGAAAAACAAAACCGTTATTTATATTGGGAATAAATTATAGTTACTGAAAGTGAGAAAAGAACGTTCACATCACTGTCAATGAGTTCATCAGAACTCCTGTTATGATAAATAATGCTGTCTACACTGCATAAAGATGTTTTATTGACATCGTATCTGAACTTAGTTGTTCATGATGAGAGAATTTGTGGGACTGCAGAACTCTGACGGAACGCTCGCTGAACAAAACTCCAGTGTTGCAGATTTCTTCCTCAGCGATGACTAATGTAAACTCCTCTATTTGCCCGTGGATTAATGTGGAAACTTTAATGGTTATGATGCTCAACGCTGTAAAAACTGCTTAAAAAGCTTTGATGCAACATGAGTAGATATGAATATAATTCCACAACTGACACTTTTTATTCATGTTCACTTTTCACTTTAATCACAACAGTCAATCGTTTTAGTTTTTGCACCTGTATTTTAAATTTAAGGCATTTATGTGAACATTCATGGCATTTTTACCCCAAGCCCAAAAAAATGTAATAAACATAACAGGTGCAGTCTTTAATCCAGTCATTCCAATGGGAATCTGCACGATCGAAGTTTCGCTTGAGTTTCGCTCGTATTCAAGTTGGTCACTTGAATCCACTGCAATGAGAAACATAAAACATAAAACAGCTTTTTAAAGTGACTTCTGTGTGAGCTGTACTTCATACATTGTTACATTATTGACAATAGATAATGGATATTTTTTGCATGCAAATTTTAGCTGAAATATTGCTAATGCTATGAGTCACTGTAACTATTAAAATAAAATAAATACAGTATATACATTAAAGACTAATGCATTGTATTTTTTGGGGGGGTGGGGGGGTTGGTATATCCTTTATATCTTTATATCTATAGTATATCTCTCTGTGTCTCTCAGAGTCGTTCACTGTTGTGGTTCCTCGTGATCAGACAGTGGCTCATGTCGGGTCCACAGTCACTCTGCCCTGCTGGATCTCTCCTCCTGAGAACGCTGAAGCTCTGGAGATCCGCTGGTACCGTCAAGACCAGTTCAACAAACCTGTTCTCTTCTATCAGCATGGGAAGATCCAGGACATCCAGGAGGAATCGTTCAGGAACAGAAGCTCACTGACTCTGTGGTCAGATCAGTCTGGTGGACTGAAGGATGGAGACGTCTCTCTACGCCTGGAGAAACTCAGGATTCAGGATGAAGATTCATTTCACTGTTATGTCAGTGGAGAAATTGCATTTGACAGCGGAGAGATGTTTCTCAAAGTCACTGGTGAGTCAAAAACTATAATATACAATACATTATGTTTTTATGGATCTAGAGCTCATTAATGGAATAGTTCACCTATTGTGTTGCATGAGTAGGCTTTTCTCTAGATTTCAACCGCTATAACTCTGAAACCAATGGAATATCAATCCCAGTTTTTGCTGCATAATGCTGCCATCATTTTCCAAAGAAATTGTCAACCCAGCAATCAGAGAATGTTCTCATAACTTTTGCTAATGTTCTGGCAATGTTCTCTCAAAATAATGAACAAATATTCTTTCAATATTTTTCTAGTAACATTAATAGAATATTTGTTAAACTTTATCTGGTCTAATAATGCTAATGTAAGGTTAGCACAAAAACGTTATTTATACATTGTTTGTTGAAGGTTTTATAAATGTCCTGATAATGTTGGGAGAAAACGTTCTTAGAACAAAAACTTTTGAAAATCTTTTAAACATTTAGAATGACAACTAACTTCAAATGAATAAGGCTGTGATTGCTGTTTTAAAAGAACATCCTTGGAACGTGGGAAAGTTGTATAGCTTGTCCAATAGTTATTGTTCCTAACTTTTCTCTTAAATTTATGTAAAGGTTATGCAAGTGTTAGAATTAGAAGAAAATCATGAAATCACCACATATTGTCATTAGTATTTGATGAATGTTTTCATAATGTTGGCAGAAAACATTCTTTGAACATCATTCTTCGAACGTCCATTAAATATCAAGCTTCACTAATGGTTACACAGCAAAACCCCCTGTATTTCATTAACCCCGCTCGTCATCTTTATTTATATAACGCTTAATACAATACAGATTGTTTCAAAGCAACTTTACAGTGATTACAGGAAAATTATGCATTTCGGCTGTTCAGCTGAAGTCAGTTCAGTGTTGATTTAATTCCGTTGTAAAAATCTTCAATTATTAAATTACTTCATTTAATCTAATGCAGTTCTGCAAAAAAATATGTCATCAACCAGACTATGGTAACCTTGGGATAAGGACGAGACAGACTAATATTAGCATAGGGTAATATTAGCCATCAGGGGCGTAATTTGTGGGGGGGTTGGGGGGGAGATAACCCCCCCAATATTTAAATCTATGCATTACAACCCCCCCCAATATTTATACCATGATCACATGAAAAGGAGGCATCAGGAGGCATACCCAAACTTCAACCCCCCCAATGTTCAAACCAAATCTACGCCCTTGTTAGCCATTCATCTTATGATGTAACGAGTACATCAGGTGTTATAGGAAGTGTTTCCGGTTCCAGCTGACCTAATTTATGCAGCCTAACAATTATTTAACTGATTTGATTAATAGAAATTGATAATGTGTTTCATGTATGCCAGGTTAAAGATATGTGTTTTAGTTTTTAGTTAAAGGATCTACCATCTGCAGTTGATTTTGATATTCTAGGTATTATCAACTGGCCAGAATTTTGAGATTGCAATAGACGTGAAGGATTATAATGTGTTAAGAGCTCGCTCAAGCACTGGGAAACTAAACCATTTAGTGCTTTGTAAGTAATCAGCAATATTTTAAAATTTATACAATGTTTAATAGGGAGCCAGTGCAGTGTTG
This sequence comes from Abramis brama, assembly GCF_963993115.1. Lineage (NCBI taxonomy): Eukaryota > Metazoa > Chordata > Actinopteri > Cypriniformes > Leuciscidae > Abramis > Abramis brama. The sequence continues at coordinate 1,323,755 of NC_139965.1, forward strand.
ACAAAACCGGGCTAATTCCAGGTTCTAGTAAGAGATTGTAACACTTCGACTAGTATTCACACCCAGACTAATTGTATTAATCCACAAGATTTATATTAGGGAGGGAACCACTGGCTACGGTCTGTGTTAGTATAAATACTCAGTAAGACAAGAAATAGATGCAAAAGTGAGTATTATTCACAAAAGAAAGAGGTAAAGAATACATATGCCCATCAATACAAGATAGGAAATCACACATATAAAAACCAGAGTCAAAGCATTTCAAAATAGAAAGAAAAAGTCACACATCAACAATACTATTTACAAAAGCAGTACAAAAGTTCTTATCTGAATAGGCAGAAATGACAAAGTCCTTTCTGTTGTACTCAAGTGCACGAAAGTCTGGAAACGGAATGGCCGGAATCAGTCTGATATAATTCGTCATAAATCATGTGAACAGCTAGACTTTTTTCTCCTTGTACATCGACCCAGAGGATAACAAGGAGGATAGAAGATGTCCTGGGGTTAAACAGTCCTGTTGATGAACAATCCTCCTGGATATTATCAGGAAGGACTAAAGAGTCCTTATTGACTGAGCAGAAAATCCCATTAGATTCCCAGTCTGGACTCTTAAGAATGGCACGCAAACACCATGCACCATACTGTTATGGCGCTTTTCCACTACACAGTATCAGCTCGCCTCGGCTCGACTCGACTCGACTCGGCTTTGTTTGGTTCTCTTACGAGAGGTTCTCTCGTATTGCGTAAGTTGCTTACGCTACGGGTAAAGTCATCTTTTTCTTGAGATCTGAAGCCAAAAATTATCCTTAATTTTGTATTTATTGTCAACGCAGTGTGGCAGCCAGCAGACCATAGCAGGCTGTATAAGTGTGCTCATTGGCTGACCTGCGGCAACTGCAGCAGCCTATCGGTGAGCCCTGCGTGACGTCACGTGTCACAGCCCGCCAGAATGGGTGTGGCTAGCGTGTATAAAGGAAGGGCTCACAGGCTGGAAATCTGATTTTCATCACTTCAGCGAAGCTCAACGCATCGCTGGACTCTGAGAGAAGCTGCCGCCGTTGAATTCAGCGACCAGCAAGCTTAGGACAGCGCCTGGAGAAGCCGGTTGTCTTCGCCGCCTTCAGCCTGCCGTGCCTGCTACGCTATCCGGCGTCATATCCTTTATCTGCTGTGCGTGTTCGCTGCTGCGACACACATTCTGTCTAAAAGAGAAATTTCCTACGAGGCGTTGTTTCAAATGCCTCGCACCTCTCTCCCCGCTCTCTCTCTCCCTCTGTTCGAGCCGCGCAAACTGCGCCGCTCACAAGTGATATTAGGAGCGGACGGTCACGGGGCTAGCTTCCTCGCGTTCTCTCCCTCTGTTCGAGCCACGCAAACTGCGCCGTTCACAAGGGATGGCAGAAGCGGACGGTCTGAGCTAGCTTCCTCGCGCTCCCCCCTCTGTTCGAGCCACACAAACGGTGCCGCTCACAAGGGATGTCAGAAAGCGCACGGTCACGGGCTATAGCTTCCTTTACGTTACAAGAAAGCTACCCCCCCTCGCGCGCCCCTCTTCCCGCTCTCTCCCCCTCTGTTCGAGCCGCGCAAAAGGCGCCGCTCACAAGGGATGTTAGAAGTGGACGGTCACAGGCTAGCTTCCTTTACGTTACAAGAAAGCTACCCCGCCCCGTTCGCGCACATCACTCACACATTTCTCAGTCCCCTCCTAAGTTCAGGTGACTGGAAATATCAATATTGCAGTAAACGAGCCTGTTATAATACATGCACGCCTGCAAACAAACACCGTCACAAGACATGATGACGCTCTCTGGCTATTCGCCTATTACAACCCATCTTCCCGCTCTCTCTCCCTTTGTCCGAGCCGCGCAAACTGCGCCGTTCTCAAGGGATGTCAGAGCGGACGATCACGAGCAATGTTCAGCACCCCACATGCCTCACTCGCCAGCGAAAGGAGGAAGAAAGAGTGTTTTAGTCCCGCTGAGGCCGGACCAACCTCCAATTCTCACACATTTCTCAGCCCCCTCTAAGTTCAGGCAGCTGGAAATACTAATATTGCAGTAAACGAGCCTGTTATAATACGTGCACGCCTGCAAACAAACGTCACTCTTATATGCTGAAAAGCTTATGTGTTTCCCCCTGTGGCTCAGTGGCGGAATCTTAGGCTTCCGCGCCAGAGACCTGTGTTCGAATCCTGGGTCTGTCGGCAGATAAATTATGCCGTCAAAGCTTTTGCTCTGTCAGTCCCCTTAAAATGGCGACTGCAGATGTGTTTTTGCAGCCAACGAGCGTGTTGCACAACCCGCTCGCCTGCATCCAAACACCGTCTTTATGGCACCCCAGAGAAATCTCATAAGAGTACAATTCTGGTTATCCGGCTCGCGCCGATGGTGTCTTGAGTGTAGAAAATGTGCCCACTTCCCAGCGTTCACCCCTGCACACAAGCACGGTTCCCCCGGTGTCATTTACTCATGCAGAGCCCACTCTAGAGCTGGCATATGCCGCTCGAGTGTTAAATGTAGGAAATGTGCCCACAAAACTGTGCCCACACCTACTCACTGCCCGCTCTGCTACACTTTTATCCCAGGGGACAGAACCTTAATGACACATACCGGCCGTGTTGTGAACGTAAGCCCTGTGCCCACACACGAGCGCTCACACTTACTGATAAACACTGTATCCCCGGCGCCGCTCACGCGTCCCGCTTTTCTCACCACAGAATGTTCTCCGTCCAAAGTGATCGAGTCATTAAGTGTAAACCGGCCAGCTATCGCTGTTAGAGAGCGTGCATGCCGCACCGATACCTCTGATACAGGTTCTCGACCCCACGCAGTGCGGTGATCGGAACCCAGAGGCCATTCTACCCCTAGCTATACATGCAAAAGCATGGGAAGCGATTCTGGGCGTGTCAGAATGGGTGCTGAATACTGTAAGCAGGGCTATTACTACAGTTCGCTCGCCGTTCCCCGTGCTTTCGAGCACAGACCGGGACGAGAGTGAATTTGGAAGTAGCACACCTACTTCGTGCAGAAATAGCAAAGCTGCTGTGCAAGGGGGCATTAGAACCGGTACATCCTTCTCTGAGTGAGTCAGGCTTTTACAGCCGTTACTTCCTCGGTCCCAAGAAGGACGAAACTCTCAGACCTATCTGAGATATTTGAGCAAAGCTCTCATGAGGCGACCGTTCAAAATGCTCACGACCAGACAAATCCTTGCGCAAATTCGCCCGAGGGACTGGTTTATTTCTCTCGATCTGAAAGACGCATACTTTCAGATCTAGATTTTACCCCGTCACAGGCCATTCTTGAGATTCGCCGTCGACGGTCAGGTATATCAGTACACCGTCCTCCCGTTCGGCCTGTCTTTAGCACCCCGTACATTCACAAAGTGCATGGACGCGGCTCTCGCTCCCCTGAGAAGTCAGGGTATGCAAATTTTGAACTATTTGGACGACTGGCTGATTTTAGTGCAGTCAGAGATGGAACTTATATCTCACAGGACAGTGCTTCTCAGCCATCTGGAAAGCCTGGGTCTCACGGTCAACTGGACCAAGAGCTCATTACTGCCCAGTCAGTCAGCCTCTTTTCTGGGTTAGAACTAGACTCTGTGGCAATGACGGCCCGGCTGTCGACACAGCGCACACGCTGTGTTCAACGCCTGGCCGCGTCTTTCCAGATGGGCAGCGCCATACCTCTAAAGCTTTTCAGAGGATGCTGGGCTGTATGGCATCAGCTGCAGCAGTACTTCAGCTGGGTCTACTGCGTATGCGCCCGCTGCAACGCTGGTTGAACGCTTGAGTGCCTCACCGAGCCTGGGCGTCCGGCGGCATACGAATCTGAGTGACTCAGAGCTGCGTTTCAGCACTGAGACCCTGGTTAGCGGCCGACTGGTACCAGCGGGGAGTGACAATGGGAGCCATCTCGCACCGAAAAGTTATCTCGACGGACGCCCCCAACTTAGGTTGGGGCGCTCTTTTCGAGGGCAGACCGGTCTTTGGCCTGTGGTCAGACCAGGAGAAATGCCTCCATATAAACTGTTTGGAGATGATAGCGGTCGAGAACGCGCTCAAACGTTTCTTCCCACACATACGGGGCCACCATGTACTAGTCCGTTCGGACAACATGTCCGTGGTGTCCTACGTGAACCACCAGGGCGGTGTCAGATCCAGGAATCTCTGCAAACTGACAGAACGCCTTCTCGTGTGGGCTCATCACTCGTTGCGCTCGCTGAGAGCCGCGCACGTACCGGGCCACATGAATGTCGGCCCAGACAGACTGGCCAGAGACAACATTCCCCTGGGAGAATGGTCTCTGCACCCTCAGACAGTCCAGTCACTGTGGCGCCTTTTCGGCAGAGCGGAAGTCGACCTTTTTGCGTCAAAAGACAACGCTCATTGTCAGAGAGTCCTCTCGAAGGGCGAGGACGCGCTGGCCCAAAACTGGTCCAGCCGCCCGCTGTATGCTTTCCCTCCGATCTCACTGCTACCACAGGTAATCAAGAAGATCAGGGAAACGCGCCACTCAGTGCTCCTCATAGCCCCGCGATGGGAGAACCAAACCTGGTTCCCAGAACTGGTGAGGCTGTCGCACGTAGCTCCATGGCCGATCCCGGTGAGGAGAGATCTTCTCTCTCAAGCCGGTGGATCAATTTGGCATCCCCATCCAGAGCGCTGTCTCTGCATGCGTGGATAATCATCGGATACCCGCTGATCTGCCAGAAGGGGTCGTGAAAACGATCACGCAGTCTAGTGCTCCTTCTACGAGAAGACTCTACGCGTCTAAATGGTCAGTGTTCTCCAAATGGTGCGCTACTAAGAGCCTGGATCCACGCACGTGTGGGGTTTCGTGAGTGCTCTCCTTCCTGCAAGAGCTGTTGGACAAGGGCAGGTTCCCTTCCATGCTCAAAGTGTATGTCGCGGCTATTGCAGCGTTCGCGGAGACGACGCGCAGCCGTGCGATAGGAAGGAACGAGCTCATCATCCGCTTCCTTAGAGGAGCCAGGAGGATGAACCCCCCCGTGGCCCCCCTCGGTTCCTATGTGGGATCTTTCTTTGGTCCTAGAGGCCCTGAAAGCTTTTCCCTTTGAGCCGTTAAAATCTGTGGATCTGAAATACCTTTCGCTCAAAACCGTTTTTCTGATAGCTTTGTCATACGTGTGGGGGATCTACACGCGCTATCGGTTAGCCCCACATGTCTCGAGTTTGGACCAAATGACTCTAAAGTCTTCCTCAAACCGAGACACGGTTACGTCGCCAAGGCGATTGGCACTCCTTTAGGGCGCAGATCATCTCCCTATCGGCTCTGCCAGCATTCGATAGCAAGGACAGTGATAACCTCCTATGCCCTGTCAGGGCGCTGAGAGCTTACATCACACGCTCCCCCGCCTTCAGGCGTTCTGAGCAGCTCCTTGTTTCGTTTGGTGGGCGCACTAAATGTCTCGCTGCCTCGAAACATAGCCTGTCCAGATGGATAGTGGACGCTATCGCAGCAGCTTATGCGTCCAAACACCTGCAGTGCCCTATGGGCATTAGAGCCCACTCCACTAGAGGCATGGCCTCATCGTGGGCTTGGTCCAGTGGGGTTTCTATTCACGACATTTGTATGGCGGAAGGCTGGGCCTCCCCCTCTACATTTGGACGCTAATAATATGAAGTGCTTATTACATGTGCTGGCCCGCGTTGCTGGCCGCCTGTTCCCGCATGTTGTGTTCCCCGGGCTCCCCTGGGACTCATGCAATGGATGCTCGGCGCGCACGGCGTTGACAAGGGGTTCCCGTAGCGTAAGCAACTTACGCAATACAAGAGAACCTCTCGTAAGAGAACGTACTTGGTTACCTAACGTAACCTCGGTTCTCTCTAGAAGAGGGAACGAGTATTGCGTAAACTGCCGTGTCGCGCCACGAGCTTATTCGCTTCAGTTTATGAAAACCAGATTTCCAGCCTGTAAGCCCTTCCTTTATACACGCTAGCCACACCCATTCTTCTAAGCAAGCTGAGGCGATACTAAAATGTGACGTGAAAACATTGTAGACTGCTGATCGGTCAGAGAGAATCGTCACTTTTCACCATTGCAGGCGCCAAACGGAGTATCCTGAATAAAAAACAGCAAAAACATCCAAAAACAGCATACACTCGATTTCCTCCATTGTCCTGTGTGTGTGGGTAGCGGATGTGTCTCGCGTAGAAGATTAAGCCACGGCAGTTTCCTGTGGCGTCGCTATGACGACCAGGTACTATTGTGGAGGCACTATCTGCAATGGAAAACGGAGCGAAAAGCGAGCCGAGCCGAGCTGAGGCGAGTCGAGTCGATTCGAGCTGAGCTGGTACTGGTAATGGAAAAGCGCCATTAGTCTCCAAACAAATCTAACTCTTTCTATCATTACCTTGCTGATATCCTAGAGCAATAAGCACACTACCTCCCCCTAGTGTCAGGTAGTAGCCTTACATACCCAAGGGAAACTATGACAGGTCAAGACTGTTATAAGCTTCTGCGTTTTGGACCAGCTGGAGTTTGTTTATTAAGCATGCAGGGCAACCACCCAGTAGAGCATTACAATAATCTAGAACTAACTGTTCCGCATTTGTTATTGAGAGCAAATGTTGTAGTTTAGATATATTTTTAAGATGGAAGAATGTGCTTTTACAGATGCTAGAAATGTGGCTTTCAAATGAAAGATTGGTATCAAAGAGCACACCCAGGTTCCTAACTGACGACGGAGACTTGACAGAACATTCATCAAGTGTTAGACAGTATTTTAGGGTATTACGTGCTGAGGTTTTTGGTCCAATAATTAGAAACTCTGGGAATTAAGTAATAGAAAATTATTAATTTCTAGTCATGCATTTTTTTTATATCAGCTATGCACTCCATTATTTTTGTGAATTGGTAAGTTTCGTTGGGGCGTGAAGAAATATAGAGTATCATCAGCATAACAGTGAAAACCATCCCATGCTTCCTAATGATATCTCATAAGGGTAGCATGTACAGGGTGAACAGCAACGGTTCTAGTACTGAGACTTGTGGTACACCATACTGAAATGTAATACTTTCTGGTCTCACACAGATATCTTCATCTTTTCAGTGTTAATGCACTACAGTGATATCACAATGGCTGGTTCTGTTTTTTTGTTTTTTTTGTTTAGTTTTTTCATTAATGCTCCAACTTCATAATTGTTACATTTAAGCCTATCATGAAACTACAGAAAAAGCAGTTGTTTAAACCACTTTACTGCAGTAATTTGACTATCATAAAAGTAGTCATGTTGATATGCTTTTTCATCAGTCTCTTTCTTTATCAATGCAGTAATGTTCTATGAAAACAGTAATGCAATTTCTGAAAGAGAAATCAACAAAAGTCAAGGGTCAAGAGATCAACTAAAGATTTTGCTTTGAAGAATGTTGTTGTTAATAAAAATCAAGTTGAAAGAATGTTTCAGGAATATAATACTAACTGTAAAATAAAAAAAAGTACTCTAATATAAGGAAAATGTCTCGGGTTACGACTGTAACCCTTGTTCCCTTAGAAGGGAACGAGACACTGCGTCGGTAACGACACATTTTAGGGAACGCCCCTCAGCATAGCGCCTCTAAAGCATGTAGTGTGTGACAACGTACACAGAAGCTACAAAGGGACGCTGGCACACAACAGAGTTGCTGAAGCAAGTTGCTCCCAGGCAGGGGAAGGTGTGACAAAGGGACGCAGTTTCTCATTCTCTTCTCAGGGAACAAGGGTTACAGTCATAACCCGAGATGTTCCCTTTCGAGGGTAGTCACACTGCGTCAGTCACGATACTTTGGGGAACAAATACCCACTATGCCACAACAAACCCCGCCTGTCCCAGTGTGAGGCTGTCACAGGCACAATTTAGGACAAGAGCACTCATGCACCCGGCATCGAAGGAAGGTCCAGACTATAGAATCTTGTAAATGTATGAGGGGTGGCCCCTGAGAGGAGCGCTCTAGAGGACGCCATGCTTCTGGTTGAGTGAGCCCTCATGGCCAACAGTGAAGGCAAACTGCGCACCTGATAGGCCAGAGTATGGTCTCAACTACTCCTGCTGACAGGCCAGCTTCTAGGTACTGTGTCCACTCAGGGGCCAGACCCACAGTTTCCACAGCTCTGGCCAAGGGTTGAATACTGAGCCCTCTGCCTGCGAAAGCAGATCCCTCCTGATGGGGATCTCCCATTGGAGGCCCTCCAGGAGCGATACTATGTCTGAGAACCGGGCCGGCCACAACGGGGCTACTAGAAGTAGACTGACCCCTTCACGACCCCACATTTTTCTTTGTGTTGAGCCTCAATCCCAATTCTGAATGTGGGCAAGGATGACATCTCGATGCTGAACTGCCAGCTCCTGTGACTGGGCCAGAATAAGCCAGTCGTCGATATAATTCAGCACCCGGATGCCCTGAAGCCTCTGCGATGCTAGAACTGCATCCATGCACTTGGTGAATGTGCGAGGGGAGAGATCTAGGCCGAACAGAAGAACCCGATATTGGAACTCTTCGCCCCCGAAAGCGAACCTCAGGAACCTCCTGTGAGATGGATGGATATGTGGTATGGGTATGGGTCCTTTAGATCAGTGGTTCTCAAACTTTTTACACCAAGTACCACCTCAGAAAATATTTGGCTCTCCAAGTACCACCATAATACCTCCCTCCTCGTTAAAATATGCACAGGCTTCCTCTAGAGCTGCCTGAGCATGCTGCACTCCCAAGCAGTGTACACGCATCTTTTAAATGATTTTGCCATGTTTGCTGATAATTTACAGGCTTGTTTGACAGAAAACACCAAATAAATTCAGAACGGAAAGCTAACTCTGTTGTGTGTCGGCGTCCCTTTGTAGCTTCTGTATATGCCGTCACACATTACTTCATGACACAAAACCAATCAGGATTGGCTTAAGCCTTATTCGGACGGGATTAACTTTACAAGGGTAGATAGAGTAATGTAATTTTACCACAGGATGTCTGTAATATTAATGGCCAATTCACACGGGAAAAGATATCTCAGTAAAACTAGCAGAAGTGGGAGGGGTAACTCGATTATTACTTTACCCCACCTCTCCGTGTTAAACTAGCCCCGTCCGAATAGGGCTTTAGTTCCCCAACGTGTTGTTCGAACGCACTGCAATTTCCCTCGAAAGGGAACTGTATATTTTAAAGTTACCATAACCAACGCAGAATGTTTGGAAAATGTTCTTAGAACAAACATTTGTTTTCTGGGAAGCAGCCTCCATTATTCCAATAGAGATTGCATTTACCCAAAGAAATTAAAAATATACTTGCACAGTGTTTGTAGAACGCCTGTCTCTTCTCTTCCAGCTTTAGGATCCGCTCCTGTCCTGTTTCCACAGCCTCTGGATGATGGACGTGTGAACATCAGCTGTAAGTCCAGCGGCTGGTATCCAGAGCCGGACGTCACCTGGATGTCAGATGAGCGAACGGTTCTCCGTCCTGGAGGAGTGTCTCGCAGTCGTGGAGCAGATGAGATGTTCTCTGTCCACAGCTGGACGGCCGTCTCTCACTCGGACGCTCAACTGATCTCATGTTCAATGTCTCTCAAGACTGGAGAGTTTAGAGAAGGAAGATTGAACATACAAGCCATCATCTCTTCAGGTCAGGGAACCTCTTAGAACAGTGTTCTTCAATCCTGCTCCTGAAGGACCCCCAACACTGCACGTTTAACCCATGTGATAATGAGCTGATGAATTGAATCAGGTGTGTTTGATTAGGGAGACAAAGAAAACATGCAGTGTTGGGGATCCTTCAGGAGCAGGGTTGAAGAACACTGTCTTAGAACAAACATATTTTTAGATATCCGAACAAAGGCTGTGTTCACAGACAATGCGGTTGTGAGTTCCGAAAAGTTTCGGGTGTGAGTTTGGTTAGTCAAATTAAATTTCAACCATACAATTAAAAATAAAATCCCATCCTACATTTAGTTCTCAATCCTGTTTCAGAAGAAAAATGGATTATGAATGACATTTTTATGTTTACAAAGTAAAAAAAAAAAAATCTTAATCACTGTAATGGATTTATATATTTCGAAGATATTAAGATTGATCTGGTTTGTCTTCCTCAGATCCATGGAAGGCTCCTTTCTTCATCGTTCTCATCTGTGCTCTTCTGGGTTTGACAGGGCTGATCCTGTACAAATACAGACATAAACTAACAGGTACAATCTGGTTAAAAGATTACAATTATTTCATCTTTAAAAGCTTTTTATGTGGGTATTTTATGCTTATGTGTTGATATATATATATTTTTATCTTTCTTTCAGGGAAGAAAACAGGTAAAGAAGGTAATTAAACTACACATATTTCAAATTTATTATGGTTTACATATTCTGGAGTATTTGTAGAAACAATGAATATTCAAAATCTCTCATTTTAGTTTGTGACGATGAAACTATGGAGAGTCTGACAAAAGAAGGTATCTGAAGAAGCGTAATTATTGCAATATCCAATATCAGAAATAATATCTGAAGCTATTCAGTAAACTTCAAACAAATGCTCATGTGCATTTTGTAGCAGAAATCTTGTACCAGAACACATTTCCAGCTAATAGTAACAACTGTATATGTCCACAATTACAGCTGTAGTTTTCCTTTTCTAAAACCTTGAACTATTTGTTTTTTTTTTTATTTAGTTACAGAAGAACTGAAGAAAGATACAGGTATTTTATGATGATATCTTTATATATGCATACACTGTAAAGTATTTGTAAAGCTTGTTGTTTGTTCCACCCTAATCTCAGACGAATTAAAGACGAATAACGTCTAACGTCTAACGTCTAACGGTAAACAAACACATTTTGCAGAATGACAATCTACAAATACAATCATACCATTCTTAAACATTTTGATTGTATAAGGTAAAATGAAGGGGTTACACACTGAAGCCACAGTAAATTCAGAGAAACACCAAATCATGAAGCAGGTGTGATGGAAGTCGAAGGGGTGAGGACGTTTTCAAAAACTTGCACTTTGAAACCCGTTTTCAAAAGTTAGCATTTTCAGGCACCCAAAACTCTTGTTGTCGTGTAAATGTACGGCCAAAACACATAAAAAGTTTTATGTTTTTAGTTAAAAATGGTGTCGTGTAAACAGCCCCTAAGACAGAAATAACTAATATGTTACATTACGCCCCTTCTCGGAAGGCACGACCTCTAGACAAGGGAAGGATGGTGGGGGCTTTGGAGGCGGACAAGAAGATGGTGAAGGGATGGTGAGAGCAGGTAGATGAGACCATGGAGGCGATGACGGAGGAAGAAGCCATGGTTTGGATGATGGGAGGAGCCAAGTGATCATCAGGACAGAAGCCCACGGTGGAGTTGGTGGAGGGAGGGGTCATGGTGGAATCCCGGCTGACGACACTGGGGGAATGATCGTCAGCGATGGAGCCAAAGGTAGTGGAGCCCAGAGCAAAAATGGAAGGCCGAGGAAGCAATGTGACACCGATGACCTGGGCAGCCGCGACGGAGCCGCAGATGGAACAACCTCCTGAGATGGAAGTGGGGAATCAGAGGGCAGAGGCTGAGCTGGAGCGACCGATGGCAGAGGTGAAGCCTAAAGAAGGGCGGAGCTGGCCGATGTTGAAGGGGTGGAGGGCCAGAGAGCAGCGGCTGACTGCAAGTCTGCAGTGGAGGCGTGGCGATGTCCGACCCAGGTGAAGCCGACAGTTCTCATCACGGGCTCATCACGCCCAGAAGGAATATGCTACCAGTAAGTCCGCAGTGTAACCACGCCACTGAGAGGAGGTAGAGGTGACCCAGCGAGAGTGATGGGGGACGATGACGACTGGCTGGCAGACTTGGCTGAGGACTGAGGATGAGAATAGATAGTAGCATGAAAACTAACAGAACACTACTGATAGCAGTATGTAGAGGTGGTGGGAGAGGGAGGCTGGGTGGGGTCAGCAGGACTGAAGTGGATGTACATTCCGGCAATATCAGGGGACATAAGGAATTCCTCTCTCCACACTCAAAGAAACTGTCCAGTAAGTCCAGCCGGTACTCACACTCAGTAGCGGGAGGGTGGGCTGGGCTTGCTTCCATTCCCTCAAACTCCACGAGGACTCCCACGACAATGGATGATGACCCCGGCTCACACCCCTGGTGTCTCTCTGTTGTGCTTTGGCTCCGTAGTGGGCACTGCTTTCCCTTCCCTGGGCATGGGCTCACTCGTCATGGCAGGCTGAAGCTTCCAGTCTGTGGGGGGCTTGGGCGCTGCCGATCGGGGTGGACTCTGGGTCAGGTTGTGAACACACATTCTAGAATTTGCAGTGCTAGTGCTTGCTAAAATAAATTTGCCTGTTCAGATCACACGTTCAAACAAACAATAAGAGGATGACGTATTGCACAAGTGCCCTTTTATACTCTCGGTCTCACCTGTAGTGACGTCATAGGCTGCTGCCTGCCAATGTCAAGTTCATTTCACTTCAGACACCAGTCGCACCCAAGGCATTCCCCCATAGCGATCCCTAGGTCCCTTTCGAAAGGGAACCTAAAAGTTTCAGGTCTTTTAAAAAACACAGAAGCCATGCCCTCACTCCGGCCCTGACCGTGTGTAGGCTGGAACTGAACTCTGCAGGAAGATCTCCAGGAACAGGAAAAAGCTCTCCTGACCTAAAATCTCTCATTTTGCTTCAGAGTTTACAGTTGAAATGTTTACATTTTCACAATCTATAAATATAATCATACTATTTCTAAAACATTTTGATTTGATAAGGCAAATGAGGGGGTTACACACAGAAGCCACAGTGCATTCAGAGAAACACCAAATCACAAGGCAGATGTGATGGAAATCATTCAGTTTATGACTGTAGAATTCATAATCTCAGCAAACACTGATACAGCACTTTTCATTTCTTATTTTAAGATAATTGATAATTAAGAACATCATCATTTCAAACCAATCTGATCTGAATGTCTTGAAAGACTAACTAAATAATTCCTGGATGAACGGATGAACACGAAGAGCAATGTGGTGTTTTTATGAGGCTAGAATGACCTTTGACCCTGAGCCTAAGAAGCGTAACTGACAACAATACAAGTTAATATATAAAAGAGATTCTACCTGAAAGAGTTAAAAGAGTTATTGAGGTTTATAGTGTCTGGAGTATTTGTGGAAGCTGAATGATAATTAATCCCTCCAATCAAATTTTCTCTCATTTTAGTTTGTGACGATGAATCTACGGAGAAACTGACAACAGAAGGTACTTGAAGTTGTTTTCTTTGATATATTTTACAAGAACTGAAACCGCTTAAGTGACGCACTAATCATTAAATAAACATTAACATTCATGTTGTAGCAGAAGAAAACATGTAATATTAAAGCTGCAAGCAGCGATGTTAGGGCCCTCGCACTCGTGCCATCGTCACTCGGTGGCTTTAGGAAGACAGAGCATGGTTGGGCAATGTGCATTTAAGGAGGTATATATAGTAAGAGTGTGTCAAAGTCAGTTACAAAATGTTTTGTATTAGGGTGATAATAGCATGCTTCATGACTCAGCTAAGTGTTGCTAGCATGTTAAGTATGTTTCTAGCATGCTTAGTACACAATAATGATGTGGTTAGTACTGCATTACTGTGTTAACCATGTCAGTTTCTGTTGCCAGTAGGTGGGGCTAAGTCTATACCTGAATATCGCTATGTAGATGTGTTCAGTTCAGGACTTTTATCAAACATGTGAAGTTTGGGGCAGATTGGACATTGTATGCTTGAGTTACAACAACTTCCTTTAGCATTTCTAGCATGTTTTATGATGTTTCTAGCATATTACATATTAATTTTGGGGTAGATTGGACACTGCATGCCTGAGTTACAGCAAATTTAATTTCAGTAATAGCATGCTTTAGCACTTAGCTAAGTGTTTGCTAGTATGTTTTAACATGTTTCTAGTATGTTGGTAGGATGTTTAGCACCTTCTGGCATTTTTTTATATGTTATTAGGAGTCCAGAACAGTGTTAAACGTTACTTCCTGTTGCCAGCAGGCGGCGCTATGACTATAACTGAATATGAGCATGGACATGTGTTCAGGAGATAACTCTTATCAAACGTGTGAAGTTTTGGGTAGATTGAACATTGTATGCTTAAGTTACAACAACTTCCTTTACCTTTTCTAGCATGCTTTATGATGTTTCTTGCATGTTACATGTTAAGTTTGGGGCAGATTGGACATTCCATGCCTGTGTTACAGCAAATTCCTATTTAATTGCAGTAATTGCATGCTTTAGCACTTAGCTAAGTGTTTGATAGCATGTTTTAGCATTTTTCTAGTATGTTGCTAGCCTGTTAAGCACCTGCTGGAACTTTTTATATGTTATTAGGAGACCGCAACAGTGTTAAACATGTCACTTCCTGTTGCCAGCAGGTGACGTTATGACTATATGACTATAACAGGACAGAACTCTTATCAAACGTGTGAAGTTTGGGGCAAATTGGACATTCCATGCCTGAGTTAAAACAACTTCCTGTTTCATGCCATTAATAGCATGCTTTAGCACTTAGCTTAGTATTTCTAGCATGCTTTAGCATGTTTATAATATGTTTAACACTCAATGGCATATTTTACTATTACTGCGTCCCAATTTGCATACTATCCGTCCTAAATAGTATTCCAAAACAGAATTAGTATGTCCCAAATCGTAGTATGTTGAAATAAGTGTTCCAAAGATACCCGGATGGTCTACTATTTCCGGTCAGAATCCGAAGTGCAGATCGATGCGCACTCTAACGGCTAATATTGCCCACAACCCATCCATCGCGTGTTGGACGAGGATTTGGTTAGAACTACAAACACGAGTGAAAAGTGTTAAAAAAACTACAGACATGGAGGATGCGCAAGTCCGGCGGTCAGGGCAGGACTCTTATCAAACGTGTGAAGTTTGGCACAGATTGGACATTGCCTTCTTGAGTAACAACAAAGTCCTATTTCATTGAATTAGCATGCTTTAGCACTTAGCTAAGTATTGCTAGCATTTTTTAACATGTTTCTAGCATGTTTAGAACTAAATGGCATTTTTAACATGTTGCTAGAACGGCATTAAAGTGTTTAACATGTCACTTCCTGTTGCCAGTAGGTGGCGCTATTACTATAACTGAATATTCTCATGTAGATGTGTTCAGGCCATGACTCTTATCAAATGTGTGAAGTTTGGGGCAGATTGGACATTCCATGCCTGAGTTACAGCAACTTCCTGTTTCATGGCGAAACATCGAAATTTGTCAGGCCGCCGAGGACCCGCCCTAGGTATTAGGTCATTACATGTATGTACCGAATTTCGTACACGTACGTGGAACATAGCGGGAGGCGCACTCCGTTGAACTTTTATAGGTGGCGCTATCGAGCCATTTTGCCCCGCCCAATTCTGAAACCTATATCAGATGTAAATTTTCACCAGTTCTGACGCGTGCAAAGTTTCGTGAGTTTTCGAGCATGTTTAGGCCCTCAAAAATGCGATTAACTTCGGAGAAGAATCTTTAGTTACCCTAAAGGCACCGGGGGGCGAGGCCACCGGCTTGGGCCCATCATCGCTGCTCGCAGCTATATTTATATATATTTATATATATATATAAATATTATATATATATATAAATATATATATATATATATATATATATATAAATATATAAATACGAGCTTCATCATTTTTTAAAAAAATTACTAGGGAATCACTAAAACGAGAGAAGTATTCTGATTTTATGATACACTCAAAATATTCCACAACAAATCCTTTAAATTTAATGATATTCAGGTGTGTGTGTGTGTTTGTGTGTGTCATTCAGGACATCATTCAAACTGCAAAGTGTTTACTTATATTTGTGTACACTCGCAATCCTTTTTTGACATTACTTTAATCCCTCGCCATAGCAAAACCGTTTGAGATATTTATTATCCGTTCACAATTTAGCATCTGTAATGTATTTTCATCATGTTAACTTTGAATCACTATAGTTACATCCATCTGATCGGCCTCTTACCACAAACACACTGCTGAAGTTTTATCAAGATCAGTTAATGTATGCAGAAGTTATAACACACTTCCTGTTTCACTTTTCCCACCATAAATTTGTTTCCTCGCCACGGCCAAACCGTTTGAGATATCATAAATCTGTCCGCAATTTAGCATCCTCAATGTCTTGACTTCATGCACACCGAGTTTGGTGGCAATCGGATGAATTCCCTAGGAGGAGTATTTCAAATTCCAGAGCAAACGTTTTTCAAACAACCCATAATAGCTGACTTCCTGTTGGGCGGAGCTAATAACATACAGTGCGGAAGTTGTTCGGCCCGATGAGATCTATATGTGTACAAAGTTTCATATTAATTCATGCATGCGTGTTTGATATATGGACCAAGTTTTCTGACCCCGTTCAAGGGGGCACTGTCGAGCCCCCCTGCCACACCCGGGTACCAGCTTCAGCCCAGCCATGATGGCCACGGGTTCTGATCTGTGTGCAAAGTTTCAAGAGTTTTCGAGCATGTTAAGGGCCCCAAAAGTGCCCGAGAAGTCGTAAAAAAATAAATAAATATAGCTGCGAGCAGCGATGATGGGCCCATACAATATATAGTAAATTGTTGATTTTGATATTTGGAATGAATGTTGGGTTAGTATGTTTCATTGACTTGACTTTTTATTGTTGTTGATTAAATGTAGTTTTGTATTTTTTACTTGTTGGGACCCCAGGAAGAGTAGCCACTGCCTAGGTAGTGGCTAATGGGGATCCAAATAAACAAATAAATTTAGATCATTGAAGGAAAATACCATTTACAGCAATACAGGCAATTTACTTAGGAATGTTTTTTTTTTTTTTGACAGTTATAGCACCACGTCTTGCCTGATCTCCACCACTTTTATTAGGTGTCCTCACAGTGTGCCCATACATGTCTGTCAAATTTGTTGTAAATATCTGTAAATAAATAATTGTTTTGAAGTTTAGACACTTCTATTGATGAGAGCATAAAAATGATCCATGGGTGACATTGATTGGAATTTTGTGGTGTTTTTGTCTTGAACGGACTTAACGGTTTTGAAGATAATTGCAAGTTTTTTAAGCGCTAAATGACAACGTTACACAAACTATAAGGCAAAACCTGGCATGTTTGGTATCGTTGGACTCGGGAAGGATTCAGGATTTCAACGGACTAACGGTTGGGTGCGTTTATAGCCATTTTCATGATTTTGTTCCTTGTTATAGCGCCACCAAGTGGCCAATTGTCACAATTTTTTTCAAGTGACCTCAGATTGAGCTCATGAACATGTGTCCCAAGTTTAGTGAAAATATCTCTGTCTGTTCACAAGTTATAACAGTTTTAGTAAAAGTGGCCCTGGTGCCATCAAACATTTTGGTTCCCCTTAGCGACCGTGAATTTAAATTAAGAATTTTTTTGATGATTATTGATAGTCACTGTCCAGAGAATATTTCTGCAGTGAGTTCCGATCAGGCTAAAAACCTAGGAGTAGTTCGCAAAAGTAGGTTTTTCAAAAAAGAGCATCTTCCATCTTGTCCGCCTTGAACCAAGGATTCCAGCGATATAAGACACTTGAGCCTACGCCTAATGGTTGAGGAGTTATGAGCCATTTCATACTTTTGACTGCTGTAGCGCCCCCGTCAGGCCGATCGGGGTGGGCCTTGGTGACGTTGTAGGCGGTGTGAGTACTATCAGCCCCCAAAGTTTCAAGTCTCTACGACTTACGGTTCGGTCTGCCCGATCAGTTTTACATGGAGAATGCTGCATCATGGGAAAATTAACAATTACAATAGGGTTTCAGCACTTCGTGCTTGAACCCCTAATAATAATCCTAAGGAAAACAATAGGGCCATCGCCCTTTCAGGGCTTGGGCCCTAATTAAGAACATCATCATTTCAAACCAATCTGATCTGAATGTCTTGAAAGACTGACACAACTAAAGTAATTCCTGGATGAACGGATGAACACTAAGAGCAGTGCGGTGTTTTCAGAGGCGCTGCAATAGGGCAGGCAATTGCCCAGAGGGCCGATCATTTAAACAATCAGAAATGTTCGTATTAATATAACACGCAGTGGCGCCGCAACACCTCCGCATCCCCCTTAGTGGGGCCCTCTCTCTCGCAAGGCTGCTTATGCTTTCGCCGCCTCTGGCGCCTTTTTCAAACTGCTGCACTTACTCGCGTTTCTGTAGCCGAAAATCATAGCCAAAAATGGCTATTAAACATAAGAGGACATATCCATCTGGCAGCCAGAAGCGGGGAAAAAAGCAAGATGAAGTGGAAAAGAGAAAACAGGACTGCGGTAATAAAGTGATGGAGAATGAGATGATGATGATTGATTGACTTAACACTTACGTTAAGGATAATTAATGACAAACAAATCGTTTCGTTGTTCAATTCACATCTATTTTTCACAGTAGTAACGTTACATATCGTTTTAAAGCATCTTTACAGAAAATACATGTAGCCTA
The DNA here is from genome assembly GCF_963993115.1 of Abramis brama. NCBI lineage: Eukaryota > Metazoa > Chordata > Actinopteri > Cypriniformes > Leuciscidae > Abramis > Abramis brama. The sequence goes on from NC_139965.1 coordinate 1,342,198, forward strand.
TCTCGAGTGATCTGTTATCAGAGGTGACTGTTAAGTAATGGATTTCAGAAATGTAAAAAAAAAAAATCACACAATCCACGTTGTTAATTTCAGTTTAGTTTCACTTAATTTTTGCAAGATTAATTACTAGTAACGTTAATATGGTTACGGAAAAACTGTGTTTAGCTAGGGGGGGGTTGCACTTAGCAACAGCATGTAAAGTGTTAGCCGGTATTAATGCAGGCTGAAATAGAATACCATTGGTACAGCAGGGAATAATGTGCACATCACCAGCGACAATGCATGGAAAGTGTCTGTACTGCATTGTAAAACATAAAAAAAATTAATTAGTTAAAGGGATACTTCAGGATTTAGCATTAAGCTTTGTATTAGTAGAAAACCTGTAGTATTTTCGAATGACCGTGCTTTCCACTCTCATATCCCCCTGAGAGGAGAGATTTATGTATTTTTTGTCTGGAAAAAATCCTCAGATGACGCAAAAATCGTCTTATTGCGTCATCGGAGGATTTTTTGGCCAGAGGCTAAAGACTACAGCCAGTAGTAGGGGCTGTCCCGCATGTTTTCAACCCGCCCATAGAGGGTGGGATCTCACTCACAGAATGTAGGCTACACATAGTTCACCCGTCTTTCTTTTGAAGCTAAGTTAACAGGCTTTTGTTCTGTGGAGAAAGCTGAGTAGTAGGGGTTACCATCCTCTTTTTCCCGGACATGTCCGGCCGTCGAGATCGTCCAAAATGTCCGGGATTCGGCTTTTGCTTTCTGCGGTCGCCATTCATTGTTTACATGCACACCTTTTGTTTCAATCTAGCTGAATTCATTCCGATTGGTGAATCTGAATGTAGTGTTTACATGAACGCTAAACAAGTGATCGGTTGATGTGCGTTTTAACATTGCTAAGAAAATTCCCGCTCCTCCGTGAGAGATGCGAGACCGGTGCGTCTCAGTAATGACGGCACCGGCCTCGCGCCGTTCTCCCGCGGCCTTCGCCCTCGTCCTGCTCGCCACAGTAAACATGATGAATGGCGACTGTAGAACGCAAAAGCCGAATCCCGGACATTTTGGCCGATCCCGAAATCTAACCTAAACTCATCACGGAGACTCGCTAGTAGCCTAGCTTTGTTGTTTTCAACTGCGCTCTCTTACAATCCTCGCTGCGTGGCTTGGGCGTGGCTTGGGAGTGGCCTCCTAGGGCAGCGAAGCAAGTGCATTCTGGGAGTTGTTGTCTGTCATCCACATGAGCCAAAAATACATTTTCTGGCTTTTCTTAGTCTAGAAAGCTCCAAATTCAAAAATAATTTCACATTTCTTCTACATAAATGACCTATTTTAAATACACATTCATCTTTCCAGAGGTGAAGTATCCCTTTAAGTTAACATAATTAGCTGATAAACTAGCATAATAATAATAATAATAATAAGAAAGATTAAATTAAGATCCTAACAATAGGCTATATATTCTTTTGTAGGGGCATTACTTAAGTCCCTGTCACCACCACTTCAGACAGAAGATTCCTCAGTCCCTCCTGACAGTGAAAATGGTAAGTTCAAAGTGTCAGATAGCGCTAATATAGAATAATAAAATAAATATTAAATAAGATGCTAACCATATATTCTTTTGTAGGAGCATTACTTAAGTTCCTGTCACCACCACTTCAGACAGAAGATTCCTCAGTCCCTCCTGACAGTGAAAATGGTAAGTTCAAAGTGTCAGATAGCGCTAATATAGAATAATAAAATAAATATTAAATAAGATGCTAACCATATATTCTTTTGTAGGGGCATTACTTAAGTTCCTGTCACCACCACTTCAGACAGAAGATTCCCCAGTCCCTCCTGACAGTGAAAATGGTAAGTTCAAAGTGTCAGATAGCGCTAATATAGAATAATAAAATAAATATTAAATAAGATGCTAACCATATATTCTTTTGTAGGGGCATTACTTAAGTTCCTGTCACCACCACCTCAGACAGAAGATTCCCCAGTCCCTCCTGACAGTGAAAATGGTAAGTTCAAAGTGTCAGATAGCGCTAATATAGAATAATAAAATAAATATTAAATAAGATGCTAACCATATATTCTTTTGTAGGGGCATTACTTAAGTTCCTGTCACCACCACTTCAGACAGAAGATTCCTCAGTCCCTCCTGACAGTGAAAATGGTAAGTTCAAAGTGTCAGATAGCGCTAATATAGAATAATAAAATAAATATTAAATAAGATGCTAACCATATATTCTTTTGTAGGGGCATTACTTAAGTTCCTGTCACCACCACTTCAGACAGAAGATTCTCCAGTCCCTCCTGACAGTGAAAATGGTAAGTTCAAAGTGTCAGATAGCGCTAATATAGAATAATAAAATAAATATTAAATAAGATGCTAACCATATATTCTTTTGTAGGGGCATTACTTAAGTTCATGTCACCACCACTTCAGACAGAAGATTCCCCAGTCCCTCCTGACAGTGAAAATGGTAAGTTCAAAGTGTCAGATAGCGCTAATATAGAATAATAAAATAAATATTAAATAAGATGCTAACCATATATTCTTTTGTAGGGGCATTACTTAAGTTCCTGTCACCACCACTTCAGACAGAAGATTCCTCAGTCCCTCCTGACAGTGAAAATGGTAAGTTCAAAGTGTCAGATAGCGCTAATATAGAATAATAAAATAAATATTAAATAAGATGCTAACCATATATTCTTTTGTAGGGGCATTACTTAAGTTCCTGTCACCACCACTTCAGACAGAAGATTCCTCAGTCCCTCCTGACAGTGAAAATGGTAAGTTCAAAGTGTCAGATAGCGCTAATATAGAATAATAAAATAAATATTAAATAAGATGCTAACCATATATTCTTTTGTAGGGGCATTACTTAAGTCCCTGTCACCACCACTTCAGACAGAAGATTCCTCAGTCCCTCCTGACAGTGAAAATGGTAAGTTCAAAGTGTCAGATAGCGCTAATATAGAATAATAAAATAAATATTAAATAAGATGCTAACCATATATTCTTTTGTAGGGGCATTACTTAAGTTCCTGTCACCACCACTTCAGACAGAAGATTCCTCAGTCCCTCCTGACAGTGAAAATGGTAAGTTCAAAGTGTCAGATAGCGCTAATATAGAATAATAAAATAAATATTAAATAAGATGCTAACCATATATTCTTTTGTAGGGGCATTACTTAAGTTCCTGTCACCACCACTTCAGACAGAAGATTCTCCAGTCCCTCCTGACAGTGAAAATGGTAAGTTCAAAGTGTCAGATAGCGCTAATATAGAATAATAAAATAAATATTAAATAAGATGCTAACCATATATTCTTTTGTAGGGGCATTACTTAAGTTCATGTCACCACCACTTCAGACAGAAGATTCCCCAGTCCCTCCTGACAGTGAAAATGGTAAGTTCAAAGTGTCAGATATAGTGCTAATATATTTCATTATACTGATATGTGCTTTATGAAAGTATTTTGTGACTAAATATCTTCTGTATGTTTTTAGTACCATCCACCTTGTTGACATTGCAACAACAACCTGCTAATGATGAAGAAACACCACTCACTTCTTCCATATGCAGTAGTGTTGATCTTGACAAAGGTACTACAAGATTCCTCATTTCTCATGACCCTGCAAAATGGCCAAGGATTCTTAAAGATCATGAGCGCTGTGAAATTGTGGGAAATGGCCCAGTCCAAGTAACCGATGTAGTGTTTCCACAAAATAACGAAAAAGTTCCTTGACGATTCACAAAAGACAATTATGAGATTGTAATGAAAAATGGAGAGAAAATCAAGAGATCGTGGCTTGTATACTCTATCAGCACAGATGCAGTATTCTGCTTTGCATGCACACTGTTTGGCAAATGTGAAAATGTTCTCAGCAAAGGTAGATTTCACACATGGAAAATATAGCCAGTCATTTAAAAGAACATGAGTATTCAAAGGCACATGATGAGAATATGGAAAGCTGGCATCAGTGTTGGGGTAGTTACTCAAAAAAAGTAATTAGTTACTAGTTACTAGTTACTTTACTAGTTACTGCATTTGAAAAGTAACTTCACTACTTATTACTTTACTTTCCCGTTTCTTAATTTACCGTGTAGATACATGGACAAACATCATAGCCCTATCATCACTTAGCCTGTCCGCAAAGTGTTTATAAATGTAGCCTATACAAAATGGCATGTAAAACCATATGAAAGAACAATATCCATGTCTGCACAAAGAAATATGCCTCACTGTAAAATCCACAAACAACTGGATAAAGGACAAATGTCTGCGGTGGTAGACACATAATCAGGGCTGGACTGGGACAAAAAAATCGGCCCTGGCATTTTGGCCATAATAATAATAGCACACTAATAAACATATATTGTAAAACAAATGCACTGAAAAATAAAGGAAACTTTCATAATTAGTTTTGAACTAATTTCTATACTTGAAAGAGATATAAGGACATGATCTTTTATTTTGACGGAAACTGCATCAAGCTTTTATTTTGGCGGAAAACATGGTTTACAAACGCGTCTCATTAAATTTATTGTAAATTACGGTAATCGTCAACTATGCAGATGTGGAAATAATGCGTTACTGGGTAATGGGTTCCTACACTCATGACATAGCCTAGCTAACGTTAAGTGTTTTGAAAGTAACTGTTAGTTCTGCTTACCGCAGGCTCTACACTTCCTCATCTCTGTCCTGATCCTCCTCACTATCCTCATCATCAGCCACTGGAGCTGATGAAGGTCCTGCTGCTGCAGAAAACATTTTGACACATTTTACAGCGTCTGCTTGAAGGACCTGTGTCTATTTTTCACGCTATTTCTCTGCACATTCCTTGCGTTTCTTCTCCATCTCTCAGACTATTTTGACAGATACACACACTGACACACTGCACGCTCGCTCAAAGTCCAAAGGGGGAGGTGTTTAAAGATGTGATTGGACCAGCCCAGTGTCAATCAAGAAAAGATCCAATGGGCCAAGGTGTTTCATGGGCCGGTCAGCTAACTTATCAGGAAAAAAAAAACTGACGCAGACTTTCCCAAAAAACTAATGCATTACACTTAACCCAGCGCCCCCAATTAAGCAAAATGAATGGGCCGCCGATGTACGAGTTTTATGGTCCGTTAAGACAAAAAACAGAAAAAGAAAAAAGTATGAGATGTCGGCCCAAAAGGCACGTCAGCCCACTGGGAATCTCCCGGTAGTCCTGATGGCCAGTACTTGCTGCCTGGGCATAGAGTGCATTTCACGCAAATATTTTTGTCCTTTCGAGCAATAAACTGAAAGTAATGTGAATATCGCCACTGGCCGAAACCCCCGTCTCCGTCTCCATTTCCTGCTCCCCTTCGCACCAGCAGCTACGTCACTTAAATCGATCTCTATGACAACGGTGCCCGGGGAAGCACACACACACAGGCATGCACGCTCTACACGCAGGCAAACACGGCTTGGGTAACGCAGGAAAGCGCGTTCCTATAGTCTAGTAAAGTAATGTAGTTACCGATATTTTTAGAGTAATGCGTTACTTTACTTCGTTACCCAAAAAAGTAATAATGTTACTGTAATCCGTTACTTTGTAACTCGTTACCCCCAACACTGGCTGGCATAATCTTCAGAAGAGGTTGCTAACTAAAACAACCATTGATCAAGTCCATCAAGATTTAATGCAGATTGAAGTGCAACATTGGAACGGTGTTGTAAGGAGAGTGATTGCCATCATCTGCCATCTTTCTGAGCGCAATCATGCTTTGAGGGGCCACACAAATGTTTTATTTGACCCACACAATGGTAATTTCTTGTCACAGGTAGAGTTAATGGCACAATTCGATCCCATTCTAAATGAACACGTAAGGAGGATTCAAAACAAAGAGGTAAAGGTTCATTACCTTAACAGTACAATACAGAACGAGATCATAACATTAATTGGAGACAAAATAATGCAGGAGATAGTTAGCAGGGTGACCAAAGCGAAGTACTATTCTGTCATAATGGACTGTACTCGTGTCGTCAGCCATACTGAACAACTTTCTGTTGTGTTGAGAATTGTGAATCTTCTGTTGGAGCCTTCATCACTGAACATTTCTGTGGATTCATTGATGTACAGGACACTTCTGGAAAAGGTCTATATGAGACCCTTTTGGAAAAACTTGAGAAGCACAACTTAAAGATTTCAGATTGTCGTGGCCAATCCTATGACAATGGAAGTAATATGATGGGCAGTAAACATGGAGTTCAGACAAGAATCTTGCAGCTGAACAACAAGGCATGGTGTGTCCCATGCAGCAGTCACACTCTGAACCTGGTCTTGGCAGATGCAGCCAAGTCATCTGTGGCATCAGTCTCTTTCTTTGGTGTACTGTAGAGATGTTATAATCTCTTTAGCTCATCTGTGCAGCACTGGGCAGTTCTACAGCAACATGTGAAGCATCTTACTGTAAAATCTTTGGGGGGGGGTCCCGTGACGCATCTAATGGAGTAGCAGTGTTGACAACGAGCTCCGGCAAAGCCTTCAAAAATCTCCCTTTCTAGACTCAATATCATCTCTGAAAGTGCAGAACTTGAATGTAGAAGTTACAAGGCATGCCAAAGAAACAATTTGATTCCAGTCACAAACTTCGTAACAGGAAATTATCGAATATCAGTACTCGCTCCTCTCCGAAAATGGCGGATGCACTACTGAACCCGAGCGACATGGACACACTGGTGAAGAAAATAACATCAGAAGTCCTGGCGGGCGTCGATAAGGCTTTGGAGAATAAAAATGATCCAGTGCTAGAGAAATTGTCGGCAGTAGCAACACATGTCGAGCAGGTGGAAAACCGAGTCACTGAAGCTGAAACACGGATATCGGCGGTAGAAGACACGGTCTCAAGAAGATAACGCGGATCCGAATGAAATGAAAAAAAAGCTTGACTGGAAAAAATAGACGACCTGGAAAACAGGAGCAGGCGATGCAATATTTGAATAATTGGCCTACCCGAAGGGGAGGAAGGGACTAACCCGGTCTTGTTCCTCAGGACCTGGCTGCCCAATCTGCTTAACACAGAATTCAAGAATCACCAGGTAAAGATAGAGCGTGCGCATCGTGTCCCTTCACGTCTTTATTTATCAGGAGAACGACCGAGAGCGCTGATGGTAAAACTACATAATTTTCAAGACAAGGCACGTATCTTGCAAGCAGCGAGAGCCGCGAGTCAGCTGGTCTACAAACGGCATAACATCTCTATCTTTGAAGACTTCTCCGCGGCCATCGTGAGGAAAACACAAGCCTTTGGAAATGTGAAGAAACGTTTTTATGTGAAGGAATTCGCTTCGCCATGACATATCCAGCGACTCTTCGAGTACAACACAACAGCGGCGAAAAATTCTTCAAACAACCGGCAGAGGTGGAGTCTTTTCTGGACAGGCTGCCTGTACCAGCAACCTCCACTTCATCAGGTGCAAACTGCCCTGGAGAGACTGAATGACATGGTAACAGACTGCACATGACATATTTCTACTGATGCTTCATTCATATGTTAAGGAGTTCAACGATTTAATTATTGGGTCACAACAACTAAGCAATGTTATTGTTCAGAGTCTGAGGGGGTAGACGATTAAAGGGAAAACGTAATAAGGAGAATATAACGATGGTATGACTTAAAGACTGAACCATCAGCGTTAATGTATAGAGGACTGTTGCCGCAGCAGTGTGCCGAGAATCATATCAAAGCTTTCGGACCTTGCGGTGCTCTTTTTGAAAACCGTGCTTTTCTTGATTATTATTTCGAAGCTTCGGTCATGTAATGTTTTCAATGAGACAGAGTGGCTCTCAAATGTGAAACTGACCAGCGTGACTTCCCTTGCCTATTCTTAAATATGTTCGTAAGATGTTAATTGTAAATAGTTCTGTTTTTCTGTTCGACATGCAGGACAACACCTTTTTTTATTTTTATTTTTTTATTTATTTATTTTTCTTCTCAATGCTATACTTGACATCACCGTTCATTCATCTTATATGGGAATACCTTTCATGTATATCAGATCTAAACGGACAAATCTTTGGCTATGTCAATGAATAAATCAATACTAAACATATGCAGTTGGAATGTAAAGGACGTTCAAAATCCAGTAAAATGAAGAAGATTCTAAACTATTTAAAAAAAAGAACAAATTCATATTGCATTTCTGCAGGAGACACACCTAACAGACAGTGAACACATCAAATTAAAGAGAGACTGGGTGGGACAAGTATATGGCTCGTCATTCACCAGTAAAAGCAGGGGAGTTGTCATACTTGTAAACAAATGTATACCACTATCAGATATTACTACATACTCCGATAAATCTGGACGGTTTATCCTGCTTAAAGCTACACTAGCGGGACAACCCATTACCCTTATGAATGTTTATATCCCTCCTATTCAATCTAATGAATTAATTACACAGGTTTTTTCTAAGTTCGCTGAATGGCAATGTGAACATAGTATAATCGCTGGGGATTTTAACTGTACACTGCTACCAAAGTTAGATAATTCTTTACCATCTAATGATAGGCCTTCCAATAGAGCAAGAGCTCTATATGAGACGTGAAGAAATTGGCCTGGTAGATGTTTGGCATGCTCTTCATCCGAGAGACAGAGAATACACGTATTTTTTCTGGAGTCCATAAAACTGGAAGCAGAATAGACTATTTTTTTTCTCCCAAAACCTCACTTCAAAATGTAATAGATTGCAATATTGAGAACATTGTAATCTCAGATCACGCTCCTGTGTTTCTTAAGTTAGGCCTATCCAACCAAATATTTTATCCAGTTTCTTGGAAATTTAAACCATGGCTCATTCATGACCCAAATTTTGAATCTTTCCTAAAAGAGCAAGTTAAACTATTTCTTATTGACAATAAAACCCCAGACGTGTCTCCCAATTTGCATTGGGACACTGCTAAAGCTTACATTAGGGGATTAATCTCCTATGTATCCAACCAGAAAAAAAAAGCAGCTGGCAGACCGACCAGAGAAGATTAGAAATGACCCTCCATGGTTTTCAAATTAAATATAATATGTGCCCCTCAGATATACTCCTGGCGGAGATAGAAACAGTAAAAACCTCTCTCGAAGCAATTCTCACTAATAAAGCTAAAAAATCTGTATTTTTTGCTAGACCTTCTATACCCATTTCAAATGCTACCAGTTCTCATTCCTAGCAAAGCACGAAAACAGTTACGTGGCTTCATTATTTCCTTTATTTGGCGGAAAAAAAGACCAAGATTGAGATATAACACTACCGAGCAGATGTGGAGGCCTAGCGGCCCCGGACATTAAACTATATCTGCTCTCTGCCCATCTTCGTTTTATACTGGAATGGCACTTAAATGATCCAAACTCAACTTGGATCAGTGCAGAAGCCATACCTCTTAGGCCAGTTCCTCTACGGAACTTACTATATCTTTCGCCCAAAAAACAGCGAATTTTAATTAAAGATAATTTTATTCGTAAGAATATGATTAAAATATGCAGATTAGTCCGCCAAATAGAAGGGCTTGACTCCCACCTTTCACTTCTCACACCCTTACATAACAACCCAGATTTCCCCCCGGGGATGAATGACGGCCTAATGCATTTGAGAGACAAAGGTGTCGCGATCAATGAAACGGAAGCAAGGATGCAAGTAAAACTCTTTATTTGTAGAAATGATGAAAGTACAGATCCTCTGGCAGGCTGGTGACGCAGGGACAAGATGGTCAGCAATCCGGTGATGAGGTGACGTGATGATGAAACAGTGAAGAAATCCAGGTGACGAACGAACACCTGTAGAACATGGAACAGGAAACGAAGACACGAACTGAAACTCCGACTGGGACTGGATATACACACACACTGGAGACATCAAACAACGATCTGACAAAGAGAGACAAGTGCGATGAGTATTTATATGTGACTGAATTGACTGCAGCTGGTGAGGAGAGTGAGATCGCTGATACTCTGAGTAGAGAGGTAACGCCCACTCGCACATAACAACAAGTACACGAGACAAGAAGGAAACAGTGAATTCATGAACCGTGACAAAAGGAATACATGTCATCGGAGATTTGATGGAGAATAAACAGTTAATGACCTTTGAACAATTCATTGCAAAATATGATCTCAATAAGAAGTTTTTCTTCAGATACCAGCAGATACGCAGCTTCATAACAAAAAATCTCAGAGTCTATTGGGTCTACAGATCCTGGCGTGGAAGGACTGAATAACAATCTAGCGGTGATGTAAATTAATTAATTAATTTTATTTTATTTTATTTTATTTTTTATTTTATTTTTTTATTTATTATTATTTTATGTTTTTCTCTTTTTTCTGTAATGATGTATTTGGTAATAATGTATGTTAATGTATGTTAATGTATATTTTGTATATTTTGTACCTGGGCAATTTGTATTAGCTCGGATGTGTCAACAATGTTTAAACCCTGCAAATGTCAAAAAGCTTCAATAAAAATAAAAAAAAAACAAAAAAAAAAACAAGATGGGAGGCTCAAATTGATAGCATGAAGGTGGTACGTTACCAGCTGCCAGAGATTGTGGAAGCCCTGTCTGCCCTCCAGAAATTTGCTGTGGAGAAGAAAGACTCGGAAACAGCAAACAGCATTCAGAATGAGCTAATGACCTGAGGCTTTGTCCTGTGTGTGGTAATCTGGTACAATGTCTTGTATCAGATTAACCATGTGAGCAAAATTCTTCAGAGCCCAAGTGTTTCTAGAAACATTTAAAAAGGAAACTCAGGGAGTGCAAACATAATTGAATAATTTCAGGGAAAGTGGACTTGCTGCTTGTCAAACGGATGCAAGAGTGATAGCAAAAGCTCTAGATATTGACATGACATTGCCTGAGAAAAGACAACGCAAAACATCACGGCAATTCCTATATGAGGGCAGAGATCAGACACAATCCACACCAGAAGAGTCTTTTTTCTGCCCTTGGTTGACACAGCCATTGGAAGTCTCAATGACTGATTCTGTAAGCTGGAGGATGTTTATGCCATGTATAGTTTTCTGTTCTCAAAAGAAAACATGAGAGAAGCAATGCATAGTGGACAACTCGAGGACAACTGCAAAAGATTGGAAAGAGCCTTACATGGCATACATTCAGAGGATTTGGTTATGGAGGTCAGGGCTGCTGTCCATACCTTTCCTGATCATTCATCTACTTCACCAAGCGACATGTTAGATTACATCTTCAAGGAGCAA
>NC_139965.1:1358416-1513416 GCF_963993115.1 Abramis brama
TACATGATTTGATATATTTTTATTATATTGATTGGTTTGTTAAATACACACACTATATCTGTTTGATTATTGTATTATGTTTAATACAGTATCTCTTCAGTTTAAACCATAAACACAGGGTGTTCACTCAAGTGGACATCTGAAAATCTCTTTGAAAAATGTGTAAAAAATACAAATAAATTAAAATCTTGTTTTTCATGCCCTAAGAGCAATAAAAACACATAGTTATCACAATTCATGCATGAAAGGGTTAATACATTTATTTTCACTAACAATATATTCATAATTATATGATGTATCATCATCATGTCCATGCTAAACACACATGTGTTAATGTATTAATGCACGCTGTTGAGAGCGTCGTCTTGGTCGTCTTTATCATCGATAATGATCTACAATATCGCACACTGCAGGCTTTTCCCTTGATACACTTTTTTTACAGTCGATCCATGAGGAAAAAATCCTTGAGATCTATGTGGATTTTCCATTAGCTATTCACTCGCCTCGTAAAAACAGAAAACACACACACACACACACAAACACACTTATGAGACTTCATATATCCCAGCAAACACAGAACGTTCCCCTAACGTTCCCGTTTGGTTCCCATTTGGTTATTTTTTTGGGAACCAAACAAGAACGTTCTGGGAACGTTCCCTGTAGGTTATTTTTAGGATCTATGTTTATAACATTAAGGGAACGTTCCCAGAACGTTCCCTGCAGGTTATTTTTAGGTTTAATTTTTATAACCTAAAGAGAACCTTCCCAGAACGTTCCCTGTAGGTTATTTTTAGGTTTATTTTTTATAACCTAAAGAGAACCTTCCCAGAACGTTTCCTTGCAGGTTTTAGGTTTTATTTTTATAACCTAAAGAGAACGTTCTGAGAACGTTCTCTGCAGGTTATTATTTTAATATCACTTACTATTAACAGGCAGATTACCAACTGACAACGTCGTCAGTACGGTCCCCTAAGGTTATAAGATAACCAACAACGTTCAGATCTATTCGCAATAACTTTTTATTAATGATATTTTAAATTATGTTATATATTTTAATTCTATATGTTTATTTAAATGCTGCGTGACTTTGAAGTGTTTTAATGCGCATGCGCGTGATCAAACACTGGAGCACGTGCGCTGCGCGAGAGCAGATGGAAACTCATCGACAACTGACAAACAACAAAACTCCCGTCTCTCGCTGTTGGTTTCACTGCTTTCAGAGGGTTGTTCCATAAAAGACGCTTAGAAAAGCGGGGATTAAACTCCAAAACCGGACTTGAATGAGCCTAACAAATAAGTTGGGGCTAAAGTGGTTCCATAAAAGGTAATTGAAGTTCACGCAATCTCACTAATTTGATCCAGGTTTATCAAGTCTAGATAATTGCGTGTGCACGCGTTTTTGAAGCAGCCCTAGAGGTCGATCGTGGATCAAATCGATCCACCATCAAACAGCCTATATTTTGTGCTGTTTTTTTCCCCCTCAGTACAAAACTTACATTTTACAGTTATATTCTCCATCTGTAAATGTTAGAAAGTCATGCAAATGTATCTATTTTGCTGCTAATATTCATATTGAACGAGCGCTGATGCGCGCATGCGCGCCAAATAGGAGCGCAATAATTAAATATACATTTTGCTTGGAAAATTAATACGCGATATTTTATAACACTAGAAATATCTTCTAATTATAATAATTTATCTTCAGGATGTTGGATAAGTTGCAGTGAACTTCTAGCGAACAGAAGTACTTCAGTGAACAGAAGTAGCCTAATTCAGGGAAGTTTATTTTAAGAAACTAAATATATAAAGATACAAAATATAGTTTTGGGTATATGACCTATGCTACTTAATAAAGATGATGTATACTTATTTAGAATGCTGAGAATTACAGCTTTTAATGCAATAATTTTTTGGAGAAAGCAAGAATCCCCAGTTTTAAATGAGTAGATTTAGTTTCTAAAGTACATTATGGAGAGGATAACATGAAATTAAGAGCAAATGTATACATTTTGAAAAGATATGTGCAACTCTAAAATCAAAGAATATTCCATAAAATAAAGGAATATATATTAGCCTACATTAACTACATTTTTATATAACCCTCCCTTTTATTTCTAGTTATTTTATTTATTTACTTATTTAATATTGAATATTTGATATTTAAATAATATTACTTGAATAACTATTAGGAATTATGTGTCATTATAAGAGTTTGATATAAATATGTGAATGTTAGATTTTTATTAATATTTATTTATTGTTTTTTGTCTTTTTCCCCTTAAATCATATGTATGTGTTGGTGGGTATTATCACAAAAGAAAAAAAGTAGAAGGAAAAATAAGGAATATTTATTGGGGGAAAATATGATGTCTTTAAAGGAACTGTCCATTTGTATAATTGTGTTAAATGTGTTTGAATTGAAAGACATAATATATATATATATATATATATATATATATATATATATATATATATATATATATATATATGCTAAAATATTTGTTATTTGGACATTAGATGTGCCTTATTTAGAATTTTAAACCAACAAGTGTATTTTTATGATAGCAATAACTGTAAAGGGACTATTGGGGTAAATCAAATGTAGGCTAATATACTGTCAATTACTAAGCTCAGATTCATCTTACCAGTTAAAATTTATATTGTGCTTTTGTAATTATTTATTTTTAATTTTGTGATTTTAACTTCTGCTTTACAAAGCTTTTTTTAGATTGTGTTCTAATGTTCTTCTAATAATCATAAACATGTACTACAGCTGCCAAACAAAACCAGAGAGAAATGTATTCATAAATCTTTAAAACAATCTAATTAAATCTTGGGCACAAAACATTCAGCCAGTAAAAAAAGAAAACCTGTAGTATATATATTGTATTTATCTATCTATATCTATAAATACAGTACATATATATATATATATATATATATATATATATATATATATATATATATATATATATATATATATATATATATATATATAATATAGAGGTCTATATTGTCTAATTTATCATTGTAGCCTTATTTAAGTTGATTTTCTGTATACTGTGTATTTATTTTTGGACTAATAGTGGTTAATAAAGTCCAATAATGGTATGAGAGAGTGTAAGTGGTAATATCATTGTGTTCTTGTCGGTCAGTGTTAGAGGATCTGTGTAACAGCTGAGGCTTAGCCTGACAGTTAGCCTGACCTGGACCAGGCTAGTTTCCCAGCATAAGTTGCCAGGGTAACTGAGTTTGAACTATTTTAAGTTTGCTTTATGAAACAGAATCCACCGACAATAAGTCTGACTAACCAAAATAAGCCTGGCTTGTATTCTAATCTTGTTTTATGGAACAACCCTCAGGTAAGTTTAGACAACAAAATCTCACAAATAATACACACAAACGCCCCTGACACATTTCTTACGTGTAATTGACACGCTTCTGTTAAATATTTATTTTAAAGAAATGGTTTTATGTCTTTGAAAAAGTCCGTTAGCATCTACGCTAGCAGCTAACCGTTTTCAAAAGACAACGTTAGGCCCAAGTTACGTTAAGTTGAGGTCTTATTTATGAAAGTTTGGGTTTTTAAACACATATTTAGTGTAGATAACAGTTTTGGATAGTTTTGCTGGTAATTTGTCAATGGGAAGTAAGCTAATTTATTTAGGCTAACCTAAAAGAATGCACTGTATTGTTAACTTAATCAGTGACGTCACTTACCAATATTGCTAAAATGTGATTTCAGAATAGTGAGAGAAAAAATAAAACTCTACAACAAGGGGTGAGTTATTGTTTAATCATGATGATAATTCCATATGCATTTATTTCACAATATATTATCTTAAGATTTGTATATATTTATCTTTTCTGCATTTCACCTCTGTTCTAGCTTGGTTCCTTGTAATAAACCTATCACATGTAATATTTTTGGCTCTGTGACAAACAGCATGTTATGTTCCTAGATCATCATGCTGATGGCCTGCTGCACTCCCTGTCCAAGAAAATCTCTATGAACCATATGACTAGTAAGCAAAACCACCTCAAACATGCAGTGCACTGCTGTTCAAAGGTTTGGGGTCTGTAAGATTTATGCTTTTGAAATAAGTCTCACATTTTAAAATCATTAACCCCCAGGTTTTTTCAGTGAGATTGTCCTTGAGAAGCCTGTAGGCTAAATAATCAGCTAAATAATAGGCGACTAATACAATATTATAATGGTCATAGTTATAATAATTCATTTAACTATTATGATAACATGATATCCTGATGATTACTATATTTTATTTTATTTCTTTAGGTCTGTTTTGAATTATGTTGGCCAATGAGACTGACAACATACTGTCCAACTCAAAGGTATTTATGTATTTTTTTTATTTTTTTTATTGATCAATACTGAAATTCTTTGTACTTTTAAATGCGGTTCAGGGGGTCGACAACTTTAGGCAGTTATTTTTCACAGATTTATTTATTTAATGTTTATTTGACAGGGACAAATGCATAGAACATTGCTTTATAAAAAATACAAAGTAGATGCCATGCATACAGGTTTATAGCCATGACTAATTTGCAACCCCTAGATATCTTGGGCAGCTGTGGCTCATACTCTTAGCCTTTAAAAATGTTTGAATTGATATCCCCAATGCAATATCAGGGGGTAAATATATCATTAGAGTTCTTAAAGTTATGGCTTTGCTCTTGTTACCAGATGAGATAAAATCCCTATTGTTTGGTCCTGTATTCTTCAGGACAAGACCTTGATGCCATCCACAGTCAGTAGATGAAGAAGGTGAGTTTAGCCGAATTCAGTTCTCTTTCACTTTTTTTTTTTTTAGCTTAAACAGACACGTGCACGCAAAATGAAGTCAAAATGGCGAGTTTCCTCTTGTCTTGTGTTTTAAACAGAAAGAAAACGTATGCGTGTCATTTATATTAGGTCTGCGCATTCGTCTTAAAGGGACAGCAGCCTAACGTACCCGCAGCTGTTTGTGTCGCCAATGGTGATCAAACATCAAAAGAGAGAATGACTTGTAGCTTTAGCAAAGATACATTAATTTTATAGTTATTTTATTTTTACACTGAAGACTTATTTTACATTTTGATAAATCAATTTCTGTACCTGATAAGTTAGATTTAACTGAAAAACATAATGCACTGCTTATTTCAACTGTGTTTTTCTTCTATTGTATTAATCTATGCTTGTTATCTATTGTAATTTTCTATGCAGGTTCACTCCTCTACAAAATCCCCCCAATAGGGGTTATGCAGAGCGCCCAGCGGTCGAACCGGAAAGAGGTCTAAGCATTTCCGCTTTTCACTTCCGTACACATCTGCAGCGGTAGGTGATCTCTGAGTTTACTGTTAATTTTTGCTTATTACACTAAAATTCTTACTTCTGTTTTAATTAAAATGTCACGAATACTAAAATATCAGAAAAGGGAACATCCGAACAGCAGTTTTTGTTGTGTGCCGGTCTGCTCTATGTCGGGGAAAATGAGTAGTACAAATAGGTTGTGTACTCATAAAGTGACGTCAACATCAGCAGTAGCATTCGCCGTCAGGCAAGTGTTATTTAAATAAACTCCTGATGTACTTACAAACTTTCCAATGCCTCGTTTAATGAGTACAGAACCTATTTGTACTACTGTAGTAGTTTGGTACCATTCTGGGCATTATTAGTGGGGTAATTTACCAGATACAAACCTGGAGCCGTTAGCGCATGCACTAAACCATATGGCTGATATCTCTAAATAAACTCTAAATTTTTCAATATCGTGCAGCACTAATATTGAGCATATCTTAAAGTGAACCTGGAATGATAATTTGTGATACCAGATGAGATGTATGTATGATAGATTTTGAACTGTACTATTTTTTTTATTTCAGGTTTTCTGGGATCCCAGCAGAAGGCATCAAGGCATCAGACGTTGGCCTGGACAGATGCACCTGTAAACTACACCGACCTCTGCTTTTGCATGGATGGCTGATTATTACCATGTTCTGTGAGGGTTTCATTATAGCAAAACTGAGCACCTGTGACAGTGGAATTTGTAGGTGTAAAGTCACAGAGATTAAAAAAAAAAATTGATAGCAGTTTCAAACTTTTTTTCACTTTCTTTCTCATAAACAACACAGCAGTTACAGGTTTTCAAATTCTTCATTGGAGGTGAGACTTATACATAAAAGGTAGAGCGAATTCGCAGGTCAGAGTTCACTAGACTTAAATATTATTTTCTCTGTTTTTTATTTGACTTCAGAGAGAGAGGCTTAATGGGTATCCTTACCCCTATATAAAACATTCCTTTTTTGATTTGTAGTCTGAAATAATAAATAGTGCAATATAAATAAATGCAATGTAGTGTTTTGAAATATATAAATTTTTCTATACACATTGATGCTGAAATATCTGAATGCATACACGATACCAGCAGCGCTCGTGCTCTCATATCTCCTACAGCTTGTGACACACAATCCCACCTCACTCTTTTCATTTGCTCCAGATGAATATTAATGCCATTGCAGGGCTTGATTTTTGGCATGGGATTGTGTGTCCATGTAACGCGTTGTCTTTTTATTTTCTTGTTAAATTTGCAGATGGTGTTGGGAGTTTAAATGTTTTGAGCGGAGTGAAGATTGGCACATTCATGTATATTGTATATAAATGAATACTTTTTCAACTTTATAGCCAAAGTTATAGGCTACAGTTTGCAAAAAGATAGTTTTAATTAAAATGTTTGTGCAGTTTTATTTATTGAAATATTTTCATGTTTGAAATATTAAATGTAAATTACTGTTCCTGAATACAGTTTGCTAACGCTGGTTTCAATGACTTATTTTAGGTTGATAATTAAACAATGAATCAACAAAAACATGGATTGTGTGCTGATTTATTTATTTAATACAAACTGATTGATTTACTTATTAATGATAGTTTCTGTAAATTCAATTTATTGTAATAATATATTCATAGGATACTTAAGTGTTTGAACAATAAACAATGTAGAATATGTTGTTTGTAGACCTATAATTTGTGTACAGGCATATCAGGATGTGTAGACGTTAGGAGAACGTTCTGGGAACCTTTCGGGAACGTTACGGGAACGTTCCCCTAACCTTCCGGGAACGTTACGAGAACCTTGCGGGAACCTTTCGGGAACGTTCTGGGAACCTTTAGGCAACGTTCCGGGAACGTTCCCCTAACCTATAGGGAACGTTCTATTAACGTAAAGAAAACTTTCCTGGCTAACCAATACGGAACGTTCTGGGAACCAAAAACTAACGTTCCCAGAACGTTAAATTGTTAGCTGGGATGAAGCGGTTTTAATCATATGATGATGATGAGGTTTTTATTGAGGAATCACGTTATGTTTAGAAAGTGAAAGTTAAAGAGAAAATCAGGTGCACGTTTGATAGATTCAGATTTTCGTCGATTTTTCCCGTTTATTTTGACTCTATTATTGAGTTGAACGCGTAACAGCTCATCTTCAGATCTCTGTGATTTAACAGAGTCTTCTTCTCCGGTGAGTTTCTGTTCCTCGATGAACACGACAGTCTGATTTATTATTTCTCTCACATGATTCGTGTGTTTCTGGAAAATATCCCGTAGTGTTTTATTTGAGTGTCTGTATTTTCACAGGAATGTTGACTATTATTGCCGCTGTTCTGGTGAATCTCTTCATAGAGACTTCTGGTAAGAACATGTTTAATAATAATAAACTGTATTTCATATGGCGTCTTTAAAGCAGCTTCTCAAGCCACTTTACACTATAAAACAGACATAATTTTGCACACATTGAGTGTGGTTTTAGGAACCCCGCAAGAAGTGTGTTGTAATAGTCAATGTGTTAAAAAACAAAAGTATTGATAAGCTTTTCAGTCACAGGAAAAAAAATAGGGCAAAGTAGCAATATTTCTGAAATGAAAAAGGGAATTCTTAACAGTATGGGTCAAAAGACAAACTCAAATCAAATATAAACTTCTAAAAAAAATTATTTAGTTTGGAACAGAGGCATCTACGTTTAACATTAGTTAGTTAATGAGAGACGACCAAGAGGGGTGTAATTCTAGTGTATTGTTTTGAATGGAGGTGGACAGGTTTTCCATGGCGATTTACTCTATTAATACGTTTTTCCATGATGTAATATGTATGTTGTTCCTTGATTTCCAGTTCATGAGGATAGTTTTCTTGGCGATAGTTAAAGCTACTAGGAGTAATTGACTATTTCTATTGTTTAAATTAATTATGGACATGTCACCTAATATACAGAGGGAAGGAGACACTGGGATGTGACATCCCATAAGGTTGGATAGTGAGTCAGTAACGTTTTCCCAAAATCTTTTAATTGAAGTGCAATCCCAAATGGCGTGAACATATGGTGTCTGGGGTATTTTGTGTACAATGTGAGCAGGTTTCAGAAGTGAATCCCATTTTTAAATAATTCTTGTCTAGTTAGGTGAAATCGTACTTTATATTGTATAAATTGCAGGTTGGCATTTTTCGTCATAAAGTAGATATTTTTACAGATTTGTGTCCAGAAAGTGGCATTGGGAGTAATGGTTAGGTCTGATTCCCATTTAGCAGTTGGTAGGCTTAATGTGTTATCTGATTTTAATATCATTCTGTATATTTTGGAGAGTATTTTTTTTGAAGAGGATAAATTAACTAACTCTGAAATTGAGGGCGGAAGGTCTAGGTTAATGGCCTGAGTGTCGATTCTTGATTGAATAGATGATTTGATTTGAAAGTATTCCAAAAAGCAATTACTCCCAATGCCATATTTCTGGACCAAGTGGGGAAATGGCGCTATGTTATTATTATGAAAGATGTTGAAGTTGTGTGATAGCCTTTTCTGCCCATGTGTGTAAGTTGAGTGGCTTCTTGTTAACTATGAAATCTGGTTGTTCCAGATGGGGGGGTGTTTAGATGGTGCAAGAGGAGTATTTGTGATTTGATGGAGTTTCCACCAGGCTGTCAGAGCTGTTGCTAATGTTAGCGTTTTAAAACTGGTGTTTTTTGATCGCCTGACTATAAAAAGGTAATTCTGAAATGATAATGTCCTTACAAATTGTTTGTTCAACATCTAGCCAAGTGATATCTGATGGGTTAGGGTGAATCCATTTGTATATACAGTATTTTGGAGCTGATTGGCCAGACAGTAGTGCTAGAAATGTGTTGCTTCCAGTCCTCCTAGTGTTTTCTGTTTCTGTAGTGTAGTCAATTTAATTATTGGGGTTTTATTTTTCCAGTAGAATTTGATAGTGATTGAATCTAGCGATTTAAACCAGGTGAGGGTGGGTTGTGAAGGTATCATTGTAAATAAATAGTTTAATTTAGGGAGTTCAGTTATTTTAATTATTGATATTCTGCCCATAATGGATAGCTGTAAGTTCATCCAGCGTTGAAGATCATCATTTATTGTTTTAAAGTGTAAGTTGCAGGTTAACCACCACAGCCAATTAATGTGTAAATTAAAGTGCTCTATATGTATATATTTAATTATTTCTGTCTTAAAATGTGTTAAAATAACATTTATTGGGGTTTCTTCGAAGGTAGCGTGTTTTTTCAGTAACTGGTGATGACGTCATAAGAGGAACTCGCAACCCATACTCTGCTAGATTCCCACTGTATTACGGCTATTTGGAGAACGACTGAGGATGTGGGAAACCATCAAATTCTTTATGGACCACAGCCCTACAATTTTTAACCGGTCAGGCGTGAGAGAGGGGAGCCATGGCACTCAAAGAGTTATTAATGCTTGGTGTGAGGAGAATGAGTGGAGGGTTGGCCAGGTGTCCTGGTGAGTAACGTTAGCTACGTTAGAGCTAGTCTAGTCTGGTGCAAACTTAACCCGGATAATATAACGGAACAAGCAAGTCTTTTCAAAATATTGCCGTCATGTAGAATAGCAAGGAGGGACAACGACTGAAGACATTATTTACTTACAGTAAGTCAGTCCAAATCAGAGCTGTAACGTTAGAGATGCACACACTCTCATCGACGCCTCAAACGTCATGTAATACTCTTCCTCAATCCACGCGTTATCAATTTCTCACGATTTAATTAGCGATGTTTATTGTCAGAAAAGAAAAAGAGAGATCGATGTCCCCATCACTGTGTTTGTGTGGGCTATGCCACCCAGTTGAATCAGCAGTGGAGAGTGTGTGCTGCCGTGAGGTGAACGTGGAACAGCTCGACCCGCGACCGGCTGATCTGACGTGCCTGAACCCGTTTGTTTTGCGAATAGCTTATTCTCATTTCAGGCAGGATCACGGTCCCCTTGAAGTCAGCACACACGAGTATGTTTACAGTTGAGTTATTTTATCCATAATTTTTTTTATCAAATAAAACATACAACCAACTTTTCTGAAGTTATGTAAGGCATCTATAGCTGCTAGCGTACGGTAACTCTACTAGTGAGTTCCTCTTATGACGTCACGCCCCATCTAGTGGAAGGGAGCGGGAGCGGTTAAAACCACTGTTAAAAGTGCCAACTTTTCCGATTATATCAGCATTTTGGTATAAAAAAACAATGGTGGGCGGTTCTTATCTTTATGTTTAATAAACACATTGCATTATCTTCGTGAAAAATTTAACCTGCAACTTACACTTTAAGTAGTGGAGTATAGTTGAGTCCAAACAGCTCTGACAGCCTGGGGGAAATGTTAATACCTAAATATGTGATGTAATTGGTGCACAGAGGGATAGGTAGTGTATGGGATGTCACATCCAAACTGTTGGAATATAATGGAAGGATAACAGACTTACTCCAGTTGATTGAGTATTCAGAAATATTTGAGAATGAATCAATGAGTTTGATTGTTTCTTGTAATGATGATGAGGGGTCTTGCAGATACAGTAGTATATCGTCAGCGTAAAGACTAATCTTATGGTGTATATTTGGTGTTTGAATTCCTTTAATGCGGCTGTTTTGACGAAGAGCTGCTGCTAACGGTTCGATGAAAATGGTGAATAGTGAAGGGGAGAGTGGGCATCCTTGTCTAGTCCCCCGGTGCAGTGTGAAGCTTCGTGATGTTAGTCCATTTGTGATGACAGTGGCTGAAGGTGAAGTATACAGAATTATGATCCAGTTAATGAATGACTCCCCAAAACCAAACCTCTCCAATGTGGAAAACAGGAATTTCCAGTTGACTCTATCAAATGCTTTTTCCGCATCTAGAGTAGCTATGATGGTTTTGGTTTTTTGAGTTGATGAGTAATCCATGAAGTTAAAAAGTCTGCGTGTGTTAGAAGCGAGTCTACCTTTAATGAAACCGGTTTGATCTGGATGGATTATAGATGGTGTGACTTTTTCTATTCTATGGGCTAGTGCTTTGGTGATGATTTTAATGTCTACATTGACGCCAGCTATCGCCAAGACCAAAGTCACTCATGAACTGTTTTATGGTTTCTGTAGATTGTAAAATGCGTTTATTGCCTGAACTTTTAGATCCATCTATTGTTGGGTCCAGAACTGTGTTGAAATCACCTGCTATTATGACTGGACAGTTAGAAAGGTTTGAAATGGAGGAGAAAAAAGTCTGGAAAAAAGATGGGTCATCTGTGTTTGGGCCATTTAGGTTACCAATTGTAATTGGGCTATTATTAATAGAAACGTTAATGATAATAAATCGTCCTTCGGGTCTATAACAGTGGTGTTATGAACAAATGAGATTCTTTTACTTATTAAAATGCATACGCCTCTTTGTTTTGTGTTGTAGTGAGCCGAGAATAAGTGGTTGTACTTCGATGATTTAATTTTGTTATGATCTGATTCTGATAGATGCGTTTCTTGTAGAAGGCAAATGTCGGCTTGTAATTTATTTAGATGATTCAAAACTTTGATCTTCTTTGTCTGAGAACCAAATCCGCGAACATTCCAGGTTAAAAAAGTAACAGTTGACATGTTTTAGTGAAAACTAAACATAAACGTATATTGATATGTGGGCCTGTTAGTACAGTATGTGTAAGTGTGAGTGCATGAGTTTGAGCTGGTATGGCAGTGAATATGTGTGTGTGCATACGGCAATGTTGTTGGGAGATTAACATAAATACAAATACAAAAGTGACTCAGTGTATACATAAGTAAAACAATAACAACAACAGCAAAAAAACTTACATACATAGGGTGGAACATGGGGCTGAGGGGCACAAGACATTGGTGCTAAAATAAGAGCACATCTCAGATACAAAAATAAAAGAGAGAATGAAAGAGAGAGAATTTAGTTGCATTTGTGATTATGGCAGTTATTGACTGTGATTATGAAGAATTGTTCAGAAAAGCCATGGAGTAATGTCCTTATCGCGATATAACTGTCCATCTATATATAGTTTATCCACTGTAATGATTGCCTTTTTTCCTTCGTTCATTTTCTGTTTTCGGATTGGGAAAAGTTTTTTTCGTCTTTCAAGAATGACCTTTGGGTATTGTTCGTTGATTCCATAGTTTGTGCCTTTAAGTTGCCTGCCTTGCTTTTGAACCAGTTCTTTGTGTTTGTAGTGTTCGAATTTCGCGATGATCAGTCGTGGTCGATTGTTATTGTTTTGAGATCTGATGCGGTGCACACGGTGAAAAGTGATGGTCTGTACAGTTTCAGCTGGTAATTTGAGTTGTTTTATCATAAAGTCCTTGACTGATTTTGACTGGGGGGGAGGGGGGAAGCGAAGAGATATTTTTTCTAAAAAAGATATAAAAATATGTAAATATATATATATATAAAAAAATATATTTAAACTATTTATTTAGTGTTGTTTACAGTCAGACGGGAGCCGCCATATTAGGTCATGCACCGGGTCTCGTGAGGTCTCGCATTACTCAGTTACGTTTAACATTAGTGAACCAGCTTTACAGAGCTGATGAGGAGAGACAATAAGCACAACCTCTTATCACTATTAAGGCTCATCCATGTTTATATCTGTTTATATCTCAGAAATACAATGTGAGAGAAAAGAAACATCCACATTTTGACCAGGATTGGAGTGGATATAAATCTGAGTCTCATCTGCACAGAAGTGATCATTACGCCTGAGTGTTCTTAAGAGCAATCCAGGAGGATATACTGTATATAAATGATAAAAATGAAGGGGCTTAAAACCGAACCCTGAGGGACGCCAGTCAATCTCAGACCTGAAACCACTCATAAAAACAAACTGGTAGCGGTCAGAGAGATAAGATATAAACCAGGTTAAAACAGTCTCAGAAACACCAAAGACAGTTTCAAGATGGTTGAGTAAGAGGTTGTGATTGGCAGGTTTGGATTTCATTCAGTTTTATGGCATATATTCCAAACACACGATTCCTGATAGATCAACAAATGTTGATATTTATGGAGTAGGCCTACATCATATATGTGAACTCTTTCAATTGGATATTATGGCACTGGGTTACAATGCTTAGACATAGAAGGTTATTAGGTCAATGTGACACCGACCAAGCTAACTCATTTTTGTTCTAAGAACGTTTTCCAAACATTCTGTTTTGGTTATGGAAACGTTAAAGTGTCCAGTTTTCTTAATGTTAGAGGAGCGTTTTAGTATGTTTAGTATGATGTTCTTGAAACATTCTTTCAACTTACTTTTTATCAACTATTTTTTCACTCATATTCAAGTGTTTCCTTGAATTCACCGCAATGACAAACAGAAAGCTGCTTAATTTGAAAGTGACTTCTGTGTGAGCTGTGCTTCATACATCGCTATGGACTTTTTTCATGTGAAATTTCCCTGAAATATCGATTCGCTAATCTAGTCTTATTTATTTTATTTTTGTCACAAAAAACATAGGCTACAGATTTAGAATCACTGTGACTAGTAAATATAGCACATAAATACAGTATATAATGCATGTATTACATTGGGTGTGTCTCTCTGTGTCTCTCAGTGTCGTTCACTGTTGTGGTTCCTCGTGATCAGACAGTGGCTCATGTCGGGTCCACAGTCACTCTGCCCTGCTGGATCTCTCCTCCTGAGAACGCTGAAGCTCTGGAGATCCGCTGGTACCGTCAAGAGTTCAGCAACCCTGTTCTCCTCTATCAGCATGGGAAGATCCAGGACGTCCAGGAGGAATCGTTCAGGAACAGAAGCTCCCTGACTCTGTGGTCAGATCAGTCTGGTGGACTGAAGGATGGAGACGTCTCTCTACGGCTGGAGAAACTCAGGATTCAGGATGAAGATTCATTTCACTGTTATGTCAGTGGAGAAAGTGCATATGACAGCAGAGAGGTGGTTATCAAAGTCACTGGTGAGTCAAAAACTACAATATACAATGTATTGTTTTTATGGATCTAGAACTCATTAAATGAATAGTTCACCTATTGTGTTGCGTGAGTAGGCTTTTCTCCAGATTTCAACCGCTATAACCCTGAAACCAATGGAATATCAAAACCAGTTTTTTGCTGCATAATGCTGCCATAATTTTCCAAAGAAATTGTCAACCCAGCAATCAAGGAATGTTCTCATAACTTTTGCTAATGTTCTGGCAATGTTCTCTCAAAATGAATATTCTTTCAATATTTTTCTAGTAACATTAATAGAATATTTGTTAAACTTTATCTGGTCTAATAATGCTAATGTAAGGTTAGCACAAAAACATTATTTATACACTGTTTGTTGAAGGTTTTATAAATGTCCTGATAATGTTGGGAGAAAACGTTCTTAGAACAAAGTTTTTTGAACATCCTTTAAACATTTAATGTCAACTAACTTCAAATGAATAAGGCTGTGATTGCTCTTTTAAAAGAACATCCTTGGAACATGGGAAAGTTTTGTAGCCTGGCCCATATTAATTGTTCCTAACTTTTCTCTTAAATTTATGTAAATGTTATGCAAGTGTTAGAATAAAAAAAAAAAAAAAAAAAAAAAAAAAATCATGAAATCATGAAATCACCACATATTGTCATTAGTATTTGATGAATGTTTTCATAATGTTGGCAGAAAACATTCTTTGAACATCATTCTTCGAACGTCCATTAACTATCAAACTTCACTAATGGTTACACAGCAAAATCCCCTGTATTTCATTAACCCCGCTCGTCACCTTTATTTATATAGCGCTTAATACAATACAGATTATTTCAAAGCAGCTTTACAGTGATTACAGGAAAATTATGCATTTCGACTGTTCAACTGAAGTCAGTTCAGTGTTGATTTAATTCCGTTGTAAAGATCTTCAATTATTAAATTACTTCATTTAATCTATAATGCACTTCTGCAAAAAATTATGTCATCAACCAGACTATGGTAACCTTGGGATAAGGATGAGACAGACAGACTAATATTAGCGTAGCGTAAGAGCTCGCTCAAGTACTGGGAAGCTAAAACATTTAGTGCTTTGTAAGTAATCAGCAATATTTTAAAATTTATACAATGTTTAATAGGGAGCAAGTGCAGTGTTGACAGAACCGGGCTAATATGGTCATACTTCCTGGTTCTGGTAAGAACTTGAGCTGCTGCGTTTTGGACTAGCTGGAGTTTGTTTATTAAGCGTGCAGGGCAACCACCCAGTAGAGCATTACAATAATCTAGAACTAACTGTTTCACATTTGTCATTGAGAGCAAATGTCGTAGTTTAGATATATTTTTACGATGGAAGAATGTGGTTTTACAGATGCTAGAAACGTGGCTTTCAAATGAAAGATTGATATCAAAGAGCACACCCAGGTTCCTAACCGACGACGAAGACTTGACAGAACATTCATCAAGTGTTAGACAGTATTTTAGGTTATTACGTGCTGAGGTTTTTGGTCCAATAATTAGAAACGCTCCGGTTACGACTGTAACCTCGGTTCCCTGAAGAGGGAACGAGCGTTGCGTCGAGTTTGACGCTATGGGAACGCTTTGCGTGATGACGTCTTGAAGCACATGTAAAATCAGTCCAATGGTGTAGCGGGACGTCAGAGGCGGGTGACGTCACGTACCAGGAAGCTATAAAAGCCGGCCTGAAGCAGGAAACAACAGCTTAGTAAAGTCTGAAGTCGTGCTGACAGGCATGAAGGAGATATGGCAAGGTGACGCAACGCTCGTTCCCTCTTCAGGGAACCGAGGTTACAGTCGTAACCGGAGCGTTCCCTTTCAAGGGAACTCGCGTTGCGTCGAGTTTGACGCTATGGGAACGTCTATACCAACGCCTCCATAGCTACAAAAGTCTGTCCTGTGTGAAATCATGAAGAGCAGCACTAGGATGACAAAACATGAGACCCTGGAGCAGAGTCTAGATCCAGAGAGTAGAACCTGACGAAAGTGTGCGGTGAGGACCAGCCTGCCGCATCACAGACATCCTGTAGAGAAACTCCTGAAATAAGGGCCTTAGAGGCCGCCATACTCCTTGTAGAGTGTGACCGGACAGCCAAAGGAGAAGGCTGCCCAGCCGCCTCATAAGCAAGTGAGATAGCCTCGACCACCCACTTGCTCATTCTTTGCTTAGACACCGGCCCTCCCTTGTTAGGGGAGCCAAAGCAAACAAACAACTGATCACTTCTGCGCCACAGGGCAGCTCTGTGGACGTAGGCGTCTAACGCCCGAACTGGGCAAAGCAAATTATTAGCCTCCTGGTCCGCATTCTGGAAGGGAGGAGGACAGAAGGCCTGCAGAATAATAGGTCTGGCCACATTAGTGGGGACCTTGGGGACATAACCCGGTCTGGGATGGAGAAAAGCTTTCACCATACCCGGAGCAAACTCTAAGCAGGAAGGAGCAACCGACAATGCTTGAATATCCCCAATTCTCTTAAGAGAAGAAATGGCAAGAAGGAAAATAGCTTTCAAAGTCAGAAACTTTTCCGAAACCTCCTCAATGGGCTCAAAGGGGGCCAGGGACAGGCCTTGTAGAGCAATGGACAAGTCCCATGGCGGCACCCTAGAGCGGACTGCAGGCCTCAGCCTCCAAGTGCCACGAAGGAAACGAGATACCAGAGGGTCCTTCCCCACAGACATTCCACCCAAAGGAATGTGGTAAGCACCTATGGCCGCCACATAGACCTTTAAAGTGGACGGGGTCAGACCTGCAGTGAACCGGTCCTGCAGGAACTCCAGCACTGTACCAATTGGGCAGTGGACTGGGTCCAGCCGACGGTCACTACACCAAGAAGTGAATACTCTCCACTTCAGGGCATAAAGTTTCCTCGTGGAGGGAGCTCTGGACTGCAGAATGGTCTCAACAACCTCAGTTGAGAGACCTGACTCTATGAGCTGGGCCCCCTCAGAGGCCAAGCCCACAGGTTCCACAGTTCTGGGCGGGGGTGAAGTATTGAACCCCCTGCTTGGGACAGAAGGTCCCTCCTGACAGGTAGCTCCAGAGGAGGCCCGTCGAGGAGGGACACAAGGTCGGGAAACCATACTCTGCCCGGCCAGCGCGGGGCTATAAGAAGCAGGCAAACCCGGTCCCTGCGAACCCTCTCCAGAACTCCCGGGAGCAGAGCAACTGGGGGAAAGGCGTACAGACGAAGCCTCGGCCACGCCTGTACCATAGCATCCAGTCCGAGAGGAGCTGGATGCGTGAGGGAGAACCAGAGTGGACAGTGAGACGTCTCTCGAGACGCAAACAGATCCACTTGTGCTTGGCCGTACTCCCTCCATATCAGCTCCACCACCTCGGGGTGGAGCCTCCATTCCCCGGGCCTCGGCCCCTGCCTCGACAGAGTGTCTGCTCCTATATTCTGAACCCCGGGGATGTAGGCTGCTCTGAGTGACAGCAACTTCCCCTGGGACCACAAGAGGATATGGCGTGCCAGATTTGATAATGGGCGCGAGCGCAAACCCCCTTGGTGGTTGATATAGGCGACTACCGACGTGTTGTCCGTATGCACTAACACATGGTGTCCCCTGAGGTCTGTGACAAAGCTCCTCAGAGCCCGGAAGACAGCTAACATCTCTAGGCGATTGATATGCCAGGAACGATGATGGTCTTCCCACAGACCTTGAGCTGAGCGACCCTCCAGGATCGCTCCCCAACCCGTGAGGGAAGCATCCGTCGTTAGCAGTCTGCGACGACAAGAAGCTCCCAACACTGGGCCCTGGGACAGGAACCAAGGTTTCTTCCACATAACCAAGGCACGTAGGCATCGCCGCGTGACCTTGATTGTGCGAAATGGGTTGCCCCTCGGGGAAAACCCCCTGGTCCTGAGCCACCACTGCAGGGGCCTCATGTGCAGCA
This sequence comes from Abramis brama, assembly GCF_963993115.1. Classification (NCBI taxonomy): domain Eukaryota; kingdom Metazoa; phylum Chordata; class Actinopteri; order Cypriniformes; family Leuciscidae; genus Abramis; species Abramis brama. The sequence goes on from NC_139965.1 coordinate 1,376,556, forward strand.
GTCCAAAAGGTATCACGTTGGAAGCTGCTGCCATGAGACCCAACAGTCTCTGGAACTGTTTGACAGTGAGTAGCTGGCCTAGCTTTACACTTTTCACAGCTGCAAGGATGGACTCTATACGTGGCGGTGACAGGCGCGCCTGCATCGACACTGAGTCCCAAACCACGCCTAGGAAAGTGGTTCTCTGGAGTGGAGGAAGCACACTCTTCTTGGCGTTCAGCCGTAACCCCAGCTCTTTCATGTGGGCGAGAACAACATCTCGATGTTGAACCGCCAACTGATGCGACTGAGCTAAAATCAACCAATCGTCGATGTAGTTCAAGATGCGAATCCCCTGAAGGCGCAGAGGCGCCAGAGCTGCATCCATGCATTTCGTGAAAGTGCGGGGTGATAAAGCTAGGCCGAATGGAAGAACACGATATTGGTATGCTTTGCCCCCGAAAGCAAACCTCAGGAACTTCCAATGACAAGGACGGATGGAAACATGGAAATATGCGTCCTTGAGATCTATCGTGACAAACCAGTCCTCGGACCTGATCTGTGGCACGATCTGTCTCAATGTCAACATTTTGAACTTGAGCTGCATGACTGACTCGTTCAGAACTCGAAGATCCAAAATGGGACGCAATCCCCCGTCCTTTTTTGGAACTATGAAGTACCGGCTGTAAAACCCGGTTTCCCTGTCGGAGGGAGGTACATATTCTATGGCCCCTTTCTCTAACAGAGTGTTTACTTCCTGTTCCATAACCAGAACCTGCTCGGGGGCCACCACAGTGGGCAGAACCCCCATAAACCGAGGTGGGCGTTTCCCGAACTGAATCAGATACCCTTTTTCCACGGTCTGCAGGACCCAACGAGAAACATTTGACAGTAGCTTCCACGCTGTCAAAGATTCTACTAGAGGTACCAGCCTCTCGAGACTGGTTTCTGGATTTTGTTGTTGTTGAGCAGTCAATTCGACGCCCTGTAACGGCGCACCGGCAGGGAGCGACCGAACAGACTGCTCTAACACCCTCCTCGGAGGGGGCGGGCATCCCGAGGCCACTACGTTTCCGGGTGGTCCTTGAGATATGTGCTCGCCGGAGACCGCTGCGCCCTGTAACACCTGAGGCGGCAGGGTTGGCAGAACGGTCCCCTGAGGGTACCGAAGAGAGACGGGCACCGTAAAAAGAGGTGTTAACCGCTCTGCTTCGGGGGGGACTACCCTCATTAATCCTGAGCCCTCGGACGTCAGGATTTTTTCCCAGCAGCCTTCTTGGCGGTAATAACGGTCCGCAGATCCGTTCTACCCCTCGAAGACTGCTGGGTTTGAGCGCGCCCTCCGTGTCCCCGAGATTTTTGTGGGGGAGCACGAGAGGACACACTCTGTTTTTGAGTGGCACGGTGTTCAGCGCTCTTTTTAGAGGAGTGAGGCTGCTCCCGCTCAGCAGCCTCATAGAATGAACGGCGGGGGAGAAGCTTTTGCAATGCAGCTGCCTGTTTAGCAGCTTCCTGAGATTTAGCTACCGCACTGTTTACTGCATCACCAAATAAACCAACAGTGGAAACCGGAGCATCTAAGAGAACGTGCTTTTCTTTCTCTTTTATATCGCTCAGATTGAGCCACAGATGCCTCTCAGTGGCCACCAGGGCTGCCATAGACCGCCCGATTGATTTAGCGGTCTCCTTGGTGGCCCTGAGAGACAGATCTGTGGCTCTGCGAAGTTCAGCCACTGTGTCAGGACCAATTCCCCCGCCCTCCTCTAAATCCCCCAATAATTCTGCCTGATAGGCTTGCATAATAGACATCGTATGCAGACACGCTGCAGCTTGACCAGCGGCTGCATACGATTTATGAACCAGAGATGATGTGTATTTTACTGGCTTAGAGGGAAGTGAAGGAGCTTTCAGGGAAGATGCCGTTGCTGGAGAGAGATAGCTCGCAAGCGTCTCCTCCACCTTCGGCATCTCCCCATAACCATATTCTTTATATTTATGAATGGAAGAATAGTGGGATGTTTGTGGTGCATACACTCTGTATGAAACCGGTTTTCCCCACGATCTCGACACCTCGGTGTGGAGATCGGGAAAAAACGGAAGGCTTCTTCGCTGAGGCTGTGTACGAGATGGCAGGAAGCGTTCGTCGAGCTTGCTTTTCGAACGAACGTCCTGCCTATCCTCTGGCCACTCAATAGATAATCTGTGAACTGCTCTAGTGACAACATCGAGCAATTCCTCAAAAGCGTGAGACTGAGGTGGCGAATCCTCAGACTCAGCTTCAATACTAACAACGTCCAGCTCCTCAGAGCTGGACAATTGCAGTACTGGTGCCTCCACCGGGGGGGAAGAAACCGCAGCGCGTGCTTCCACACCCTGATGAGAGGCACTGGATCTATCAGAAGGATGCTGAGATAAGGCAGAGCCCGTCTCAACATCCACTGACAGATCCATCTGCGAACCCCAGGTCTGAGATCGACGCCGTGCCTCGGCAGCGGCGGGACCAAAGCCCTGGGGAACGTGGTCGGGATTGAACCGAGCCAAGCGGGATCGGAGCGTACGCAAAGGAAGCGCACAGCAATGCTCACAGTCACCACCCTCGAGTGCTGACTGGGCATGCTCCTCTCCCAAACAAACAACACAAAGAGTGTGTGTGTCACCTCCCGTTAAATAACGCGGGCAGGGATGGACACACACTCTAAACTGCTGCTTGCTCGCCATACTGAATAATATATATATATCAGACAACACCAAATAAGACAGACAGATTTCAACACAGAGCGCTACTGAAGACTCAGAAAGCTGTTGTTTCCTGCTTCAGGCCGGCTTTTATAGCTTCCTGGTACGTGACGTCACCCGCCTCTGACGTCCCGCTACACCATTGGACTGATTTTACATGTGCTTCAAGACGTCATCACGCAAAGCGTTCCCATAGCGTCAAACTCGACGCAACGCGAGTTCCCTTGAAAGGGAACTCTGTCTTTTTTCTTCAGAATTAAGTAGTAGAAAATTATTCATTTTTTTAATTAGCTATGCATTCCATTTTTTTTTTTTTTTTTTTTTTGTGAATTGGTAAGTTTCATCGGGGCGTGAAGAAAATGGAGTATCATCAGCATAACAGTGAAAACTAACGCCATGCCTCCTAATGATATCTCACAAGGGTAGCATGTACAGGGTGAACAGCAGCGGTCCTAGTACTGAGCCTTGTGGTACTCAATACTGAACTTGTGATTTAACTCTTTCTGGTCTCACACAGATATCTTTTCAGTGTTAATGCACTACAGTGATATCACAGTGGCTGGTTCTGTTTTTTGTTTTGTTTTTTCATTAATGCTCCAACTTCATAATTGTTAAATTTAAGCCTATCATGAAACTACTGAAAAAGCAGTTGTTTAAACCACTTTAATGCAGTAATTTGACTATCATTAAAGTAGTCATGTTGATATGCTTTTTCATCAGTCTCTTTCTTTATCAATGCAGTAATGTTCTCTGAAAACAGTAATGCAATTTCTGTAAGAGAAATCAACAAAAGTCAAGGGTCAAGAGATCAACTAAAGATTTTGCTGTGAAGAATGTTGTTGTTAATAAAGATCAAGTTGAAAGTATGTTTCAGGAATATAATACTAACTGTAAAAAAAAAAAAAAAAACTCTAATATAAGGAAACCGTCTCGGGTTACGACTGTTCCCTCCTAAGGGAACGAGACACTGCGTCAGTAACGACACATTTTAGGTAACGCCCCTCAGCGTAGCGACTCTGAAGCATGAATGAAACTAAGCCAATCGTAAATGGTGTTGCGTCATGATGTAGTGTGTGGAGGGAGCTCTAGAGCTGAGTATGGTCTCAACTACTCCTGCTGACAGGCCAGCTTCTAGGTTCTGTGCCCACTCAGGGGCCAGACCCACAGTTTCCACAGCTCTGGACTGACCCCTTCACGACCCCACACTTTTCTTTGTGTTGAGCCTCAATCCCACCTCTGAATGTGGGCAAGGACGACATCTCGATGCCGAACTGCCAGCTCCTGCGACTGGTCCAGAATAAGCCAGTCGTCGATATAATTCAGCAGCCGGATGTCCTGAAGCCTCTGCAAGGCTAGAGCTGCATCCATGCACTTGGTGAATGTGCAAGGGGAGAGATCTAGGCCGAACGGAAGAACCCAATATTGGAACTCTCCGCCCCTGAAAGCGAACCTCAGGAACCTCCTGTGAGATGGATGGATATGTGGTATGGGTATGGGTCCTTTAGATCTATCGTGACAAACCAATCCTCAGATTTGATCTGACTCACGATGATGGGAATAGTAAGCATCTTTAACCTGAATCTCCTCAGAGACCGATTCAAGTGCTTTAGATCTAAAATTGGACACAACCCTCCATCCTTCTAGGGAACTATGAAGTTGCTGCTGTAGAACCCGGAATCCCTGTCTGGTGGAGGAACACGTTCTATTGCCTCATTTACCAGCAGGGAGTTTACTTCCTGTTCCAATACCCGACACTGCTCTGGGTAAACTGCAGTCCACACCACCCCGCTGGATTTCAGAGGGCAGAAATCGAACTGCAGCCTGTAACCCTTTTCTATTGTACGCAGGACCCAAGGAGAAATATTTGGCAGGTTTTGCCATGCTTTGAAATATTACTATATACTGCACCCCTGTCCGAAATTCAGAACGGATGGGGACACACATCAGATGCAGCACACTCAGGCAGATCTCGAGGGAGCCTGTGCAGATTGTGAAAGGTTGCCGATCTGAGTGCTGCCCTCACGTTTAGGGCTGGGTATCGTTCAAAAAATTTCGATACTGATACCGATACCTTGATTTCGATACCGAACGATTCCTGAACGATACCAATTTTATGAAATCCATTTTAACAAGATTACATAACACATTACCTCAGAAAAACTTTGGTTTTATGTTTTCAGTTTGACTCATGCTCCTTAGCCTCTGCACAAAGGAACATTTTTTTTATAAAGAGCTCATGCTCACCAAAGCTGAATTTGTTTGATCAAAAATACAGCAAAACTTGTAACATTGTGAAATAGTATTACAATTTAAAATCTTATTTGAATATATTTCAAAATGTAATTTATTCCTGTGATGTCAAAGCTGAATTTTCAAAATCATTACTTCAGTGTCACATGATCCTTCAGAAATATGAAAACAGTTTACTACTTAATATTTTGGAAACTATGATATTTTTTTCATGATTCTTTGATGAATAAAAATTTCAAAAGAACAGCATTTATTTGAACCAGAAATCTTTTGTAACATTACACATGTTTTAAGGTCACGATTTTGATCACTTTAATGCATCCTTACTGAAAAAAAATTCTGACTAACCAACACATGTTTGAAGGCAGTGTACATTCAGTAGGTCATTATTGCAATACAAACACTGTCAGAGTGATCAACATCTCTTCATTTACCAGTCGAAGACGGAGCAACTTTCTGCTCTTATGTTTACTCCGTGTCAAGGTCTTCATCATATCTGTCGTGGTACCGGTGTTTGCAGCAATTATTTTACCGCAAATACTGCATCGCGCGCTGTTGGCATCGAGCCTGGAGAAATGTACCCACACTTTTGATCGACTTTTCCACATCTTTAGGGTATTGTGTGTGTGTGCGCTTGCGTCTCATATGAGTATGTGTGCGGATAGTTTGTGTGTGTGTGTGTGTGTGTGTGTGCGCGTCTCATATGAGTATGTGCGCAGAGAGTTCCGCGCATCTCGTGTGTGTAGAGTTTGCGTGTATGTGCGTGAGCGACTTTAGGTGTGTCGTTGTGCATTTCATATGTATTTGTTTGAGCACTGACGTTGACGAGTTAAGTCAAGTCAAGTCAAGTTTATTTATATAGCGCTTTTCACAATACAGATTGTATCAAAGCAGCTTCACAGTATAAAATTAAAATTAAGAGTTAACCCCTTAGGTATCGAAATCTGGTACCTAACAAGAAGTCATTTTTCGATACTCGATAGTATCGAGGCAATTCATTTGGTACCTAAAAAGTATCGAACTCGGTACCCAGCCCTACTCACGTTTGGCCATTTTCAGTGACTATGGTCAGGCTTGCGTTCCCTGTGGTCCGGGTGCGGCGTCTCAGATCATGGGGTTCCCAGATGGAGCTGACAGAGGACCCTGAGACTGCTGAGGCCCTTTCTCAGGCTTGCTTTGCCATCTCTCATGTTCTCCCCCCTTTCACAATCTGCACAGGCTCCCTCCAGAGCTTCCTGAGCGTGCTGCACTCCCAAGCAGTGTACACACATCTGATGTGTGTCCCCATCCGTTATGAATCTCGGACAGGGGTGCACACATCTTTTAAATAATTTTGCCATGTTTGCTGATAATATACAGGCTTGTTTGACAGAAATCAACAAATAAGACAGACACGGGGCCCTATCTCGCACCCAGCGCAATTGACTTTGTACACAGACGCATATATCATTCCTATTTTGCACCCGCGCACAGCGGACTTTTCCCTCCACAGACGCACTTCGGTAAACTAGGAAATACACTTGCGCTCCCCGGGGCGGTTCAGCACAAAGAGGAGGCGTGTTCCGGCGCAAACGTTCCCTGGTGCTAATTTGCGGGTTTAGAAAACAATTCCGCCACTGACCAGGAAAAACCTAGTCTAAAGTCATTGGCGCGTTGCGCATGTTATTCATATGCTATTTTAAGGGCGCATGCTTGGCCATAATCAATGTAGCGTGTGCACAACGCACATACACTTTGATTCTCTCATCTACACAGAAGCAGCAGTTTTCATTTTTGCAAATCATACATTATTACAATAGATAGATAGATAGATGGATAGATAGATAGATAGATAGATAGATAGATAGATAGACAGTTTATTATAAAAGCATACATCTAGCTTACACATTTACCCAAATTATCATACGGCTGTTTAAGCGAAGCTAATCTGGGTGTGTTTCTCCATCCCCAATGTCACTTCTCTGTGTTTTACGGCCCTGACGGGAACGTCGGTCTCCTCGGCTGTGAACCGCTCCTGGCAAATCCGCCGTTATAATAGCAATCCGCCATGGAAAAAGCGCGCCTGCTCTTAAAGGGAATGTGAGATGTCGCTCTGATTGGTTTATTTCACGTTACGCCCAAACCACACCTATGAGTAATGAAGCGACTTCAGACCAACACATTTCAGATTTGCGTCGGGCGCAAGAGTCATTTATCCCGCCGGTATAATAGCAACAGCGCCCGGGATCCGCACACAAAGCTAGTTGCGTTTCGCGCTTGATACTTGCGTTTCAGATCGTTAAAATAGGGCCCAAAGATAGAGAGCACTTGCTGAAGAGCAGAAAGCTAACTCTGTTGTGTGTCGGCGTCTCTTTGTAGCTTCTGTATATGCCGTCACACATTACATCATGATGCAAAACCAATCAGGATTGGCTTAAGCCCTATTCGGATGGGATTAACTTTACAAGGGTAGATGGAGTAATGTAATTTTACCACAGGACGTCTGTAATATTAATGGCCAATTTGCACGGGATAAGATATCTCAGTAAAACTAGCAGAAGTGGGAGAGTAACTCGATTTGCGCATCGCTGTCACTCCTGTCGTCATGTATTACGTTACTTCCTGATATCACGTGCGCAAACACATAACCTATATTTATAAAACAGTTATGTCCGGTTGAGCGATGTATTAATTAACTTCAGATTGGATTGTGTTGGTAATAGGCACTTGCCTAACGCTAAAAGATGTTTTGTGCCTCTTACAACTTTCGATCTTCTTTCTGATCTGAATGGCGTGTGGAAAACACTTGAGTTTTATCCCAGTGTCTAGAACACAACTGAATGCTTTTTCAAGCGTCTCCATACTTGAAAAACTGCGGAAAAATACTTTTAAACAGAAAATGACGAAATATTTACGCACATATTTACAGCGGGTCTATTCGCACAGGATTAGGATTATCTGAGGTAGTTTTTCCGGACCTTTTTACTGAAGGTAAAAGTCGCCGTAATCTTTACTGACATTGTCCGTGATGATTACTGAGATGCACATTCGGACAGGACTAAAGCCACAGAGAAGCTCTGGTCATTATTACTTTACCCCACCTCTCCGAGTTAAACTAGTCCTGTCCGAATAGGGCTTTAGTTCCCCAAAGTGTTGTTCCGACGCAGTGCGATTTCCCTCGAATGGGAACTGGACATTTTAAAGTTACCATAATCAACACAGAATGTTTGGAAAACGTTCTTAGAACAAACATTTGTTTGCTGGGAAGCAGCCTTCATTAATCCACTAGAGATTGCATTTACCCAAAGAAATGTAAAATATACTTGCACAGTGTTTGTAGAACGCCTGTCTCTTCTCTTCCAGCTTTAGGATCCGCTCCTGTCCTGTTTCCACAGCCTCTGGATGATGGACGTGTGAACATCAGCTGTAAGTCCAGCGGCTGGTATCCAGAGCCGGACGTCACCTGGATGTCAGATGAGCGGACGGTTCTCCGTCCTGGAGGAGTGTCTCGCAGTCGTGGAGCAGATGAGATGATCTCTGTCCACAGCTGGACGGCCGTCTCTCACTCGGACACTCAACTGGTCTCATGTTCAATATCTCTCAAGACTGGAGAGTTTAGAGAAAGTAGGATTGACATACAAGCCATCATCTCTTCAGGTCAGAGAACATCTTAGAACAAACATATTTGTAGATATCCAAAACAAGGCTGTGTTTACAGACAATGCGGTTGTGAGTTCCGAAAATATTCGGATGTGAGTTTGGTTAGTCAAATTAAATTTTACATTTTTCAACCATCCAATTAAAAATAAAATCACTTCCTACATTTAGTTCTCAATCCTGTGTAAGAAAAAATGATGTGGACGTCGAAGATCTCAAAAATGAAGTTTATTACAGCTTAGCAGTGGCAAGGTACACAAAGCACCTTGGGTTCACCGGCGTCAGAATGAACCCAGAACATCCAAATCTTAAACCTTTTATCCTGTTACAGTTTTACACTCTTCATGTAAATGAAGTTGCTCTTGTAGCAACAGCTGTGATCTGTATGTTAATGAAGTTGAGACACCCCATTTTCTGAGAAGGTTCTCTGTGGCCCACACCCATTCCCATTCTACAATTGACTACCATTTGCTCAGGATGTGATCAACCCAAATGGTCAAGAAACAATATAACTTGACTGCCTTATGATAATTAAGCCATTTTGGGGATGAGCTCATTCTAAAATATAGTTTGGAGTGGAATCTGAGTCGAGGCAGACTACAATTTCTTACACCTGTTTCAGAAGAATGGATTATGAATGACATTTTTATGTTTACAAAGAAAAAAAATCTACTTAATCATTTTAATGGATTTATATATTTGGAAGATATTAAGATTGATCTGGTTTGTCTTCCTCAGACCCATGGAAGGCTCTTTTCTTCACCCTTCTCATCTGTGCTCTTCTGGGTTTGACTGGGCAGATCCTGTACAAATACAGACATAAACTAACAGGTACAATCTGGTTAAAAGATTACAATTATTTCATCTTTAAAAGTTTTTTTTATGTGGGTATTTTATGCTTATGTGTTGAGATATATTTTTTAATCTTTCTTTCAGGGAAGAAAACATGTAAAGAAGGTAATTAAACTACACATATTTCATTTTAAGATCCAAAACACATGTGAATCCACTTAACAGCAACATTTATTGTGGTTTACAAATTCTGGAGTATTTGTGGAAACAATTAATAATTAAATCTTCAAAATAAAATTCTCTCTCATTTTAGTTTGTGACGATGGAACTATGGAGAGTCTGACAAAAGAAGGTATCTGAAGAAGCGTAATTATTGCAATATCCAATATCAGCAATAATATCTGAAGCTATTCACTAAACTTCAAACAAATGCTCATGTGTATGTTGTTGCAGAAATCTTGAACCAGAACACATTTCCAGCTAATAGTAATAACTGTATATGTCCACAATTACAGCTGTAGTTTTCTTTTTCTAAAACCTTGAACTATTTGTTTCTTAATTTAGATGTGGGAGACAAAATTACAGAAGAACTGAAGAAAGATACAGGTATGTTATGATGATATCTCAGTTATATATGCATACACTGTACAGTATTTGTAAAGCTTGTTGTTTGTTCCATCCTTTCCTCTTTTCTCTCCCGCTTTGCTCCAATCTCAGACTGATTAAAGACGAATAACGGTAAACAATTTTTTTTTGCAGAATGACAATCTATAAATCCAATCATACCATTCTTAAACATTTTGATTGTATAAGGTAAAATGAAGTGTTTGCACATTGAAGCCACAGTGCATTCAGAGAAACACCAAATCACGAGGCAGATGTGATGAAAATCATTCAGTTTATGACTGTAGAATTCATAACCTCAGCAAACACTGATACAGCACTTTTCATTTCTTATTTGACCGATGGTTTTTTTTATTGATGTAATAAATAGAACCTTACTGTAAAGTGTTACTGATTAGTTATACACCGATTCAGACGTCTCCTGAGTTCACTGTTGGAAAGATCAGTTGTTTTAACCATTCATAAAAAATTAATCGGTTCAAAGGAGTCATTAGTTCGTGAATTGGACATGTCGTGCGCGTTGTGTGATTATCCCAGCAGAAGGACATGGACATCCAAGATTTCTGTCAACACAGAAAACATTTCATCACTGGATAGTTTTTTTCGTTTAATTAAAGTGTTGTTTTATGTCCGCTGAATGTCCGGAACGCTTTTCAGAGAAGATAAGGAAACTTAGCACAATTCACACCAGCGGTAATTCAGGAAAAAAAAAAATCTCCGAATGCTCCACATGAAACTTTGGTCTTCCGACCTTTTACCACCGTGTCGATTTATTTTGATTAATATGTGCGAGGGAGAGAGAGCAAGACAGCGCTTAGTTTGGAGACGGTGAAGTCTTGTTTACACTTTCGCCTGGCTCTGAAGAGAGAGTGCGCGCGCGACCCCTCTCTCACTCTCTCACTCTCTCTCTCTCTCTCTCTCACTCTCTCACTCTCTCTCTCTCTCTCTCTCTCTCTCTCTCTCTCTCTCTCTCTCTCTCTCTCTGTCTCTCTCTCTCTCACTCTCTCTCTCTCTCTCTCTCTCTCTCTCTCTCACTCTCTCACTCTCTCTCTCTCTCTCTCTCTCTCTCTCTCTCTCTGTCTCCGCTCGTTCTTTCAGTTAAACATGCGCCCTGTCACAAGCGCAGCAGTTCGTCTACATTACTCACAGATCAAATAAGACTTTGGTGGGACAAAAATTAACTTTGGCGGGCGCTAAAAAAAGTTCAATGCAGGAAAATTCATGCGTGAGTTTCCATTAGACTCGCACGGTAGCCAGGCGTCTCATCCAATGGTAAGTGCTAATCCAGTGCTAAGATTCCGATTGGCCAAGACAAAAAGTGCTAAGATTCCGATTGGCCCAGAGAAATGTCAATTATAAGAATTATCCAATAATGTTTCGCAATTCTAGCCTGCATGGCATGTTACTGTAAGTTACTTTTGAAAAAACACCGAAGCCATGCCCTCGCTCCGGCCCTGACTGTGTTAGGCTGGAACTGAACTCTGCAGGAAGATCTCCAGGAACAGGAAAAAGCTCTGCTGACCTAAAATCTCTCATTTTGCTTCAGAGTTTATAGTTGAAATGTTTACATTTTCACAATCTATAAATACAATCATACCATTTCTAAAACATTTTGATTGTATAAGGTAAATGAGGGGGTTACACACAGAAGCCACAGTGCATTCAGAGAAACACCAAATCACGAGGCAGATGTGATGGAAATCATTCAGTTTATGACTGTAGAATTCATAACCTCAGCAAACACTGATACAGCACTTTTCATTTCTTATTTGAAGATAGAATTGATAATTAAGAACATCATCATTTCAAACCAATCTGATCTGAATGTCTTGAAAGACTGACACAACTAAAGTAATTCCTGGATGAACGGATGAACACGAAGAGCAGTGTGGTGTTTTTATGAGGCTAGAATGACCTTTGACCCTGAGCCTAAGAAGCGTAACTGACAACAATACAAGTTAATATCTTAAAGAGATTCTGCCTGAAAGAGTTCAAAGAGTTATTGAGGTTTATAGTGTCTGGAGTATTTGTGGAAGCTGAATGATAATTAATCCCTCCAATCAACTTTTCTCTCATTTTAGTTTGTGACGATGAATCTACGGAGAAACTGACAAAAGAAGGTACTTGAAGTTGTTTTCTTTGATATATATTACAAGAACTGAAACCGCTGAAGTGACGCACTAATCATTAAATAAACATTAACATGCATGTTGTAGCAGAAGAAAACATTAATATTACAGGTTTGGTGACTCACAAAACACTGAGTTTAGGACTGAACTATTCACACACACACACACACACACACACACACACTCATACTCTCTCACACCACTCACTCACTCACACTCACACACACAGACACTCACTCTCTCTCTCACACACACACACACACACACACAAACTCACACACACTCTCTCACACACACACACACACACACACACACACACACACAAACTCACACACACTCTCTCTCTCACACACACACACACACTCAGACACACTCTCTCTCTCTCTCTCTCTCTCTCTCTCTCTCTCTCACACACACACACACAGACACACACACACACACACACACACACAAACTCACACACACACACACACACACACACACACACACACACACTCACTCATACAGTCACACACACATACACTCACACACACACACACACACATGTATTGTAATTAAAAAATGTATTTCCAAGTGTAGAATTGTTGTATCCCAGATTGTCAAGGTCTCAGACTTTTAGACTGTATATTTTACAAAGTGTTGCAGAAACATAGTGTGAACATAATCAAATATACAACTTCATTATGGGGAATAAACAATTCATAAAAGTTGATAAAAACTAATAATTTCTGTTATATATTGATGATACAGATACAGGAGTAGATTTCTTTCTCTAAAGTCTCAAATTATTTCTCATTTTAGTTGTGGGAGACACAAATATAGAAGAACTGAGGAAACATGCAGGTATGATGACATCATCTCAGTTATATATATTTCATCATCTTTAGTCATATATGCACATATTTGTAAATATGATCTCACACATGTTGAAGTGTATTAATAATTGTTGCATTATTTTCTTCACAGTTCAGATCACTATTGATCCTGGGCGTTCACATACAGGTCTGATGATCACTGAGGACCGTAAAATAGTGAGAGATGCTCCAGGATATAATCACACTGGAGAGGGATTTCCATATCAATTATGTTTATTTGGAGCTCAAAGATTTAAATCTGGCCGTCACTATTGGGAGGTTGATTTGGCACGAGAAGATACTCCTCCTAAAAACTACTGGTTAATTGGTGTGGCGAAACATGGAAATTATCGCTCAGATAACAGATCTGCTGTTTTTACTCCATCAAACGGTTACTGGTTCTTGTGTTCAAACGGTCCTAAAGGCTTTTACATCAGCTCTGATCCACCAGTTAAACTCTCACTGACGCCGAGACCTGAACAACTGGGAGTTCTGTTAGATTATGATCACGGTCAGCTGTCATTTTACAGTGTCAAAGAGAGGAAACATCTGCTGACCATGAGGATCAGATTCACTGGATCAGTCGCTCCACTGTTTAATCCAGGTGTAGGAGATCTGAGTCCGCTTATAATTCTGGATTGTCCAGAACCTGTAGAATCAGCTGTAGAGTCCAGTGCACCTTTACTGAGTAACAGCTCAGAGCTTGACTGACCAATCCAGTGTGTTTAGACAGAATGAAGCATGTGCACAGAAACTGACACAGATGCTTTTCCCTCTTTCCCATCGTTACACATCAGAGTTTATCAGAGAGAACAAACATGAGACAACTGAAAGAAAACACTATCAAACCCAACAGCAAATGGGTGGTAATATGGATGAGGAGTGTCTCAGCTCTCATTCTAACAGCATCTCTACTGAATTCATCATATTTCTATTCAGTTTGTGAGGTGTAAAATCACACCAATAGAAGAGAAACAGTCCAGATGTAAACTGGGATTGAAAACTCAACTTCTTTCCCACATTCATCTAGTGTCTGAAAACAGAGATGATGAAGTGAGTTGTTTTTAAACTTCTCACATATTAAAGAGTTCTTCATCCTCTCTGTTACTAACACACATCCAGAAACACATGAACTTACTATAACTATACTTTTTTTATACTTTCCTGCATGTAATTTCCATAACCTGTGTATTAATCTGTGGTCCTGCTCTAAACTTGTGTATTATGAATATTGTTGGCTCTTACGACAAACTGTGATGTTCCCATCCGAATGCTCAGTCTTACAGGAGGAACAAAAGTCTTCATGACTTTAAGATCAAGGGTCACACAATATAATGTACAAAATATTTCTATTTCTTTTTACTGTATATTAATGGAGCATTATTATTATTATATTATTATACTGTATGGAGCAACATGATGCATAACATGTTTAATTAAAAATGTCTAAATGTTCCTTGACCAAATACTCTTGATATTTAACAGATGATTGTTGTACTTTGAGTTCTTACATTTCTTTCATAAAACATTGTAACTAATATTGAAATGCACATTGATTGATGTTTCTGTGTTAATTAAATAAAACACACAATGATCTGAAATGTAAAGTCTGATACTGTAACGGTCACCAGCTGGAGTGCCCTTGAGAGCCACCAGAGGGCACTCCACATCAGACACTCACGTTCACTCTCAGACTACAATTCCCATACTCACTGCCCGGACTCATCATCTCTGATCACTCATCACATTCACCTGTACCTCATTATCACTGATTGCATTCACCTGTGTCCCATCATCCTGTTAGTCTCAGTCTATTTATACCATGTTCTTTCATTCACTCACCGCGAAGTCTTGTTGTACTGTTAGTCTGCAATTCCGAGCATTTTCCCTGGTTTCATGTCTCTTGGTTTTTGGATATCTTGCCCTGTTCCCTGGATTACTCTCTTGCCTCTGGTCCCTGCCTGTTTTGTTTGTTTGTTTATTTGTTTGTTTGGACTGCTTACCTGTGTTTTGACCTTTTGCCTGTACACTGGATTACGCCTCTGGATTGCCCTCAAATAAAGCTGCATTTGGATCTTACCCTTGTGTCTCGGAGCAGTTCGTGACAGAAGACTTCGCCACACCCAGATCCAGCAGCAATGACCACCATGAATCCAGCGGCACAGATTATGTGTCTCCGTCAGGGAGACCGGCCCATAGAGGAGTACGTGAGAGACTTTATTGAGCTGGCACCTTTGGCATTTTTAGATGAAGTATGCCTAATGATATTTTTCCGTGGAGGACTATCCGAGCCGATCAGCTCCCTTATGCCACTTCATCACCCTGGCTGGAATCTTCAAAAGTATGTAATCCAGGCTCTTTTGCTGGCTGAGTCACTTCACGTCAGCCCTGCCGAGCCTGAGCTTCGCCACGCCAGTCCAGCCGAGCCTGCACTTCACGCCAGTCCAGCCGAGCCTGCACTTCATACCAGTCCAGCCGAGCCTGCACTTCACGCCAAATCTGCCGAAGCCAAGGCAGTATGCGTCATGCCCGCTGCCCCTGAGACTGAGAGCGTCATGCCCGCCGCACCTGAGACAGCAAGCGACATGCCCGCCAAGCTAGAGCCTTCACCGCTGGTCTCGTCCAGCACAGAGCCCTCTTCACCGCTGATCTCGTACAGCACAGAGCCCTCTTCACCGCTGGTCTCGTCCAGCACAGAGCCTTCACCGCTGGTCCTTTCCAGCTCAGAGCCCTCTTCATCGCTGGTCCCGTCCAGCTCAGAGCCCTCTTCGCCGCTGGTCCCGCCCAGCTCAGAGCCCTCTTCGCCGCTGGTTCTGTCCAGCTCAAAGCCGCCTTCATCGCTGGTCCTAACCAGCTCAGAGTCCTCTTCGCCGCTGGTCCTACCCAGCTCAAAGCCCTCGCCGCCGCTGGTCCCGTCAAGCTCAGAGTGCGCTTCTGCTGATCCAGAGACTGTTCACGTCGCTTCTGCTGATCCAGAGACTGTTCACGTTGCTTCTGCTGATCCAGAGACTGTTCACGTCGCTTCTGCTGATCCAGAGACTGTTCACGTCGCTTCTGCTGATCTAGAGACTGAGCTTCACGTCACGTCCGCCCGTCAAGTGTCTCGTCCCGCCGAGACTGAATCTGTTCCTGAGCCTGAATCTGTTCCTCTTCCTGCGCCTGTGTCTTCGGACAAGATGGCCGACTCCACGCCTGTGTCTTCGGACAAGATGGCCGACTCCACGCCTGTGTCTTCGGACAAGATGGCCCACTCCACGCCTGTGTCTTCGGACAAGATGGCCCACTCCACGCCTGTGTCTTCGGACAAGATGGCCCACTCCACGCCTGTGTCTTCGGACAAGATGGCCGACTCCACGCCTGTGTCTTCGGACAAGATGGCCGACTCCACGCCTGTGTCTTCGGACAAGATGGCCGACTCCACGCCTGCGTCTTTGGACAAGATGGCCACCGCATCCCCTGAGCCCGTTCCTGTTCCTGTTCTTGAGCCCGTTCATGTTCCTGAACCGTTGGATCCGCCTGAAGGGTCGTCTCCGCCCCGGTCGCCTGAAGGGTCGTCTCCGCCCCGGCCGCCTGCTCAGCCTGCTCCGCCCCGGCCGCCTGCACTGCCTGCTCCGCCCAGGCCGCCTGCACTTCCTGCTCCGCCCTGGCCGCCTGCACAGCCTGATCCGCCCTGGTCGCCTGCACAGCCTGCTCCGCCCTGGCCTTCCGCCCTGCCGGAGTCTTCAGGTCCTCTTCCGCTGCACGGGCCTGGCCCTCCATCCCGCCCCCGGGTCCGCCTCCGCTCCACCACCCTCCTGGACAATTTAGGAGCGTCTGGAATCCGCTCCTTAAAGGGGGGGCTATGTAACGGTCACCAGCTGGAGTGCCCTTGAGAGCCACCAGAGGGCACTCCACATCAGACACTCACGTTCACTCTCAGACTACAATTCCCATACTCACTGCCCGGACTCATCATCTCTGATCACTCATCACATTCACCTGTACCTCATTATCACTGATTGCATTCACCTGTGTCCCATCATCCTGTTAGTCTCAGTCTATTTATACCATGTTCTTTCATTCACTCACCGCGAAGTCTTGTTGTACTGTTAGTCTGCAATTCCGAGCATTTTCCCTGGTTTCATGTCTCTTGGTTTTTGGATATCTTGCCCTGTTCCCTGGATTACTCTCTTGCCTCTGGTCCCTGCCTGTTTTGTTTGTTTGTTTATTTGTTTGTTTGGACTGCTTACCTGTGTTTTGACCTTTTGCCTGTACACTGGATTACGCCTCTGGATTGCCCTCAAATAAAGCTGCATTTGGATCTTACCCTTGTGTCTCGGAGCAGTTCGTGACAGATACGGATGGATGAGGGTGATTCCACAGAACAAGACGCTTAATGTCCCTATATCCCTATAGTTATTGCTACCTGATCCAAGATGGCTGCTGTGCTGATGTGGTGGTGTCACTTAGCTCCACAATCTTAACTATATCAAGGAAATAAGACAGCATCTACCTCATTTAAAGTAATCTTTTATGAACTGAACATATAAGGATTTTGGAGGTGCAAGTATTTTTGAGTCTTGAAGGCATATCTTGGACATTGTGGATAAAAGGCCGAAACAAGGCCGAAACTGCTCAACAGCAGACACTGAAGAAATCCCAACCCTGCTAGCATACCTACCTGTAATATCTTCATTGATGCAATGGCTAATAAGAAACTGGCTGAAGACATTGATGAAATTAAGAGGGCTCTGGGCTTCATGTCACAGGAAATAACTCAAGTGGCAACCGAACAAAGAGGCCTAAAGGAATTGCTGGAGGAAATTAAACAACTGAAAAAAAGAGGCACAAGAAAAGGACAAGAAAATTGAACAACTGGAAAGAAGAATTGATGACTTGGAGCAGTATTCAAGGAAGGATGACCTGTTGATATCAGGGCTTGAAATAAAACGCTCTTATGCACAGGCAGCAGCCCGTGGTGGGGGAGAGAAAAATCTGTTAAATCTTGCTTCAAGTCCTGAATTACCAACGCTTGAACAACAGGTAATCAAGTTCTTTGACAGCAATGGCATTACAATAAATAGTGAGAACATTGTTGCTTGCCATACTTTGCCCCAGAGAGATCGCAAGAAGTCAAATATTCTGATTCGCTTTGCTAATAGGAAGCACAAAATGGAGGTGCTTAGGAATGGCAGAAAATTAAAGGGTACAGGTGTTTATGTGAATGAGCACCTTACTAAGAGAAATGCTACAATAGCAAGAGAAGCAAGGATTTTGAGGAAAGAAAAGAAGATTCAAGACACCTGGACAAGAAACTGTAGAGTTCTGATCAAGCTTAACGGACATCCAGAAGAAGCTAAAGTGATCACTGTTAAGGATATAACAGAGCTGGACCAATATAAATGACTGAATATTGCCATGGATCACTCAGATTGAAAGAAAGGGAATGCCATGAAAGACAACAAATTGGATATATGACACAACCAGATGGACCTACCTCAACTACAAACACTGTAAGAACAGATTATGGTTATTCTGATTATGAAAATCTGCAATTTAAAATGTTTGATTATACAGAGTATAAACCACAAGATATGCAAAATGATCTTGATCCAGATAACAATTTTTATACAAAAATACTGAACAGTTGTGAATACTTTACTGAAGACCATTTTGAGGCCCAAATGACTCTAAGAGATTCATTGTCCATTATACATTTCAACTGCAGGAGTCTTAATTCAAATTTTCCCAAGATCTTAGACTGTCTGGAACAAACAAAAAATAAATTCTCTGCAATAGCAATTTCAGAGACATGGCTTGGCTGTGAAGAGCAATCTTGCTTGTTCAAAATAGAAGGATATAATGCATTCTACAAAAGTAGAAATTGTCAAAAAGGCGGGGGAGTTGCATTGTATATTGATCAGAATTTGAGAAGTAAACTAGTCAGTAGTAAGTGTTTAATTCTGGACAACATTATGGAATGTGTCACAGTGGAAATTGAGATTGAAAAATCAAAAAACGCCATAATAAGCTGTGTGTATCGAAAACCAGGGTCTTGTATTGAAAAGTTTCAGGAAATAATGATTGATTTGTATGAGGATATAAGTAGTAAAATGGTCTTTGTCTGTGGGGATTTTAATATTGATCTGCTCAATCCTCAAAAACAAAACACAGTTACAGAATTTATTCATTCCATGTACAGTTTATGCTTGTATCCATCCATAACAAGACCAACTCGAATAACAAAATCCAGTGCAACCCTGATTGACAACATATTCACTAATGTTCTAGAAAGTGAAATAATAAGTGGAGTTTTAATTACTGATATATCTGACCATCTACCAGTTTTTACAGTAATAAAAAGAGTGTTTAAATCAGTGAAAGAAAACAAAAAAATCATAGTAAAAAGGTTAAAATCTCAAGAGGCTATTTCTAGATTTAAGAATGAACTAATGGAACAAAGTTGGGATAATGTTTATGTAGACGATGTAAATACTGCATATGATGCATTTATCAAAATCTTTATTACTTTGTATGAAAAACACTGCCCTCTAGTTAATAAAGTTATGAACCATAGATTAACAGGAAAGCCCTGGTTTACGAGGGGAATTCAAAAAGCATGTAAGAGGAAGAATAAACTGTACAAAGACTTCTTGCGAAAGAAGACAAAAGAGGCAGAATGCACATACAAACAATATAAGAACAGATTAACTAGTATTATAAGATTAAGTAAAATTAATTATTATGGTGCTCTTTTGGAGAAGAATAAAAGTAATATAAAAAATACTTGGAGTGCTTTAAACAAACTAATCAAAAAGGGAAATCAAAATGCTGACATTCCAACTGAATTTCTAATAAATGATAGAACTTTGATCAATCAATCTGATGAAATCGCAAATCAGTTTAATCAATATTTCATTAATATTGGCCCTAAATTGGCTAAAGAAATAGTCAACACTAATCAAGTGGATGTTCTGAGTAAAATACCAACCACTGATAAAACTATATTTATTCAAGCCACTGATGAAAATGAAATAATTTCAGTTGTCAAAAACTGTAAGACTAAGATGTCAGCTGACTGGAATGGACTAGATATGTCAGTATTAAAAGATATTATTGAATGTGTTGTAAAACCAATCGCTTACATTTTTAATCTTTCTTTACAATCGGGGGTGTTTCCAGAAGGAATGAAGATTGCGAAAGTGATTCCTATTCATAAGGCTGGTGATAAACAGAAATTCACTAATTATAGACCTATTTCCATTCTGTCACAGTTTTCCAAGATCCTGGAGAAGATATTCCATAAAAGATTATTCACTTATGTAGATAAGCAAAATATTCTTTGTGAACAGCAGTATGGTTTTAGACCTGATAGGACCACTACCTTAGCATTAGTGGACCTTGTAGAAAAAATATCAAATGCTATAGCCAACAAACAATACGCTGTTGGTGTGTTCCTAGATCTAACCAAAGCTTTTGATACAGTGAATCATGAATTGTTACTTCAAAAACTGTACAGATATGGGATTAGAGGAGTGGCCTTCTCTTGGCTCCAGACTTATCTGAAGAATAGATCACAGTATGTCCACACCAATGGCACCGATTCCCAGTTTTTGTTTCTTATGTATATAAACGATCTTTGTTTAGTTTCAAAAACATCAAACCTTATTTTATTTGCTGATGACACCAGCATGCTTAGTTGTGGTAAAAATTTAGAAGCATTGATAGATATAGTAGAAAAACAATTATCATTGTTAAAGAAGTGGTTTGATTCTAATAAGTTAACCCTTAATTTAAATAAAACCAAATTTATAGTTTTCGGAAATCGTGCCATTAATGTGTGTATAAATTTAAGGATAAATGATACTGAGATAGAACGAGTGAATGAAATAAAATTTCTTGGAGTATTTTTACAAAATAAGCTTAGCTGGAAGCCCCATATAAACTACATCAAGGCAAAGCTATGTAAATCTCTTGCAATAATATCCAAAGTTAAAGAACTTTTAAATGAAAAAAATTTATATATTTTATACTGTTCCCTGGTTCTCCCGTACATGACCTATGGCCTAGAAGTTTGGGGAAATACTTACAAAACTAATCTTAATCCAATAAGTATCATTCAAAAAAGAGCTATCCGCATTGTGAATAAAGTGGATTACAGGGCCCATACAAATGAGCTCTTCATTAAACTAAAAGCACTAAAATTGAAGGATTTGGTCGAGTTTAAAACAGCACAATTTATGTATAATATAAGCCATAATAGGTCACCAGTGCATATACAGGGATTGTTCCAAAAACGAGATTGTGTTTATAATTTCCGGAAGGAAGAAATGTTTCAAAAAACATATGTGAGAACGAGTGCAAAGCAGCATTGTGTTTCTTTTGTTGGGATTAATGTGTGGAGTAAGTTGGACCAAGAGCTAAAAGACTGTAAAACCTTAATTCAATTTAAAATTCTTTTGAAGAAATCAATTATAAAAAAATACATTGAGAATGGATGCTAAGGATGTAAAATGTAAAAATGTATAACTTCATGTATAAGACATTGGCAGCTTTACTGATTATGTTTTGTAAATGCACTGGGATAGGCGCAATAAGCATTTGCTTCTGCCTATTCCATTTCAGATTTTATGTTGATTTATGTCATCATTTGTTAAATGTTTAAATGTCTGAATAAATAAATCTGAAATCTGAAATCTGAAAAATGTAAATAAATGTTCTCAGTCGCTTTGGCTTAGTTCTCTAATGAGAGTTTTTAAGTTCAGATCTCTGAACAATTAGTTTCTTGTTCACATCAGATTTGAATGTTTTATCGATGTAAACAAATGCATGTGTTTTGGCACGTGTGCAAAAGAGTAAATACAATTGTCTACAAATTATTCAATTAACTAAGTGCACATGGCTTATTAATCAAATACACACATACTGAGTGTTCTGATGACGTCTGTGTTTTATTGAGGATCATTAAACTGACGTTAAAGTGAAAGTAAAGCAGGAGGGAAAACAGGAGCACGTTTGATTCTCACTAAATTCCGTCTGCTTTTATGAATTATATTTATATATTAATGTGCTGAATGTGTTTAATGGCTCAAATTCATTGTAATTAACACTGTGATTTAACGGACGAGTCTTCTTCTCCGGTGAGTTTCTGTTTCCTCACTGAACACGACAGTCTGATTTATTATATCTCTCATATTATTTGTGTGTTTCTGGAGAAATCCCTCAGAGTTTGTTTTATTGAGTCTGTGTTTTCTCAGAAATTATGTCGATTATTATCATCGCTTTACTGGTGAATCTCCTCATAGAAACTTCTGGTAAGAAACAAAACACGTTTGGATTTCATTCAGTTTTACGGCTTTAATATTCTACACAAACCAAATGAAATCAACAAATGTTCATATTTATCGAGTAATTTGTATATGCGAATACTTTCTATTATTATTGCACTAGGCTATAGATTAAATATTACGCAGACATGGAAGATTATTTACAACAGGTTATTTGAGACACAGTCTGTCTTATCTCTAACTCCACTACTTCAATATTCAGTATCAGAGTCTAAAGTTCAAAAATAACCCTGTTTAAACATTCACTGTTTGCAATGCTTACATGTATTTCTAACGTGTGCAAAACTGCTCCAGATTTAGATCCACAATGACTAGTAATTATAATGAATAAATACACAGGGTCCGTGTACTTTTTGATCATTTCATTTCCTGTTTGTAATGGATTAACGAGAAATAAAAACCAGCTTGTTTATTGTTTTTGTTTTTTTTTGTTTTTTGTTTTGTTTTTAGTTTAGTTTAAAAAACAAAAAATTTGATCTTGGCTCGATTTTTCCTTTTTAGTTTGTGGTTTACAAATCGGTTTATGGGTTTGATATTTCATTTGCACACGTGGGCGGCGCTGAAACGCCCCTTTCATCTGATTGGTCAAACCGCTCCGCCTTCATTACAAGCTTTTCTTTCTGTCAGGCAGAATAAGAGTCAGTACGAGTGCGGCACTGACAAATGCACATTAATAAACTAATGTCTGAAACCACCACTCACTGTTAACTACGCACAATATGTGAAGCAGAAATATGATGCTGATCACGTAATTCGTGCTGCTGAGACTTGCAAGCGACCACAATAATGTGAGCCACAGTATATGACAGATTATTTTAGCATGATGTATTTCCCGTTGATAAAAACAGTGCAAATAGTTCCGTCTCTTTGGATAAAATGGAAATAAAAATCATAATAGGCTGAACTGTACCATCATATGATGTCCATAACATCGGACGGTTCACGCCTCGCCGTCGTCCATTAATACCTGATAATGGACACCTCGTCGGGCATTAACCCTTACATATATGCTGGCTTTCTCAAGCCAACATAATACAGAAAACTCAGAAAAACATTGACCAATTAAGTATGTAATCAAATTTTATTAGTTTTATAATAAAACTAATAACATTTTAAAGGTATGCCGTGCTCTTCAACCGACATGATTTGAATTAATCCCAAATCTGCTAATTAATGTACGTTCACTGATTCTAGCTTCTCTCTTTTCTGTCTCTTTATTTTCATGTGAACTGAGTAGGATACACATGCTTACAGTCATAAATATAAACTTTATTTCTATTGAATTTTCAAAATTATGTATACGTCACACACGCCTACCTGCCTTTTGATGTAAATAAAAGGCGAGAATGGTAAATGTTACGGACATATTATCATGGTACAGTTCAGCCTATTATTGATTTTTATTTCCACTTCCCTTTTATCCAAAGAGGCGGAACTATTTGCACTGTATTTATTATCAATGTGAAATACATCATGCTAAAATAATCTGTCATATACTGTGGCTCATATTAATGGGGTCGCTTGCAAGTCTCAGCAGCACGAATTACGTGATCAGCAACATATTTCTGCTTCACATATTGTGCATAGTTAACAGTGAGTGGTGGTTTCAGACATTAGTTTATTAATGTGCATTTGTCAGTGCCGCACTCATACTGACTCTTATTCTGCCTGACAGAAAGAAAAGCTTGTAATGAAGGCGGAGCGGTTTGACCAATCAGATGAAAGGGCCGTTTCAGCGCCGCCCACGTGTGCAAATGAAATATCAAACCCATAAACCGATTTGTAAACCACAAACTAAAAATTATTTTTTGTTTTGTAAACTAAACTAAAAAACGAATAAACGAGCTGGTTTTCATTTCTTGTTATTCCATTACAAACAGGAAATGAAATCATCAAAAAGTACACGGACCGTATAGGCCAACATCAGGTTCAGACGTCTGCAAACGTCATCAAAGAAAGTCAACGACGGGGTCGCGCAGATTATGATACAGCATAAATATATATAGGACTACATTCATATTTTTATTTTTATTATTATATTATATATTTACAATTATATTGCACTATTTTACAACTACCTAAAATAAAATCACTTTACTTCACAAACTAGCTAAGCTGGCTGCATTCACTGAGGTAAATTATAATCATCAAAAATAGTATATGTAATATTCACAACAATAACCGTTAAAAAATACTGTCATTTGTATAACAATGGCGAAATGTATGAATACTTACACACATAACGTTACGTAAACTCCTCCATCGTTAGTTATGACCGTTCTGACTGGTGATGACGTGGTGCGCGAAATGACAGATGGGTGATCATCGCTCTCCACTTCCTGTGAAGTGATGTATCGATGTTCCCTTATTCCCTATGCCGTGCGCAGTGCCCTTCGAACTGAACATGTTCGCTCCCTTCGGATTAGAATCTCACTTAAGATGGCGGAAAACCCTGTGAAGTCCACTTCGCAGTCCACTTATGGTCAAATGGAACGCACCTCATGTCTGTCATGTGATTCCCTGTTTGTCATGTGATCCTGCCATGTGTCTTGTCATTGGTTAATTGTCTGATCATTGTTCACAGGTGTCCCTTGTCTTGTCATTAGTCTGTGTATTTAAGCCCTCATGTTTGCCATGTGTCTTTGTCAAGTATTGTTTCCTGTAACCACTGTTGTGAGTCCTGTTCCTGTTCCTGTTCATGTCCATGTCTTGTTTTGAGTTTTCATGCCACGCCATGTTTTTGTTTCATGTTTGGTTTTGTTTATAATAAACTGCACTTGGTTCTCATTTACACTTGCCTCCAGTGGATCCTTTACAGAATACTTGACCTCCAGCAATGAACCCAGCGGTTGCCCTCCTAAACCTACGCCAGGAGAATCTTCCCCTGGAAACGTATGTGGAGAAATTTTGTGGACTGTTTTGCCAGGTAAAATTTAATGATGTGGCTCTTGAAGACATTTTTCGTTTTGGGTTGAACGATCCGGTGCGGTCCCAGTTGCCAGGGGGAAAATTTCATTTTTCCCTGGCCCAGTATATTGACTATGCCCTTTTGTTAAGCGGCTCAACTCTTACTGTGGGTTTAACGGGTGAGGAACACCGCAAACCCCCAGTATCCTCTCAGCCTGAGTCTCTTCACGTCATGCCTGCCAAGCCTGAGTCTCTTACATTTACATTTATTCATTTAGCAGACACTTTTATCCAAAGCGACTTACAAATGAGAACAATAGAAGCAGTTAGGACAACAATATGCAAGTGCTATGACCCTTCTCAGTTTAATCTAATGCAGTTTTTTTTTTTTTTTATAGAGCAGAATAGAATAGAGTAGTAGAGAAAGTGTTAGTATTACTGGATCAAGTGCTGTCGAAAAAAATAAGCGTCTTCAGCCGTTTCTTGAAAGTGGCTATGGACTCAGCAGCTCTGGTTGAGTTAGGCAGATCATTCCACCAGCAGGGAACAGTCATGGGAAAGGTCAGAGAAAGAGATTTTGTGCCTCTTTGAGATGGCACCGCAAGACGTCGTTCGCATGCAGAGCGCAAGTTCCTGGATGGCACGTAAGTCTGAAGTAAAGAGTTAAAGTAAAAGGGAGCAGAACCAGTGGTTGTTCTGTAGGCAAACGTCAGTGACTTGAATTTGATGCGAGCGGCAACTGGCAACCAGTGCAATTTTGTGAGGAGAGGAGTGACGTGTGCTCTCTTCGGCTCGTTAAAGACCACTCTAGCTGCGGCATCTGGATCAGTTGCAGAGGTTTGACCGTGCAAGCTGGAAGACCGGCCAGGAGAGCGTTACAATAGTCCAGTCTGGATAAAACTAGCGCTTGGACAAGGAGTTGAGTAGCATGTTCTGATAGGAAGGGCCGGATCCTCCTAATGTTGTACAAGGCAAATCTACATGACCAGGCAGTTCTAGCAATGTGGTCTGTGAAGTTCAATTGATCATCAATTACCACACCAAGGTTCCTGGCTGACCTAGATGGAGTTATGGATGACGAGCCTAGCTGAATGGTGAAGTTGTGATGAAGTATTGGGTTGGCCGGGACCACGAGTAGCTCTGTCTTCGCAAGGTTTAGTTGAAGGTGGTGGTCCTTCATCCAGCCAGAAATGTCTGTCAGGCAGGCTAAGATACAATCGGCTACCGTCGGATCGTCAGGCTGGAATGAGAGGTAGAGTTGTGTGTCATCACAGGTAGAGTCGTCTCTTCACGTCATGTCTGCCAAGCCTGATCCTCTTCACGTCATGCCAGCCAAGCCTGAGCCACTTCACATCATGCTTGCCAAGCCTGAGCCACTTCACGTCATGCCTGCCAAGCCTGAGCCACTTCACATCATGCTTGCCAAGCCTGAATCTCTTCACGCCATGCAAGCCAAGCCTGAGCCACTTCACGTCATGCCTGCCAAGCCTGAGCCACTTCACATCATGCTTGCCAAGCCTGATCCTCTTCACGTCAGTGGATCCCTTGATAGAACCATGGAGGCCACCCTGACCACCTGGTCCACCTTGGCCACCTGCACAGCCTGCTCCGCCCTGGCCGCCATGCCATGACCCAGGCCCGTCCACACCATGCCATGACCCATGTCCTGTCCCCCTGCACAGGCCTGGCCCACCATCCCTCCCCCAAGACCATCACCGCTCCACCACCCTCCTTGAACATTTTTTCTTTTGTTTGGGTGTCAGGAGCCATCCTTAGAGGGGGATCTGTCACGTTTTGGGTTTGTTCATGTCATGTTTCCATGTCTGTCATGTGATTCCCTGTTTGTCATGTGATCCTGCCATGTGTCTTGTCATTGGTTAATTGTCTGATCATTGTTCACAGGTGTCCCTTGTCTTGTCATTAGTCTGTGTATTTAAGCCCTCATGTTTGCCATGTGTCTTTGTCAAGTATTGTTTCCTGTAACCACTGTTGTGAGTCCTTTTCATGTTCATGTCTTGATTTTTGAGTTTTCATGCCACGCCATGTTTTTGTTTCATGTTTTGTTTTGTTTATAATAAACTGCACTTGGGTTCTTATTTACACTTGCCTTCAGTGGATCCTTTACACTGTGTTTATGTCAGATATTTAAATTTAATAAATTAATTTAATCAAACAATATCTGTTGCCAATGTGGCACAGAAGCTGTAATGTTATGTTTAGTTACACTTACAGGGCCCTATCTTGCACCCGCGCACAGCGGACTTTTCCCTCCACAGGCACACGTCGGTAAATTAGGGTATGAACTTGCACTCCCGGGGGCGGTTCAGCGAAAAGAGGAGGCGTGTTCCGGCGCAAACGTTCCCTGGTGCTATTTTGCAGTTTCAGAAAACAATTCCGCCACAGACCAGGAGAAACCTCGTCTAAAGTCAGTGGCGCGTTTTCAGTGGCGCGTTCAGATGCTATTTTAAGGGCGCATGCTTGGCCATAATGTAGCGTGTGCACAACGCACACACACTTTGCTTCTCTTACAGTATCTACACACAGACGCAGAGGTTCCCATTTTTGCAAACCATACATAATTACAAGGAAAAATATTAACACACGAGGGAAATCATTGTTGTGTCCATGAAGATGTGAAAAAATAGGCATAAATCTAGTTTACACATTTACCCAAATTATCATACGCCTGTTTAACCGAAGCTAATCTGGGTGTGTTTCTCCATCCCCATATAATGTCACTTCTCTGTGTTTTACGGCCCTGACGAGAGCGTCGGTCTCCTCGGCTGTGAACCGCTCCTGGCGTGCGTCTGGCAAATCCGCCGTTATAATAGCAACCCGCCATGGAACAAGCACGCCTACTCCTAAAGGGAATGTGAGATGACGCTGTCATTGGTTTATTTCATGTTACACCCAAACCACACCTATGAGTAATGAAGCGACTTCAGACCAACACATTTTAGATTTGCGTCGGGCGCAAGAGTCATTTATCCCGCCGGTAAAATAGCAACAGCGCCCGGGATCCGCACACAAAGTTACTTGCGTTTCACGTTTGATACTTGCGTTTCAGATCGTTAAAATAGGGCCCTCAGACTGAATAATTCTGCTCAAGGGTGGCATAAATGTATTTACACAACAATTGCATAATGTTATGAGATCAACATAATTTTAAATTGGCTACATGAAGTAGGCCTTTATAAATTGTAAAATTAAACAATATGATCTTCTTACAGGGTAGGGGTGCAATATTATTATTATTGTTGATTTTTGTACTTGATATTGAAAAAAAACAAACAAGTCTTCACATTGCTTATCTTAGTAGCATGAAAAACAAAACCGTTATTTTTATTGGGAATAAATTATAGTTACTGAAAGTGAGAAAAGAACGTTCACATAATTGTGATATAATTGTGTTATAATAAATAATGCTGTCTACACTGCATAAAGATGTTTTTATTGACATCGTATCTGAACTTAGTTGTTCATGATGAGAGAATTTGTGGGACTGCAGAACTCTGTCGGAACGCTTGCTGAACAAAACTCCAGTGTTGCAGATTTCTTCCTCAGCGATGACTAATGTAAACTCCTCTATTTGCCCGTGGATTAATGTGGAAACTTTAATGGTTATGATGCTCAACGCTGTAAAAACTGCTTAAAAAAGCTTTGATGCAACATGAGTAGATATAAATATAATTCCACAATTGACACTTTTTATTCATGTTCACTTTTCACTTTAATCACAACAGTCAATCGTTTTAGCTTTTGCACCTGTATTTTAAATTTAAGGCATTTATGTGAGCATTGGGGGCATTTTTACCCCAAGCCCAAAAAATGTAATGAACATAACAGGTGCAGTCTTTAATCCAGTCATTCCAATGGGAATCTGCACGATTGAAGTTTCGCTTGAGTTTCACTCGTATTCAAGTTGGTCGCTTGAATCCACTACAATGAGAAACATAAAACAGCTTGGTTTTAAAGTGACTTCTGTGTGAGCTGTACTTCATACATTGTTACATTATTGACAATAGATAATGGACACTTTTTGCATCCAAATTTTAGCTGAAATATTGCTAATGCTACGAGTCACTGTAACTATTAAAATAAAATAAATACAGTATATGCATTAAAGACTAATGCATAGTATTTTTTCTGGGGGGGGGGGGGGGGGGGTATATCCTTTATATCTTTATATCTATAGTATATCTTTCTGTCTCTCTCAGAGTCGTTCACTGTTGTGGTTCCTCGTGATCAGACAGTGGCTCATGTCGGGTCCACAGTCACTCTGCCCTGCTGGATCTCTCCTCCTGAGAACGCTGAAGCTCTGGAGATCCGCTGGTACCGTCAAGACCAGTTCAACAAACCTGTTCTCTTCTATCAGCATGGGAAGATCCAGGACATCCAGGAGGAATCGTTCAGGAACAGAAGCTCACTGACTCTGTGGTCAGATAAGTCTGGTGGACTGAAGGATGGAGACGTCTCTCTACGCCTGGAGAAACTCAGGATTCAGGATGAAGGTTCATTTCACTGTTATGTCAGTGGAGAACTTGCATTTGGCAGCAGTAAAGTGGTTCTCAAAGTCACTGGTGAGTCAAAAACTACAATATACAATACATTATGTTTTTATGGATCTAGAACTCATTAAATGAATAGTTCACCTATTGTGTTGCATGAGTAGGCTTTTCTCCAGATTTCAACCACTATAACTCTGAAACCAATGGAATAACAAACCCAGTTTTTTGCAGCATAATGCTGCCATAATTTTCCAAAGAAATTGTCAACCCAGCAATCAGGGAATGTTTTCATAACTGTTCTGGCAATGTTCTCTCAAAATAATGAACAAATATTCTTCTAGTAACATTAATAGAATATTTGTTAAACTTTATCTGGTCTAATAATGCTAATGTAAGGTTAGCACAAAAACGTTATTTATACATTGTTGAAGGTTTTATAAATGTCCTGATCATGTTGGGAGAAAATATTCTTAGAGCAAAGTTTTTGAAAAACATTTAGAATGACAACTAACTTCAAATGAATAAGGCTGTGATTGGTGTTTTAAAGCTGATTTGTAGCAAACCAAGAATACAGACTACTTAGCTGTTATCAGTACTGTTTTTTAATGTTATTTAGTGTTAAATTATTGTAGTTGGTCAGGCGGCTTTGGTTTTATTGTAAATTTGTTGTGTTTTCTATTTAGGCTACTTATTTAAATATATTTAAGGATACTTTGAATTTTTTATTTTATTTTTTTCAATAAAAAAGCCATTATTTAATGTCATTCATCATCGTTTTGAGGCTCTTAAATCTTTTTTTTTTTTTTTTGTATCGGTTCAGGCACAGTTTAGGCACCAGTACCGCTTTAAAAGAATCAATTTGGCACCGGTATCGAAAAAACCCAAACTATACCCAACCCTACAAAACACACCAGCAACTGGTCTGATTCCGCCAATGAGAAGACCTCTGAACATAAATATTGAGAGCTCTGACAGGGCAGGGCAGATGGAGTCTCTCCTCTTCCGCCTTCATGTGAGGTGGAGGATCAAAAGCCTGCAGAACCATGGGCCGTGCCATGTTAGAAGGCACCTTAGGCACATAACCAGGCCTGGGATGCAAGATAGCCTTAACCCTTCCAGGAGCAAACTCCAGGCACTCAGGAGATATAGAAAGGGCCTGAAGATCTCCTATTCCTTTAAGAGAAGTGATTGCTAAGAGAAAATCTACCTTGAGTGAAAGATTCTTGGCCTCTAAAGGTTCAAAGGGGGCCTCGACCAGCCCTTCGAGAACCACTGCCAGGTCCCATGTGGGAACTCTGATCTGAGCCGCAGGCCTCATCCGCCAAGCCCCACAGAGGAATCGTACGACCAGCTGATGTCTTCCCAAAGGCCCATCACCCAGAGGAGTGTGGCAAGCTGCAATGGCAGCAACGTACACCTTGAGTGTGGACGGGGTAAGACCAGAAGAGAAGCGATCTTGGAGGAACTCCAGCACTAAAGCCACTGGGCGGTTAACTGGGTCCACCTCACGCTCTCTACACCCAATGGTGAAACACATTCCATTTTAGGCCGTACAATTTCCTTGTGGCGGGAGCTCTAGAGCTGAGTATGGTCTCAACTACTCCTGCTGACAGGCCAGATTCTAGGTACTGTGCCCACTCAGGGGCCAGACCCACAGTTTCCACAGCTCTGGCCGAGGGTTGAATATTGAGCCCGGCCACAACGGGACTACTAGAAGTAGACTGACCCCTTCACGACCCCACACTTTTCTTTGTGTTGAGCCTTAACCCCACCTCTGAATGTGGGCAAGGACGACATCTCGATGCCGAACTGCCAGCTCCTGCGACTGGGCCAGAATAACCACCCCGCTGGATTTCAGTGGGCAGAAATCGAACCGCTGCCTGTAACCCTTTTCTATTGTACACGGGACCAAGGAGAAATATTCGGCAGGTTTTGCCATGCTTTGAATTATTCTACTAAGGGAACCAGCCTCACAAGGGAACCAGCCTCTCTCATTTGAGATTCGTTCTCGATCCCCTGAAGCGGCTCTCCAGCAGGGTTTGGTCGGTTTTGGACAGCGGGATGCAAACATTGATTTCCTGTGGGCTTCGTGAAAGGAGGCGACCTCAAACGCTCCGCCGCGGAGGGGACAGCCCGAAGAGGCCCTATGGCAGCTAGGACCTCTTTCCCCAAGCCTTCTTAGCCTGCAGGACGGTCCTCAGATCAACCTTCTTCTGAGAAGGCTTCGGCTTCTTCGGTTTCGGGCGGCGAGGAAGATATTGCTCAAAGGCTGCAGACTGTTTTTTCGCCTCCTAAAACCTGTTGACGACCGCATTGATATTGTCGCCGAACAGGCCAGAAGGCGAAATCAAGGAGGAAAGCCCTGTCTTTCCCAAGTGGACAGACGAGATGAATGAGGTTTGTCCCATGATTTACACAAAGAATGGCAAACCCCGGCGGTGAGGTTGTTCCCTCTGCTGCAGGAAGCGCTCGTACAACTTGCTTCTCGCTTGCGTTTCCTGCCTTTCACCTGGCCAGTTGATGTTTAATCTGTCCACAACACGAGAAACCAGCTCCTCATATGCGGGGACATGAAGTGGCGAGTCATCTTCAAAATCCCTGCCTTCGATAATGAGCACATCCACTTCTTCAGAAGCTCAAGCATCGGGTTCTCCACTGCTTGGGAGTGCAGCACACTCAGGCAGATCTCGAGGGAGCCTGTGCAGATTGTGAAAGGTTGCCGATCTGAGTGCTGCCCTCACGTTTGACCATATTCAGTGACGATGGTCAGGCTTACTCTGTTGTGTATCGGCGTCCCTTTGTAGCTTCTGTATTTGCTGTCAGACATTACGCCATGACTCAAAACCAATCAGGATTGGCTTAGTTCCCCAAAGTGTTGTTCCGACGTAGTGCGATTTCCCTCGAAAGGGAACTGGATATTTTAAAGCATAACCAAAACAGAATGTTTGGAAAACGTTCTTAGAACAAACATTTGTTTGCTGGGAAGCAGCCTTCATTAATCCACTAGAGAGGCATTTACCCCAAAAAATTAAAAATATACTTGCACAGTTTGGGAGAACGTCTGAACGTCTGTCTCTTCTCTTCCAGCTTTAGGATCCGCTCCTGTCCTGTTTCCACAGCCTCTGGATGATGGACGTGTGAACATCAGCTGTAAGTCCAGCGGCTGGTATCCAGAGCCGGACGTCACCTGGATGTCAGATGAGCGAACGGCTCTCCGTCCTGGAGGAGTGTCTCGCAGTCGTGGAGCAGATGAGATGTTCTCTGTCCACAGCTGGACGGCCGTCTCTCACTCGGACGCTCAACTGGTCTCATGTTCAATATCTCTCAAGACTGGAGAGTTAAGAGAAGGAAGATTGAACATACAGGCCGTCATGTCTTCAGGTCAGAGAACATTTTCACTTATACTTGATGTTTAAGTTGCAGGACATTGCAGGATATTTGTACTTATCTCCTACAACGTGATTAAGTTTGCTTGAACTTCACATAATTTCCATGTGATCATTTCCAACACCTTAAATGTTTTCCCCTGCTAACTTGTGATTTTAAATTTAATTAAGCCTGCTCATAAATGTTTAAAGTCAGTTACATAAAAACGTGGATTGGCCTAATTTGAACCGGAAAGTAAGACTGATTACCCCCAACTAACTGTTAGTTGGTCATACTAGTTCTTAAGACACAGTCTTAACATAATGGCTATGTTTATGCAACTGGCCTCTGGTTTCTCTTTCTCAGATTCATCAGATCCATGGAAGGCTCCTTTCTTCATTGTTCTCATTTGTGCTGTTCTGGGTTTGGTTGGGTTGATCCTGTACATATACAGAAAGAAACTAACAGGTAAATGACAGAATTCATCTTCAGGAGGTTTTTATGTATTCAGTTTGTCATTTGTTTATATTTTTATTTGTTTTACAGGGAAGAAACAAGAAGTTCAAAGTAAGTAACATGAACTGACTTCATCAACATCTACATACAATCATAAAGTGAATTACCCCTTTCAGGCACAGAGTTACCAGGGGAAAATGCCAGTTTCAAGCAAAAAAAAAAAAAAAAAAAACTTAATATTTTATGAATATCTGTTGCTTCTGAAATTGTTACCAGTTAAACTGAGTTGACTTTTAAATACATTTCTGTATGTTTGACTGAAGGGAACATACAGCATGAGAAGCTATAAAGACAATTATACCACTATAAAATTAATCTTATAAGTGAAACATTGTTTTATCTACATGCATGTTGTAGCAGAAGAAAACATGAATATAACAGGTTTGGAGACTCTGAGTGGAATATTGTAGAAAAGTTGTTTTGAATATTGAAAATAGAAAGAACAGAACAACAAAATAATCATAAGTTAAAAATAAACAAGAATCTGCATTTGAGGTCCAAATATCTGAAAACAGCACTGAAAATATTACTTTTGTATTGGTCTAACCCAGAGGTGGGTATAACGAAGTACATTTTCTTCGTTACATTTACTTGAGTATTTTTTTGGAAAAAAAGGACTTTTAAGAGTAGATTTGAATGTGGGTACTTTTACTTTAACTCGAGTACATTTCTAATGAAAAAACTGTACTTTTACTTCATTACGTTGGGCGACGTTCCTCTCGTTACTTTATTTTAATGCAACATATGTTGTTAAATGCGTAGTTTATACAGTGGCGGCTGGTGAAAAATATCTTGGGTGGGGCTGTGTCATATTCAGCCGGTGTCAATAGTCTGGTAACCGTGGGAGTCTTTAGCGTAGTGGCTCCGAGGTTGTGGAATGCTCTTCCTCAAGACATCCGTCAAACATCCACCCTTCTCTCCTTCAAAAACACATGTTTCATCTGAATATTACTCTTCAGCTCACAGTCTGTAAATTCTACATTGTAATTGATATGCTATTTGTTTGAATCCCTCTTTGTTTGTATCTTTAACCTAACTTTGTAAGTGACCTCTGAATATTAGGCCTACTTTCTGCCCTTGGTGTGTGTTTTGATGTTGATGGTTATTTTGT
This sequence comes from Abramis brama, assembly GCF_963993115.1. Classification (NCBI taxonomy): domain Eukaryota; kingdom Metazoa; phylum Chordata; class Actinopteri; order Cypriniformes; family Leuciscidae; genus Abramis; species Abramis brama. The sequence goes on from NC_139965.1 coordinate 1,411,290, forward strand.
TCTATTCCTCAACCCAGTCCCAGTGGTTCTCAAACGTTTTAGAGTTGTTCCCCATGAGGCTTTAATATCCTTCTGCGTACCCCCACTCTTCAGTCACACCTTTCTCAGTAAGGGACAATATTTGCCCCCTTAAATCATTTTTCCAGTGCATTTTTACCTTTACAAATACCTTTATAAAATAAATAATGCTTTAAATAATAAATGTTCATAATAAATGTTCAATAGAGAAATATGCAATGATGGTAAAAACGGAGTGATGCTTTTAAATATTAAATTAAAACCGCCAGTAGATGGAGAGTCATCGAGTCATTCATTCACTCAGTAATGAAGCAAGTGGCTGTATTTATGAATTAATCATTGAATCATTGACTCTAAAGATTCGTTCACAAACACTGCTGTGCTGCAGTTCTGCTGTGGCTTTCGTTGGAGCTATTAGTTTGTTGTAAAAAAAATATTGACAACTGTGTTGAAAATGAACATCACTTAATATTAATATTTCGTTTGTTGAACTGTTGTATAAAATCAATGTCACATTCGCAATCGTGTGGATCTTCATATAATGTGATCATCATTAAACACAGGAACTCACACAGGGTATGTGTTTGTATCGAAGAGAGTTTGAATCTTATATTGATCTCCATGCACAGCCTGTGTCTATATTTGTTCTTCATGCTAGTAAGTGCTAAATCCCTACTTTTACAAAGGTAATGTACATTGTTGAGAACGGCAGTATAGCGTGATCTGCCGAGGCAGCAGTCTGTACCAGACCTGTCATATAGCCTACGCTGCTTAAACACAGACAGTTTTGACCGCAAAAGATGAGGTAATTTGATCGGATGTCATATATTTACAGCATTTTACCTGATAGAAATGCATGCTCAGTTTAAATCTTATTTTAAGGTGGGGTAGTATTAAAGGAACGGCAAAATTCAGCATGTTGTTCCCGCACCCCCTTCTGTCAGCTCACGTGCCCCAGTTTGAGAACCAAAGTGACCTTGGGTGTTGGAAAGGTGCTATATAAATAAAAATAAGTATAATAATTATTATTATTAACCACCCAAACACAATTTAACACAAACTGCATGATACCAGTGCTCTGTGAAAAAGTCAGTAATTATTTAATGCCATATTGCAATGCTGAGGCGTCCTTACACAAAAACAAACAAACTGCACAAACTTCCCATTTGCATTTGAAATTGAACTCACTTCCTTCACTCCGGTAACTGTCCATGCCGGATCTGTCCAGTTGTTTTAAAATGTAAAGCAAAACAAGGCATTAGCATTAGCATTAGCCAGGCCGCTGTCTGATGGAGATAGGCGCGCATGAGTGTGCGCGCAGCTTGGGGCGCTAACAGAATCACCCACAGCTGACTAGATTTGAGCTCGCTGATTGGCTACAGTTTATGTCAAACATTTATCTTAAATCAGCAATTGGCTAAGCTGCTCCACAGACCCGCCTCTCTGGGGCGATTGACTCCAGCGCTGATGAGACGTGCACGCAGCTGGAGGAGACGTGTTGAAAAAGCAGACATTTTTCATTTCTATCATATTTTTCACATATACTGGGTGCATTTAATACTTCAAACACACAAATACTTACAATTTGTATGTGGGTGGTTGACATGACATGGCCTTTTTTTGCTCCAATGTGTCAATGTCAAGTAAATTATAGAAAAATATATCAAAAACTGTGGTGATATTGTTCAGAAAGTGCTGTTTTATATGAACATACAGAGCATTCATGGGTTTAATCTTCCATTTTTTCACAATTTTCAGCCAAACCAGAGTAAACTCATATGGCGTGACTGTCCCAAGCACATTTCACAAATTTTGATTTTGAATAAAAACAAGAAAATGAATTAATTTTCTGTTTATTCAATCATATATTGATATCCCAGATGTCTACTTGTGAGTCTGCTTGACTAAAAGTTCAGGCATAATATTTTGAAGCCACCCTTAACTAAAACATTTTGTCCCAAAAATGGATATCAACGGGCAATTGTTTGGAGACCTTTGAGGTGTGGGGGTCCTCCTTCTTTCAGGAGGAAGAGCAACACCTCAGGAGGACACTGAAAGTTACAATGCGAGTTTTCTCCCTTCATGTTTTCAAACAAATCAAGTATATCCGGCACTCCTGCTTCAGTTCCCTTTTGCGCTGTCTTTTGGTGTGACACATTTTACACAAAAATGCCCAAATGAACTTTTCAGTCAATATTACCTTTAAAACTATATTGTCATATTGTAGTTAGCATGGTTTTAGCATGTTAGCATAAAAGCACATTGCTTAATGACATGCTAAGCATAGATATCATATATAAAGGCTAGATGTCTCGTGCGCGCTGCTGGCCAATGGAGGTCGACGTCCGCACGTGGCGGCCATCTTGCCACAGTGTGCTCGCTCACTCGTTTAATGGTGCATGTACTTTTAAATAACCATAACTTGCTCAATTTTCTACCGATTTTCAAACGGTTTGGTTTGTTATAAACGTCAGAGATGTAGTTATGACACTGCATACATACACTGCATACATATGAATAATTATAACATACATGTTCAAGCATTCGGAATTATAGCCACGTTAATAACGTTTGAAAGAAACCAAACTGTTTGTAAAAACCGTCAAGATTTCAGCGAGATAAGAGGATTTGTGTGCATGCTGATCACTCACCTTAATTCACAGCTTCCCTGTGGCAAGATGGCCGAACGGTGATGCCGGAAGTGACTGCGCCATAAGACATCTAGTGGTTATATATGATATCTATGATGCTAAGTGCATGAAACCTCATATGATGTGACACACAATCATAAGGTGTGACAGGGTTTTCTTGTCACACTATATGATATGAACTGCATTTAAATACATAAACAAATATTGCATCACAATAAGTGTAATTGTGATTGTCAAAACATTTGGTAACTAAATAGAATTTTATGAAGTTTAGTGACAACATGTTACAATGTTTACATTGTACAATGACTGGTAGGATACAGTTTTTATTATTGCTTGACCAAAATTTCAAGATTTCAATTCCATTCTTGTGATTTGATTCCGATTTTGATTCAATATTGACTAATTTGGATACATGTTTATTTCAAATTTTATTTAAAAAAATAATCTCACCTAATGCTGTAAACATAGAGGGCCCAATCTGCTGGTATTATTAAAGGTTAAAAATAACAAATTAATTTAAACATAATGGAGTTTTTGTTATAATAACAATTATTTAATGACATAAGTAAAAATATGTAATATAGTGCTCAGCAAAATCTCCTCTCTAGATATTTTTTCTATTCAGTTAACATGCTATGGTCATTAAATGGATTTCCTGAGGTAAAGGTAACGTTATGTGACATAATTGTTCTCCTGCTGTTATATTGACCTCTTTCCGTGGTTGAAAAACACTAATTGGTCGATATTATCAGAGCCCGTCTACGGAGAGCCTTGGCATTTCCTATTAGCCCCATTGTATCGATCTTGGCTGCAGTTCCATTAGAATTCCACTGGAGGTGATCGCGGGCGAGTGCAGACTGAATGGGAGTCTATGGGGCTAGACGGCTAAATGTGTCTCTTTCACCCGATTGCCGTTGAGAAATCTCAGATTTTATTGTAGGTTTTGCAAGTTCAACATGGGTTATAGGTCGAAAGTTGAATGAACGAGTACTTATGTCCTTTCGATTTCTTACAGGTTGAGTTGTTGTTGCCCATAACACGCTAGCATTCTGCTAATGACGTCAGCATTCTGACGTCATTGACATTTTAAAAGACTTTTTAAACCAAATAAGTGACTCTAAAAAATCTAACACCCAGCAATGTGTAATTTCTTTGCATCTCCTTTCGAATACAACATTCAAATTACTAGACAAAAAATTATATCCTGAGAAAAGTGGATTTTGAGGGGTATTTCGCCATAGACCTCCATTCATTCTGCACTCGCCTGCGAGCGCCCCCGCATGGACAGAGGCGTGTTACTGCAGCCAGTCCAGAAACCGGAAGTAACCAGAGAGTGCCAATTCTCTTCCTATTAGACATTCTCTGATATTATGTATACTTGCGGTAAGTTGTACTGCGTCTTTAAATAAAAAAGTAACAGGTGATCGGTTCATGTGCACTTGAACTGAGGCGCTCAGCGATCTGTCACGTCACATTTACAAGCGCCAAACGTATTTTTGTCTGAATTTCGTAATAAAATTGACGGAATCTAAGAGCTGAGAATTAGTTTAATATTAAAAGTACCTCTTTGCTCCGCAATTTTTCTGTGCGTGAGAAAATGGATGTGTGGCGTGAGAGCGTGTGAAAAGTGTCAATTGCGTGAGTCTCACGCTCAATGCGTGAGAGTTGGCAGCCCTGTTATACATTAAATAAGCCATTGTCCACAGTTTTATGAACAGCCGCCATCTCGCGGTAGTGTGTGTGTTGTTGCGCAGTGGCGCGCGAACTCGACTTGACAACGAATGCCTTTGCCTGCCGTAGACACAGTTAACCAGTTTAAACATGCTTGCAGAAATATACATGTAGCGGGTCAAGTGGTTGAGTTGGGAAGTGTATCTTTAAGGCCGGCTGATTATTTGGATCAGGTGGCGTAAGCGACGCATCCCTTTAAAGGTGTTGAGAGGAACAGAAAAATGGTGCGGCTTGAGGGAAGAGTGAGTCTCTTGGTGTATCGGCTGTGCGAGGGGGAGAACGTGGGTCTTTTTGGGAGGTTATGTCTATTCGTTGTTAATATTGAACCGCTTATCACGGCTCTTTGTTTGTTTGTTTGTAGCTCGGTTGGGTGTCTGCGCTTATGGTGTCCAGTAAATGGTACCAGCGCCTGCGGTTACGGTGTCCAGTAAATGGTACCGGCAGTGACGAGCCTTCAGAAACTTGCTTTCATAATAGCGAGTAGTGATCTTGCATAGGTCTTGCAGCAACGTAAGTAACGCAAGTCCTTTTGGAAGTCCATGCCTATTTGTTTTTAAATTCATTGAACTGCTTAACACGGTTCATTGTTTGTTTGTCGGTAGCTCGGTCTGGTGTCTGCGCTTATGGTGTCCAGTCAATGGTACCAGCGTCTGCGTTTATGGTGTCCAGTCAATGGTACCAGCAGTGACGAGCTTACAGAAACTTGCTTTTATAATAGGGAGTAGTGATCCTATAAGAGTTGCAGCAATGTAAGTTCACTGACTCTTGTTTCTTTTAGATATAATGTATAAGGTTTAGCGCTGATTATTCTCTTGTTAATTTCACCTATGAATAGAAACAACACTGATGAGAGTGCGCACAGTTATTAGTCATCCACACCACTTAATTGTATTGCTACGGGGCATACGGCGTTGATTCAAAGAAAAACGTAAGTTTGATCCTTTTCCTGTTTTAATCTTCCAATTAGAGATTGGTTATTGTTTTAAATTGTCATAGCATCATAAACCACTTATGCTTGTGATTTACAGGAGGATTGCCTACGTCGGTCACTAGCCACTGTTTTTCCTGAGCTTAATCTGTCTGTGTCTGTGTCTGTGTCGGCTACTCTCTGGATGACCCGGACCTAGTTGGGCTTAGGATTGAGCCCTGCTTGTGGTAGCCTGTTCATTTAAATGTTGTGTTTGCTTTATTTCCTTGTTTATTTTCTGTTTGGCAGTCACACTCCCCACATTCGGCCGATGGGCATCGAGCAATATCTCCTTTAGGAACAGCGTCTATTTTGTGATGAAATGTTCACTAGTGAAGTGTGAAATGCTGTGTTAGTGTATGTTTGCACGGCCGAATTGGTTTGAAGTGTTTTTGCAGTGTTTTGTGAACAGTACCTATTTATTCGACTTTATGCACTGTAGTTTTGATATTGTTAGACTTTATACCCTGTAACTCATTTACTATGAGGCTTTTATTCACTGTGACCTATTTATTGTAAAATTGTTTACCGTTACCTGGGGGGACTATTTGTCTGCCCTGATTGCCAATTCTTATATTTGTGAGTGTTTAATAAATTTATAATTGAGTACATCAGTCCCATTTCTGTTCCTTCATTGGACGCAACCTGCCTAATTATCTAAAAGGGGAGCGTGGGTTTTTGGGGTCTCTATTCTAAATATCCAAATTGTGCGTTGGAGCGCCCCCTAGGGGTTACATACATTTGATTATATTTTGGAGAACAGACAGAAGAAGATCCGTCGATGTACTTTTGTTTGTTTTTGTGTGTTCAGATGTTCAGTAGCGGTCATGAGCGCGAACACATGTGAAGAGTTTTAACTCTCTTCTCTGTGTCAATCACATGCCTTTGAATGCAACTCTCTGCAGATTCACTTTATTTCCACATTGTCTAATAATCCAAATGTAGTTGCATAAGTTACTATTATACAAATCAAAGGACAGGCAATGATTTTCGGGCTATATACAGATGGCATAAATAATGCTTGTCTCTTCTGTTTTTGTTGCAAAGATAGCCTATCTACTTATGATAATAATAGTCATTTAAATAAATAAAAAATCTAAATAATATCATTTTATATATATGACGACTTCAGATGCAAAAGCCTCTAAGCACCATCTGAAATTTTCTTCTAAAAGAGCATTTTTATCAAGCTTGTATGTCTGTTCAATTATTTCACTTAATTGGCAATGAAAAGTACCTATTAATTGTCATTAAAGTGAAATTACTGAACTTAAATATACGAGCTTGATAAAAATGCTTGTTTTAGAAGAAAATTTCAGATATATATACACATACATACATATATAGGCCTATATGATCCGAAGTAACTCGCTACTTGAGTATTTTCATTGGATAGTTTTTTACTCTTACTCAAGTAACTATGAAGATTATTACTTTTACTTTTACTGAGTAAATATTTTTATAGTACTTTTACTTGAGTACTCTACCCACCTCTGGTCTAACTTAATATCATGCTTCTTAAATAATGTTTTTAGTATATAAAGAGCATTTTGCGCTTCATTGGAAGCCAATTTTACTTGATAGTATTTCTTTGTATAAAAGATTAAAAAATTTGAATGGGATTTTTTGAATCCCAAATTTTTGTATCCCACATTTTATAAGTCTCAGATTTTTGGACAGTATATATTTTACAAACTATTGCAGACATTATAAATGCAATTTCTTATAAATGTCTATGACTAGAACATAATCTGAACAATCAAATATACTTCAATATTCGAAATAAACAATACATGAAAGTTGAATGTTATTTGAAACTATATATCAAACAGCTAAATGTTATCAAGTACAGCTGCAGTTTTCTTCCTGTAAAACCTCATTGTTTTTCATTTTAGTTGTGAGAGAAGAAACTATAGAAGAACTGAGAAAACATGCAGGTATGACATCATCTCAGTTATATATGCATATGTGTAAATATTATACACACAAAGATTATTAGTTCCTGTGTTTTTCTCTTCCTCAGTTCAGATCACTATTGACCCTGAGCATTTACATCCAGATCTGACGGTTTCTAAGGACTGTAAAATAGTGAGAGACGCTCAAGGATATAATCACACTGGAGAGGGATTTCCATATGAGTTATGTGCATCTGGAGCTCAAACATTCACATCTGGCCGTCACTATTGGGAGGTTGATTTGGCAGTTTCACGTAGCCCTCCTAAAATCTACTGGTTAATTGGTGTGGCGAAACGGAAATTTTCGCTTAAATAACAGCTCTGCTTTAACTCCATCAAGCGGTTACTGGTTCTTGTGTTCAGACGGTCCTAATGGCTTTTACATCAGCTCTGATGTTAACAGTAATCCTCTGATTACTCTCTCACTGACGCCGAGACCTGAACAACTGGGAGTTCTGTTAGATTGTGATCACGGTCAGCTGTCATTTTACAGTGTCAAAGAGAGGAAACATCTGCTGACCATGAGGATCAGATTCACTAGACCAGTCGTTCCGCTGTTTAATCCAGGAGTAGGAGATCAGAGTGCACTTATAATTCTGGATTGTCCAAAACCTGTAGAATCAGCTGTAGAGTCCAGTGAACCTTTACTGAGTAACAGCTCAGAGCTTGACTGACCAATCCAGTGTGTTTAGACAGAAGAACGAATATGAAAAAAGTAAATATCTTCTCAGATATACATACTAGAAAAGTGTATAAAATGCACAAATAGAGCATGGCACTAGCAACATCAAGGTCATGGTCATGAATACTGATAAAATGTACAGCTTGAACACAGCAGCATCAGTTCAGTCTTTAAGGTACGACAACTTTAGATGAAGCAATATTATTACAATAATCCCATAAGATCATCAGATCAAGTGCTGCACATTCTCTGCTCACAGCAACACTATTACAGCTCGAGACACTCTTGATCTGACTGATTCAGGGATCTCGTCTTGCTCTGATACTGGCTGAACTGCAGAACAGAAAACTGAACATGAACCAACAGTGTCTGACATTCATCTAGTGTCTGAAAACAGAGATGATGAAGTGAGTTATTACAGTCTTCACATATTAAAGAGTTCTTCATCCTCTGTTACTAACACATATATCCAGAAACACATGAACTTACTATAACTATACATTATACTTCCCTGCATGTAATGTCCATAACCTGGTTATTAATCTGTGTCCTACTCTAAACTTGTGTATTATGAATATTGTTGGCTCTTACGACAAACTGCTTGTTCCTCATTTGTAAGTCACTGATAAAAGCCTCTGATAATGAATAAATGTAAATCTTCAGTCTTACAGGAGGAACAAAAGTCTTCATGCCTTTAAGATCAAGGCTCACAAAACATGATGCTCAGAAATATTTGTACTTTTTTACTGTATATTGATGGAGAAACATGATGTCTAAAATGTTTGATAAAATTGTCTAAAGGTGCCTTGATCAAATACTCTTGATATTTAACAGATGATCGCTGTACTTTGGGCTCTTACTTTTCTCTTATAAAACACTGTAACTAATATTGAAATGCACATTGATTGATGTTTGTGTTCATTTAATAAAAAACACAATGATCTGAAATGTAAACTTATCTTTGATAAGTAAACGAGATATTTTATGCACAAATTAACTTTGTCTAACATAGTTTTACAGTAAATTGAGAAAATATCAATGTTTCCATGGCAACGCTGTACCACAGTAGAATTGCAGTAATGTATTTCTACATTGGGATTTTTTATAGATAGTAGCATCAACAATATGATTGCAGTTATTTATTTATTTGAAGTGTTTATTGTAGTATAGTTGTATTTATGTATAAATAACAAATTGGTTTCTTCTTTTCAGAAAATGAATACAGCAATATTTAACGGGAAGGGCAACAGTGCAGAGTTAGCTCTTCATGTGATGAGAGAGAGGAAGAGTTAGACAAATGACTGGGAATGATGGGATTAAATGATAGGGATCTACTTATTTTTGGTTTGCATGAGTTCCTAGTATATAAATCTAGAAATTAGAATACATTAGAATAAATCTAGTATATAATAGAAAAGAAAATCATAATTTTATAGAAAAAATTAAAGTGTTGTGAACAAACTAATCTAACCTCAGATAGTGGAGATGAAATAAGATTCTTACAAAGTAACACAATCAGACTGTGACATTTGTGACATTTATGTTGATACTAACAACACTGATTGTCACATTGTGTATATTGTAATATAATTAAATGAATAACAGTTTTTTTCCTATCAAGTATTTATACCTTAATATGTCACTATTTTGATATTTTGCCAATTAAAATGTACAATATTTTAATTTCAATCTCCAACTTTTATTGATAAAAAATAAAAGATTGAATAAATCCATCTATAACCCTATTAGAGGATCAGATTCAACCCTTAAACAACAGTAAAGCTCAGACCGTTCGCTTTAACAGGGTCAAACTAAATGCAAACCCAGATTTCTGTATGAAAAATATTCCCAAAGCTGTTCATGCATCAGATTCATCTTCACTGAGCAGAAGAACCGGCTGATGAAGCTTCTCTCCTCATCCTCATAACTAATCAAAAAAAAATAAAAAAAATCTGATTACGTAATGCACATTACTTGTAAAGCATTACTTTACTCGTAACATCAAAAAAGTAATCTGATTGCGTGATGCATGTTATTGTAATGCGTTACCCAACACTGCTCATTTCAGATGAGATTGAAAACCCCTGATCTCTAGGTTTTCTCAGAGGAGGGCCGTGCTAGAAATGTGTCCATCTTGAACATAATCAGAATGATCAGCTAATAATGGTAAATCTCCATACTCTGGTGCACTGGAGGAGCATCTGAGCGGTTTCCACAGTTGTACCGACAGGCTGTAGAAAGTTCTGATGGAATCACGTCCTCATGATATCAAAGACACGCGAAGGTCAACTTGTATGAAGTTCAGTTGCCTTTGCAATATTTCACATTTATATTTTTTGTATATATTTTAGTATGAGGTTCCATTTGTGCCAAAATTCTGTCGACATGCTGTCTGTCTATGCTATGTGTCGTCTTCCATGTCTATGTGTCTGTTCACTGTCTGTCTGTCTACGCTATGTGTCGTCTTCCATGTCTATGTGTCTGTTCACTGTTTATGTCCATGTCTGTCTGTCTATGGTATGTGTCGTCTTCCATGTCTATGTGTCTGTTCACTGTCTATGTCCATGTCTGTCTGTCTATGCTATGTGTCGTCTTCCATGTCTATGTGTCTGTTCACTGTCTATGTCCATGTCTGTCTGTCTATGGTATGTGTCGTCTTCCATGTCTATGTGTATGTTCACTGTTTATGTCCATGTCTGTCTGTCTATGCTATGTGTCGTCTTCCATGTCTATGTGTCTGTTCACTGTTGTGATTGCCCACATGACTCAACTTTTGTCTTTGTCCACTCAACTTACTCCTGTCATCTGTCCTTGTCGTTTGACTGTGTCGTCTTGCGTGTCAATGCTGCATGTGTCATGTGTTTCCATTCTGTCGTTGCTATGTGTCGTTGCTATGCGTCGTTTCCCTCTGTCGTTACAATGTGTCGTCTTCCATGTCTATGCTATGCGTCGTTGCTATGCGTCGTTTCTCTCTGTCGTTACTATGTGTCGTCTTCCATGTCTATGCTATGCGTCGTTGCTATGCGTCGTTTCTCTCTGTCGTTACTATGTGTCGTCTTCCATGTCTATGCTATTCGTCGTTACTATGCGTCGTTTCCCTCTGTCTTCTTCCATGTCTATGTGTCTATTAACTGTCTATGTCTATGTGATTGATTGCCCACATGACTCAACTTTTGTCTTTGTCAACTCAACTTACTCCTGTCATCTGTACGTTTTGATAGTTTGTTTTCCTATTTGAAATGAAATAAGCAGAAACGAGAAAACGGCCCCTTTATTCGTTTTTTCGAAAAAACGAAAAAAGAGATTTCGGCTTGATTTTTCGTTTTTTAGTTCACAGGCAAATAATCGATTTATTTTTTATTTTTTATTTTTTTATGGGTATTATAAAATACCCATATTATAACAAATAGCCTAAATAAAATATATTTGGAAATTGCCCTTTAAAACGAAGGCTCAGGGTCCGTGTACTTTTTCGTTCATTCATTATTCTTTTTCGGAATGAAGATGAAATTTAAAAAAGGGTGCAGTTGGTTTTTTGTTTATTAAAAGAAAAAAATCAGAAATGGCTGTATTTTGTTTTCCAGATGTATTGTTATCTCGGTAACCTGTGTTGAAATCACCTGCTATTATGACTGGACAGTTAGAAAGGTTTGAAATGGAGGAGAAAAAAGTCTGGAAAAAAGATGGGTCATCTGTGTTTGGGCCATTTAGGTTACCAATTGTAATTGGGCTATTATTAATAGAAACGTTAATGATAATAAATCGTCCTTCGGGTCTATAACAGTGGTGTTATGAACAAATGAGATTCTTTTACTTATTAAAATGCATACACCTCTTTGTTTTGTGTTGTAGTGAGCCGAGAATAAGTGGTTGTACTTCGATAATTTCATTTTGTTATGATCTGATTCTGATAGATGTGTTTCTTGTAGAAGGCAAATGTCGGCTTGTAATTTATTTAGATGATTCAAAACTTTGATCTTCTTTGTCTGAGAACCAAATCCACGAGCATTCCAGGTTAAAAAAGTAACAGTTGACATGTTTTAGTGAAAACTAAACATAAACGTATATTGATATGTGGGCCTGTTAGTACACAGTATGTGTAAGTGTGAGTGCATGAGTTTGAGCTGGTATGGCAGTGAATATGTGTGTGTGCATACGGCAATGTTGTTGGGAGATTAACATAAATACAAATACAAAAGTGACTCAGTGTATACATAAGTAAAACAATAACATCAACAGCAAAAAAACTTACATACATAGGGTGGAACATGGGGATGAGGGGCACAAGACCTAGGTGCTAAAATAAGAGCACATCTCAGATACAAAAATAAAAGAGAGAATGAAAGAGAGAGAATTTAGTTGCATTTGTGATTATGGCAGTTATTGACTGTGATTATGAAGAAGTGTTCAGAAAAGCCATGGAGTAATGTCCTTATCGCGATAGAACTGTCCATCTATATATAGTTTATCCACTGTAATGATTGCCTTTTTTCCTTCGATCATTTTCTGTTTTCGGATTGGGAAAAGTTTTTTTCGTCTTTCGAGAATGACCTTTGGGTATTGTTCGTTGATTCCATAGTTTGTGCCTTTAAGTTGCCTGCCTTGCTTTTGAACCAGTTCTTTGTGTTTGTAGTGTTCGAATTTCGCGATGATCAGTCGTGGTCGATTGTTATTGTTTTGAGATCTGATACGGTGCACAAGGTGAAAAGTGATGGTCTGTACAGTTTCAGCTGGTAATTTGAGTTGTTTTATCATAAAGTCCTTGACTGATTTTTCGGAGCGAAAAGATATTTTTTCTATATATAAAAAAAGATATTTAAACTATTTATTTTGTGTTGTTTACAGTCAGACGGGAGCCGCCATATTAGGTCATGCACCGGGTCTCGTGAGGTCTCGCATTACTCAGTTACGTTTAACATTAGTGAACCAGCTTTACAGAGCTGATGAGGAGAGACAATAAGCACAACCTCTTATCACTATTAAGGCTCATCCATGTTTATATCTGTTTATATCTCAGAAATACAATGTGAGAGAAAAGAAACATCCACATTTTGACCAGGATTGGAGTGGATATAAATCTGAGTCTCATCTGCACAGAAGTGATCATTACGCCTGAGTGTTCTTAAGAGCAATCCAGGAGGATATACTGTATATAAATGATAAAAATGAAGGGGCTTAAAACCGAACCCTGAGGGACGCCAGTCAATCTCAGACCTGAAACCACTCATAAAAACAAACTGGTAGCGGTCAGAGAGATAAGATATAAACCAGGTTAAAACAGTCTCAGAAACACCAAAGACAGTTTCAAGATGGTTGAGTAAGAGGTTGTGATTGGCAGGTTTGGATTTCATTCAGTTTTATGGCATATATTCCAAACACACGATTCCTGATAGATCAACAAATGTTGATATTTATGGAGTAGGCCTACATCATATATGTGAACTCTTTCAATTGGATATTATGGCACTGGGTTACAATGCTTAGACATGGAAGGTTATTAGGTCAATGTGACACCAACCAAGCTAACTCATTTTTGTTCTAAGAACGTTTTCCAAACATTCTGTTTTGGTTATGGAAACGTTAAAATGTCCAGTTTTCTTAATGTTAGAGCGTTTTCTAAAAGTTTAGTATGGTGTTCTTGAAACATTCTGTAACTTAGTCCACTGAAGCAAGCGTATGTAGAACCCATATGCAGTTTAATGAAAATCAGAATCAGACATAGAAACAAAAAACATGGCAAGGCATGGCGAACACAAACTCAGGAACATGAACTTACTAAGTGGTTACATCAGCAATACAAGACCCCGACACACGGCAAACATGAGGGCTTAAATACACACAAGACTAATGACTAGACAAGGGACACCTGTGAACAATGATCAAACAATCAGACAATAAACTCATGACAAGACACATGGCAGGATCACATGACTACAAGGGATCACATGACAGACAAGGAAGCAAACATAACAAGAACAAAACCAGACCAAAACCGTGACAGAATCCCCCCCTCTAAGGGCGTCTCCCGACGCCCTGCAAAACATAAAAGTTCAGGTGGGTGGTGGAGCGGAGGCGGTCTTGGGGGAGGGATGGTGGGCCAGGTCCGTGCAGGGGGACAGGACATGGGACGTGGCATGGCGTGGACGGGCCTGGGTCGTGGCATGGCGTGGGCGGACCTGGGCCGTGACAAGGCGTGGGCGGACCTGAGCCTTGCGGACCTGGGCCGTGGCAAGGCGTGGGCGGACCAGGGCCGTGACGAAGCTTGGGCGGACCAGGGCCGTGACGAAGCTTGGGCGGACCAGGGCCGTGACGAAGCTTGGGCGGACCAGGGCCGTGACGAAGCTTGGGCGGACCAGGGCCGTGACGAAGCTTGGGCGGACCAGGGCCGTGACGAAGCTTGGGCGGACCAGGGCCGTGACGAAGCTTGGGCGGACCAGGGCCATGACGAAGCGTGGGCGGATCCGGCAGTGCAGGAAGCCAGGGTGGATCTGGTAGTGCAGGAAGCCAGGGCGGATCCGGCAGTGCAGGAAGCCAGGGTGGATCCGGCAGTGCAGGAAGCCAGGCCGGATCCGGCAGTGCAGGAAGCCAGGGCGGATCCGGCTGTGCTGGAGGCCAGGGCGGATCCGGCTGTGTGGGAGACCATGGCGTTGCAGCCTCCATGGTCCCATCAATGACCCTATTACCCCCTCCCAAAATTTTCTTGGGGAGAGCCAGGGGGTATAGGACTGGCTCAGACGTGGTGAGATCAGGCACTGCCTGGGCAGACGAGGCGTGGTCAGGGGCTGGCTGGGCAGACGAGGCGTGGTCAGGCGCTGGCTGAGCAGACAAGGCGTGGTCAGGCGCTGCCTGAGCAGACGAGGCGTGGTCAGGCGCTGGCTGGACAGACGAGGCGGGGTCAGGCGCTGCCTGAGCAGACGAGGCGTGGTCAGGCGCTGGCTGGGCAGACGAGGCGTGGTCAGGCGCTGGCTGAGCAGACGAGGCGTGGTCAGGCGCTGGCTGAGCTGACGAGGCGTGGTCAGGCGCTGGCTGAGCAGACGAGGCGTGGTCAGGCGCTGGCTGAGCTGACGAGGCATGGTCAGGCGCAGTATAGGCCGACCACACACACCAAATGGCTGTGGCAAAAATGGTGAGTGTGGCTGTCATTGAAGGCTCAGATGTAGCGGCAGCCATTTTGTCCGAAGACATGGCGTGGAGAGACTCAGGCATGGCGTGGAGAGACTCAGGCATGGCGTGGAGAGACTGAGGCTTGGTGAATATTATGGAGTTGTGGGGTTCTTCATAAAACCTCACGTTCTCCACCTCACCCACTGTGTAATTAGAACCAGTTAAAAACAAAATAAAGTCTATTTGCTGGCATAGTGTAGAATGGTGATCAAATGAAGGCATTAACTCAGCGAGTTCATCATCCAATCCATTTTGAAAGCACCATTTTAAATAAGTCTCATCCCAAGATACCTGATCCGTGAAACATATAAAATCCTTAATATACGCTTCCAGGGGACGATTCCCCTGCCGTAGATTTAGGAGTGCAGCTGCTGGGTTCATGGTTGGTCTTGTATTATGTAACTTAGTCCACTGAAGCAAGCGTATGTAGAACCCATATGCAGTTTAATGAAAATCAGAATCAGACATAGAAACAAAAAACATGGCAAGGCATGGCGAACACAAACTCAGGAACATGAACTTACTAAGTGGTTACATCAGCAATACAAGACCCCGACACACGGCAAACATGAGGGCTTAAATACACACAAGACTAATGACTAGACAAGGGACACCTGTGAACAATGATCAAACAATCAGACAATAAACTCATGACAAGACACATGGCAGGATCACATGACTACAAGGGATCACATGACAGACAAGGAAGCAAACATAACAAGAACAAAACCAGACCAAAACCGTGACACATTCTTTCAACTTACTTTTTATCAACTATTTTTCACTCATATTCAAGTGTTTCCTTGAATTCACCGCAATGACAAACAGAAAGCTGCTTAATTTGAAAGTGACTTCTGTGTGAGCTGTGCTTCATACATCGCTATGGACTTTTTTCATGTGAAATTTCCCTGAAATATCGATTCGCTAATCTGACCAAGTCTTATTTATTTTATTTTTGTCACAAAAAACATAGGCTACAGATTTAGAATCACTGTGACTAGTAAATATAGCACATAAATACAGTATATAATGCATGTATTACATTGGGTGTGTCTCTCTGTGTCTCTCAGAGTCGTTCACTGTTGTTGTTCCTCGTGATCAGACAGTTGCTCATGTCGGGTCCACAGTCACTCTGCCCTGCTGGATCTCTCCTCCTGAGAACGCTGAAGCTCTGGAGATCCGCTGGTACCGTCAAGAGTTCAGCAAACCTGTTCTCCTCTATCAGCATGGGAAGATCCAGGACATCCAGGAGGAATCGTTCAGGAACAGAAGCTCACTGACTTCGCGCTCAGATCTGTCTGGTGGACTGAAGGATGGAGACGTCTCTCTACGCCTGGAGAAACTCAGGATTCAGGATGAAGATTCATTTCACTGTTATGTCACTGGAGAAAGTGAATATGACAGTGGAGAGGTGTTTCTCAAAGTCACTGGTGAGTCAAAAACTATAATTAAAGTATTGTTTTTATGGATCTAGAGCTCATTAAAGGAATAGTTCACCTATTGTGTTGCATGAGTAGGCTTTTCTCCAGATTTCAACTACTATAATTCTGAAACAAATGGAATATCAAAATCAGTTTTTTGCAGCATAATTGTCACGATCCACACTCAAAGAGACAAGGGAAGATCCAATAATGCAGTGATATTTTATCAGGGTAAATCCAAAATCGTAGTCATCCAGGCAGGGTTCAAAATCCATATAAACAATCCAACACTGTCACATGCCTGTCCTGTCTTGTGTTGCACATGGGTGTTTTGTTATTTTGGGCCATGTGCTCATGTCATGTGCACATGACATCTGATCCCTCCCCCTTGTTATCTGATTATTGTTTGAGTTCTTCCACCTGTTCCCTTATGACTAGTTCCCTTTATAAGTCCCCTCTTGTTTGCAGTCTGTGTCGGTTCGTTGTCTGATGTTTCCTGTTCCCTGTAAATCCCTAGTAAGTTCTGGTTCTGTTTTTGGTTTTGTATTTTCCAGTTATGTTTTTCCCCCTCGTGGGTTTTGTTTTGTATTTGTTTTTCCATTTATAAATAAACCATCATATCTCTGCTCTTGAGTCCTCGCACTTTTTTGCAATCATCCCTACCGTGACAGAACGAACCGACCATCTGAGGACTCAGCAGAAGAAATGGGCATCTTCCTTTTCCCATCTCCCTGCCCCTCCGCTCAACAAGTGGATCAGTGTAGCAAACTCCTTTCGCTTCAACAAGGCAATGCCAGCGTAAAGGAGTTTGCTCACCAGTTTGTGGTTGTAGCGGAGGGGCTCAACATCAGCGACGCAGAGCTCAAGGACATTTTTAACACCAGCCTTAATATGCCTGTGCCTGCCTGGGAGATGGGAATGCTGGGGATATTGTCATTCTGGCAGTTTGTGGGGTATGTTTACCATCGCGGATGGGAGGGTGGTCTTCCGCCCCTTGGCCCACCTCCCATTTACCTCACAAACTCCCAAGTCCCCAGTCCTCCGATGACCCCTTCGGGGAGAGGGAGGAGGAAGAAATGCTCCAGCCCATCTGCCACCTATCCTGAGGTGGAGGAAGGGGCGACAGAGGACCCGACTCCGGTGGTCCCGAGACGGAGGAGGAGAAGGAAGACCTCCTCCGTGACAGTTCCGGTGGTCCCAGTTCCGGTGGTCCCGAATCCAGTGGTCCCAGTAGTCCCAGTTCCGGTGGTCCCAGTTCCGGTGGTCCTGAGTTCCGGTGGTCCCAGTTCCGGTGGTCCAGAGTCCGGTGGCTCCAAGACGCAGGAGGAGGAGAAAGGCTCCCTCCGTAACTGTTCCGGTGGTCCCTGTTCCGGTGGTCCCTGTTGCGGTGGTCCCTGTTCCGGTGGTCCCGAGTCCGGTGGCTCCGAGTCCGGTGGCTCCAAGACATAGGAGGAGGAGAAAGGCTCCCTCCGTAACTGTTCCGGTGGTCCCTGTTCCGGTGGTCCCGAGTCCGGTGGTCCCGAGTCCGGTGATCCCGAGTCCGGTGGCTCCTAACACGGAGACCATCCCGGAGGTGACTGCCATCCCTGACGCACAGCCCAGGCGTCTTGCTCTGCCCGCGCCGCCCAGGCGTCTTGCTCTGCCCGCGCTGCCCAGGTGTCTTGCTCTGCCCGCACTGCCCAGGCGTCTTGCTCTGCCCGCACCGCCCAGGCGTCTTGCTCTACTGGCCCCGCCCGAGCTGCTCGCAGTGCCTGCACCACCCCAGCGATCCGTCACGTCTGCCCAGCCAGAGACTGTTCACGTCACGTCTGCCCAGCCAGAGACTGTTCACGTCACGTCTGCCCAGCCAGAGACTGTTCACGTCACGTCTGCCAGTCCAGAGACTGTTCACATCACGTCTGCCGAGCCTGTGTCTTCGGACAAGATGGCCGCCACAGAGACTGTTCACGTCACGTCTGCCAGGCCTGTGTCTTCGGACAAGATGGCCGCCATAGAGACTGTTCACGTCACATCTGCCGAGCCTGTGTCTTCGGACAAGATGGCCGCCGCCGAGCCGGCGTCTGTTCCTGAGCCGGTGGTGTCTGTTCCAGTTCCTGAGCCGGTAGTGTCTGTTCCAATTCCTGAGCCGGTGGTGTCTGTTCCTGTGCCATGGCCGCCCGAGGGGTCGTCTCCGCCCTGGCCGCCCGAGGGGTCGTCTCCGCCCTGGCCGCCCGAGGGGAAGTCTCCGCCCTGGCCGCCCGAGGGGAAGTCTCCGCCCTGGCCGCCCGAGGGGAAGTCTCCGCCCTGGCCGCCCGAGGGAAAGTCTCCGCCCTGGCAGCCCGATGGGTCGTCTCCGCCCTGGCCGCCCGAGGGGAAGTCTCCGTCCTGGCCGCCCGAGGGAAAGTCTCCGCCCTGGCAGCCCGATGGGTCGTCTCCGCCCTGGCCGCCCGAGGGGAAGTCTCCGTCCTGGCCGCCCGAGGGAAAGTCTCCGCCCTGGGCGCCCGAGGGAAAGTCTCCGCCCTGGTCTGTCCCTCCCGTCCCGCCCTGGTCTGTCCCTCCCGTTCCGCTCTGGTCTGTCCCTCCCGTTCCGCTCTGGTCTGTCCCTCCCGTTCCGCTCTGGTCTGTCCCGCCCTGGTCTGTCCCTCCCGTCCCGCCTTGGTCTGATGGAGCATCTGGTAGCCGCTCCGTAGGGAGGGGGTAGTGTCACATGCCTGTCCTGTCTTGTGTTGCACATGGGTGTTTTGTTATTTTGGGCCATGTGCTCATGTCATTATCTGATCCCTCCCCCTTGTTGTCTGATTATTGTTTGAGTTCTTCCACCTGTTCCCTTATGATTAGTTCCCTTTATAAGTCCCCTCTTGTTTGCAGTCTGTGTCGGTTCGTTGTCTGATGTTTCCTGTTCCCTGTAAATCCCTAGTAAGTTCTGGTTCTGTTTTTGGTTTTGTATTTTCCAGTTATGTTTTTCCCCCTCGTGGGTTTTGTTTTGTATTTGTTTTTCCGTTTATAAATAAACCATCATATCTCTGCACTTGAGTCCTCGCACCTTTTTGCAATCATCCCTATCGTGACAAACACAAGAAACAAAACGAGAACAGGCAAGCAAACAGACTTCAGAAGTGGCGTGACATTCAACAAGGACTCCGTAACAAACACTGAAACAGACAGGGTATAAATAGACAGAAACTAACAAGGTGACGGGAAACAGCTGTGTGCAATGATCAATGAGTGACAGAACAGGATGATGGGAAATGTAGTATGAGTGAAAGACACTGTGGGGGAAGAGGACCTCTAGTGGTTACCCAGGGAAACACAAACCAGACAATGTGACATAACCCCCCCTCTACGGAGCGGCTACCAGACGCTCCAAGACGTACAAAAAACAACTAACACAAGAGTCCAGGAGGGAGGTGGAATGGTGGCGGATCAGGGGGAGGGATGGGGGGCCAGGTCCATGGAAGGGAACGGAAACAGGGGGTGACGGTTTAGCCGGCGGCCAGGGCGAAGCAGATAGTCCATCGGGTGGCCAGGGCGAAGCAGACGATCCATCGGGCGGCCAGAGCGGAGCAGACAGTTCATCAGGCGGCCAGGGCGGAGCAGACAGTCCATCAGGCAGCCAGGGCGGAGACTTTCCATCGGGCGGCCAGAGCGGAGACTTTCCATCAGGCGGCCAGGGCGGAGACGACCCTTCGGGTGGCCACGGCGGAGACGACCCCTCCAGAGTGGAAAATGGTGTCGGGATTCCTCTCGACCACCTCCTCCACTGCGGCCTCCACGGGTCCCGTGAAACTTGGCCAACCGGGTCCCCTCAAAAAACTGTCTTCTCTCCCGCTCGGTGGCTGGGGAAAAGACATTGAGAAACATACCGCTGGATCCTTGTAATGACGGAGTCCTTCTGTCACGATCCACACTCAAAGAGACAAGGGAAGATCCAATAATGCGGTGATATTTTATTAGGGTAAATCCAAAATCGTAGTCATCCAGGCAGGGATGAAATCCATAGGGTCTGCTTCGACCTCTAGTGGTTACCCAGGGAAACACAAACCAGACAATGTGACAATAATGCTGCCATAATTTTCCAAATAAATTGTCAACAATCAGGGAATGTTCTCATAACTTCCGCTAATGTTCTGGCAATGTTCTCTCAAAATGAATATTCTTTCAATATTTTTCTAGTAACATTAATAGAATATTTGTTGAACTTTATCTGGTCTAATAATGCTAATGTAAGGTTAGCACAAAAACGTTATTTATACATTGTTTGTTGAAGGTTTTATAAATATCCTGATAATGTTGGGAGAAAACGTTCTTAGAACAACATTTTTTTAACATCCTTTAAACATTTAGAATGAAAACTAACTTCAAATGAATAAGGCTGTGATTGCTGTTTTAAAAGAACATCCTTGGAACGTGGGAAAGTTTTGTAGACTGTCCCATAGTAATTGTTCCTAACTTTTTTTGAAATCACCACAGATTGTCATTAGTAGAAATCATTCTTTGAACATCATTCTTCGAACGTCCATTAACCATCAAGCTTCACTAATGGCTACACAGCAAAACCCCCTGTATTTCATTAACCGATTGTTTCAAAGAAATTTTACAGGGATTACAGGAAAATTATGCATTTCTGCTGTTCAACTGAAGTCAGTTCAGTGTTGATTTAATTCCGTTGTAAAGATCTTCAATTATAAAATTACTTAATTTAATCTATAATGCAGTTCTGCAAAAAATTATGTCATCAACCAGACTATGGTAACCTTGGGATAAGGACGAGACATACAGACTAATATTAGCGTTGCGTAAGAGCTTGCTCAAGTACTGGGAAGCTAAAACATTTAGTGCTTTGTAAGTAATCAGCTATATTTAAAAATTGATATGATGTTTAATAGGGAGCCAATTCAGTGTTGACAAAACCTGGCTAATATGGTCATACTTCCTCGTTCTAGTAAGAGCTTCTGTGTTTTGGACCAGCTGGAGTTTGTTTATTAAGCGTGCAGGGCAACCACCCATAATAGCATTACAATAATCTAGAACTAACTGTTCCACATTTGTGATTGAGAGCAAATGTCGTAGTTTAGATATATTTTTATGATGGAAGAATGTGGTTTTACAGATGCTAGAAACGTGGCTTTCAAATGAAAGATTGGTATCAAAGTGCAAACCCAGGTTCCTAACCGACGACGAAGACTTGACAGAACATTCATCAAGTGTTAGACAGTATTTTAGGTTATTACGTGCAGAGGTTTTTGGTCCAATAATTAGAAACTCTGTTTTTTTTTTTTCAGAATTAAGTAGTAGAAAATTATTCATTTATAGTCATCCAATTTTTTATATCAGCTATGCATTCCAATTTTTTATTTTTTTTAATTGGTAAGTTTCATCGGGGCGTGAAGAAATATGGAGTATCATCAGTAAAACAGTGAAAACTAATTCCATGCTTCCTAATGATATCTCACAAGGGTAACATGTACAGGGTGAACAGCAGCGGTCCAAGTACTGAGCCTTGTGGTACTCCATACTGAACTTGTGATTGAACATTTTCTGGTCTCACACAGATATCTTCATCTTTTCAGTGTTAATGCACTACAGTGATATCACTATAGCTGGTTCTGTTTTTTTGTTTTTAAATTAATGCTCCAACTTCATAGTTGTTAAATTTAAGCCTATCATGAAAGTACAGAAAAAGCAGTTGTTTAAACCACTATAATGCAGTAATTTGACTATCATTAAAGGTCCCGTTCTTCGTGATCCCATGTTTCAAACTTTAGTTAGTGTGTAATGTTGCTGTTAGAGCATAAATAATATCTGTAAAATTATAAAGCTCAAAGTTCAATACCAAGCGAGATATTTTATTTAACAGAAGTCGCCTACATCGAACGGCCCGTTTGGACTACATCCCTCTACTTCCTTCTTTAATGACGTCAGTAGAACCGTTTTTTGACTAACCTCCGCCCACAGGAATGCTCCCTCAACTCTACCGAAATTCGTTTATGTACTTGCGCACTTCTTATAACTTACTGTGTTTACTCATACATACAAGCAGATGACAAATACGTTATAATAACCGTAATTAAACTACTAAACTATACCTGTTTCATCTCTATACAGCACTCTGACTCTGTAGGCATTATTGTCCGACTCGAAATGAACACCGTTACTGAGAGTTTCTGATATCATCATCATTCCGTGAGATGAAATTGTCCTGAGAGACTGAGCACGAGCTCATGAAGCTCCGCCCCCTGGGTCGTCCAGCAGCAGCTTATTTGCATTTAAAGGGCACACACTAAAACAGCGCGTTTTTCTGTGCCCCAAAAAATGACAATTTAAACATGCTGTAAAAAATGATCTGTTGGGTATTTTGAGCTGAAACTTCACATACACACTCTGGGGACATCAGAGACTCATTTTACATCTTGTGAAAAGGGGCATGATACGGGACCTTTAAAGTAGTCATGTTGATATGTTTTTTCATTAATCTCTTTTTTTTATCAATGCAGTAATGTACTCTGAAAACAGTAATGCAATTTTCTGAAAGAGAAATCAACAAAAGTCAAGGGTCAAGAGATCAACTAAAGATTTTGCTGTGAAGAATGTTGTTGTTAATAAAGAATATAATGGGAATATAATGGAATATAATGCTGACTGTAAAAACAAAAAATCCTCTAATATAAGGAAAACGTCTCGGGTTACGACTGTTCCCTTAGAAGGGAATAACGACACATTTTAGGGAACGCCCCTCAGTGTAGCGCCTCTGAAGCATGAATGAAACTAAGCCAATCGTGATTGGTGTTGCGTCATGATGTAGTGTGTGACGACATACACAGAAGCTACAAGCTACATAAAGCTACTACTACTACTACTACTACTACAAGGGGATGCCGGCACACAACAGAGTTAGCTTCTGTGATGAAGCAAGTTGCTCCCAGGCAGGGGAGGCATGGCAAAGGGACGCAGTTTCTCATTCCCTTCTCAGGGAACAAGGCTTGCAGTCATAACCCGAGATGTTCCCTTTCGAGGGAACTCACACTGCGTCGGTAACGACACTTTGGGGAACAAATACCCACTATGCCACAACAAACCCCGCCTGTCACAGTGTGAGGCTGTCACAGGCACAACTTAGGACAAAAGCACTCGTGCACTCGTGCACCCGGCATCGAAGGAAGGTCCAGACTATAGAATCTTGTAAATGTATGAGGGGTGGCCCATCCAGCCGCATCACACACTTCCTGGATAGAGGCCCCTGAGAGGAGGGCTCTAGAGGACGCCATGCCTCTGGTTGAGTGAGCCCTTATGGCCAACGGTGAAGGCAAACTGCAAACTGCAAAGGGCCATAGACCGCATCACCGCGAGTATCTGTTGATGGGTATCCGCACGCATTTAGTGACGCACGCAATGAACGGATCGTTCGCGAACGACACACATCACTACATTTCAAACATTTTAACATGTCATACCTTAAAAATCTTCTCATCTTCAAATCGCGTTCTTCTGAGGTAAATCCAAGGAAAACAGCACAGCACAGCACAAACACAGTCTTCCAAACTCAATGAAAAGCAGAGAGGAGTAAGTCATCAAAGTCTCTGATTCTTTGTTTTTAGGTGATGAGGGCGTTTATAGGTCTGCCGCGTGGATCGTTTGCATGTCAATCGCTCGTGCGCGCATGGGTGTGGTCACATTATAGTTAATTAGGACGCGTTTGAGAAACTGTACATGCCGCTGCTTTCTTACGGATTACTTAAACAGAGAATATTTGTTTTTTATATAATTTACATACTTTAAAAATAGAGACTCCAAGCGTTGTATAGACATGTGTTTCAAGTCTGCGTGACAAACATTCGCTGAGTTAAAGGTCATTTTCTGACGCGTTTCAGAATGAGATTCTTATTGAGAGAGATGGCAGAACGTGCATCATGTTTATTTTCTTTATTTTATAAAAAAGACAACATTTTGTTTTTATTATGAGTGTACACAAATAAAAGAAGACATTTAACAGTTTTAAATTATGTATAACACTTGCCTGTATGACAAAAATCGACAGAGTTATTTGAGTCAATAAGAACAAAAGTGAGCTGGTATCGCCGGCGATACCGCCGACCCCAGGGGGTTAACTGGCTCCACCTCACGATCTCTACACCAACACATTCCATTTTAGGCCATACAATTTCCTCGAGGAGGGAGCTCTAGAGCTGAGTATGGTCTCGACTACTCCTGCTGACAGGCCAGCTTCTAGCTACTGTGCCCACAGGGGCCAGACCCACAGTTTCCACAGCTCTGGCCGAGGGTTGAATACTGAGCCTTCTTCCTGGCCACAATGGTGCTACTAAAAGTAGACTGACCCCTTCACGACTCCACACTTTTCTTTGTGTTGAGCCTCAACCCCAAGCTCTGAATGTGGGCAAGGACGACATCTCGATGCCGAACTGCCAGCTCCTGCGACTGGTCCAGAATAAGCCAGTCGTCGATATAATTCAGCACCCGGATGCCCTGAAGCCTCTGCGAGGCTAGAGCTGCATCCATGCACTTGGTGAATGTGCAAGGGGAGAGATCTAGGCCGAACGGAAGAACGCGATATTGGAACTCTTTGCCCCCGAAAGCGAACCTCAGGAACCTCCTGTGAGATGGATGGATATGTGGTATGGGTATGGGTCCTTTAGATCTATCGTGACAAACCAATCCTCAGATTTGATCTGACTCACGATGATGGGAATAGTAAGCATCTTTAACCTGAATCTCCTCGGAGACCGATTCAAGTGCTTTAGATCTAAAATTGGATATGACCAATTATCACATCAGATGTGTGTACACTGCTTGGGAGTGCAGCACACTCAGACAGATCTCGAGGGAGCCTGTGCAGATTGTGAAAGGTTGCTGATCTGAGTGCTGCCCTCACGTTTGCCCATTTTCAGTGACGATGCGCAGGGGCTTGCGTTCCCTGGTGGTTCGGGTCCGGGCGCGGCGTCTCAGATCATGGGGTTCCCAGATGGAGCTGACAGAGGACCCTGAGACTGCTGAGGCACTTTCTCAATCTTCCTTTGCCAGCTCTGATGTTCTCCCTCCTCGTGCGGAATCCTTTCACAATATGTACAGGCTCCCTCCAGAGCTGCCTGAGCGTGCTGCACTCCCAAGCAGTGTATACACATCTGATGTGTGTCCCCATCTGTTATGAATCTTGGACAGGGGTGCACACATCTTTTAAATGATTTTGCCATGTTTGCTGATAATATACAGGCTTGTTTGACAGAAAACACCAAATAAGATAGACAAAGACAGAGAGTGCTTTCTGAAGAGCAGAAAGCTAACTCTGTTGTGTGTCGGCGTCTCTTTGTAGCTTCTGTATATGCCGTCACACATTACGTCACGATGCAAAAACAATCAGGATTGGCTTAAGCCCTATTTGGATGGGATTAACTTTACAAGGGTAGATAGAGTAATGTAATTTTACCACAGGACATCTGTAATCTTCTTTCTGATCTGAATGGCATGTGGAAAACACTTGCGTTTTGTCCCAGCGTCTAGAATGCAACTGAATGGTTTTTCAAGCGTCTCCATATTTGAAAAACTGCGGAAAACTACTTTTAAACAAGAAATGCCGAAATATTTACGTACATGTTTACAGCGGGTCTATTCGCATGGGATTAGTATTACCTGAGGTACTTTTTCCGGACCTTTTTACTGAAGGTAAAAGTCGCCGTAATCTTTACTGAATTTGTCTGTGATGATTACTGAGATGCACATTCGGACGGGACTAAAATCACAGAGAAGCTCTGGTCATTATTACTTTACCCCACCTCTCCATGCTAAACTAGTCCCGTCGGAAGTGTTGTTCTGACGCAGTGCGATTTTCCTTGAAAGGGAACTAGATATTTTAAAGTTACCATAACCAACACAGAATGTTTGGAAAACGTTCTTAGAACAAACATTTGTTTGCTGGGAAGCAGCCTCCATTAATCCAATAGAGATTGCATTTACCCAAAGAAATTAAAAATATACTTGCACAGTGTTTGTAGAACGTGTTTTCTCTTCACTGAGAAAATAGAAAGCATCATAACCACAATTGTAAACGTTCAATCTTCAATCGCGCCTTATAATTCAGGCTCAATTATCACCCCGCAAGAACAATTACAGTGCTTTACAACTATAGAACAAAAAGAGTTAAATAAACTTATCACTTCATCTAAAACAACAACATGTTTATTAGACCCTATACCAACTAAACTACTGAAAGAAGTGTTACCTATAGTGGAAGAGCCTCTCCTCAATATTATTAACTCATCTTTATCTTTAGGTCATGTTCCAAGAACATTTAAATTGGCAGTTATAAAACCACTCATTAAGAAACCACAATTAGATCATAATAATCTAGCAAATTATAGACCCATTTCAAATCTTCCATTTATGTCTAAAATATTAGAAAAAGTTGTGTCCGCTCAACTGGGCTCTTTCTTGCAAGAAAATGACATCTATGAAAAGTTTCAGTCTGGATTCAGACCGCATCATAGCACTGAAACTGCGCTCGTTAAAATTACAAATGATTTACTTTTAGCATCTGACCAAGGCTGTATCTCAATACTAGTTTTACTTGATCTAAGTGCTGCGTTCGACACTATAGATCACACAATACTCTTAGATCGACTACAAAATTATACTGGTGTTCAAGGATAAGCATTAAGCTGGTTCAGATCATACTTATCTGACCGCTACCATTTTGTCTATTTAAATGGAGAAAAATCGATCATTACTCCAGTAAACTATGGAGTGCTGCAGGGATCTGTGTTAGGCCCTCTGCTATTCTCAATATATATGCTGCCACTTGGAAATATTATAAGGAAACATGGAATTAGTTTCCATTGTTATGCTGATGACACTCAAATATATATTTCATCACGGCCGGATTAAAACACTAAATTATCCAAATTGACAGAGTGTGTTAAAGATATAAAAGATTGGATGACGCGTAATTTTCTTTTATTAAATCCAGACAAGACAGAGGTACTAATCATCGGTTCAAAAAACCGCCCACAAAACCTCTCACAATACAACTTTAACATAGTAGGATGTCCTGTTACTTTATCCTCTACAGTAAAAGACCTGGGTGTTATACTAGACTGCAACCTGTCTTTTGAAAATCATATTTCATATGTTACAAAAACAGCCTTTTTCCACCTTAGAAACATTGCTAAGCTACGTAACATGCTATCAGTTTCTGATGCAGAAAAGTTAGTTCATGCATTCATGACCTCGAGACTAGATTACTGTAATGCTTTATTAGCTGGTTGTCCTGCATCCTCAATAAACAAGCTACAGTTAGTCCAAAATACCGCCGCTAGAGTTCTTACTAGATCAAGAAAATATGATCATATAACACCAATTTTATCATCACTACATTGGTTACCTATAAAGTTCCGTATTAATTACAAGGTATTGCTACTGACTTATAAAGCCCTAAACGGCTTAGCTCCAGTCTATTTAACCGATCTTCTATCGCCCTATAATCCATCGCGCTCTTTCAGATCAATAAATTCGAGGCTTTTGGTCATACCTAGGATATCTAGGTGCACCAAAGGAGGGAGAGCATTTTCACATTTGGCTCCGAAACTCTGGAATAGTCTTCCTGATACTGTTCGTTGCTCGGACTCGCTCTCCCAGTTTAAAACTAGATTAAAGACGCATCTTTTCGGCCAGGCATTCATATAATATTGTTAATCTTACAGTTCAAACTACAGTCCGGCCTCTAGTTCATAAATGCCAGAGGAGAACTGGCCCCCGACTGAGCCTGGGTTCTCCCAAGGTGTTTTTTTTCTCCATTAGGTCACTTGATGGAGTTTTTCGGTTCCTTGCCACTGTTGCCTTTGGCTTGCTCAGTTGGGGATATTTAATTTAATTTTATCAATCAATAAATTCCACTAGAAACAAACCTTGTTGTATTATTTTAATTTAATACTGTGAAGCTGCTTTGATACAATATGTATTGTGAAAAGCGCTATACAAATATACTTGACTTGACTTGACTAGAACGTCTGTCTCTTCTCTTCCAGTTTTAGGATCTGCTCCTGTCCTGTTTCCACAGCCTCTGGATGATGGATGTGTGAACATCAGCTGTAAGTCCAGCGGCTGGTATCCAGAGCCGGACGTCACCTGGATGTCAGATGAGCGAACGGCTCTCCGTCCTGGAGGAGTGTCTCGCAGTCGTGGAGCAGATGAGATGTTCTCTGTCCACAGCTGGACGGCCGTCTCTCACTCGGACGCTCAACTGGTCTCATGCTCAATGTCTCTCAAGACTGGAGAGTTTAGAGAAAGTAGGATTGTCATACAAGCCATCATCTCTTCAGGTCAGAGAACATCTTAGAACAAACATATTTGTAGATATCAGAACAAAGGCTGTGTTCACAGACAATGCGGTTTTGAGTTCCGAAAAGTTTCGGGTGTAAGTTTGGTTAGTCAAATTAAATTTTACATTTTTCAACCATCCAATTAAAAATAAAATCCCATCCTACATTTAGTTCTCAATCCTGTTTCAGAAGAAAAATGGATTATGAATGACATTTTTATGTTTACAAAGTAAAAAAAAAAGAAAAAAGTACTCTATAGATTTATATATTTTGAAGATATTAAGATTGATCTGGTTTGTCTTCCTCAGATCCACCAAATTCCTCAGATCCACCAGATTCCTCAGATCCATGGAAGGCTCTTTTCTTCACCCTTCTCATCTGTGCTCTTCTGGGTTTGACTGGGCAGATCCTGTACAAATACAGACATAAACTAGAAGGTACAATCTGGTTAAAAGATTACAATTATTTCATCTTTAAAAGCTTTTTATGCGGGTATTTTATGCTTATGTGTTGATTTTTTATTTATTTTTGATCTTTCTTTCAGGGAAGAAAACAGTTAAAGAAGGTAATTAAACTACACATATTTCATTTTAAGATCTAAAACACATGTGAATCCACTTAACAGCAAAATTTATTATGGTTTACAAATTCTGGAATATTTGTGGAAACAATTAAAGGAGCTGTATGTAGTTTTCAGCGGCCTCTAGCGGTGATGTTTCAGATTGCAACCAATAAGTTTACAAGCGCGTGCTCTTACGCGTGCTCGAATTTATGAGCGAGCACTGTGGGTACCGGCCAGACTGAGACGCAACACACAAAGCATCCCACAACATGCTGGAAACTCAGGTAAACTCCCACTGCAACGTTACAATAATAGGCTACTTTTATTAGCTTGACGTTGAACTAATGCTCCATGCTCGTACCATGATAAGTATGGAACCCTATCAACCAGGGCCGGAGTGGGGCCACTTTTCAGCCCGGGAGTTTCAGGCCCAAGACTGGCCCTCTTTTTCCATGGTGGAATTCCAAATTAGCACTTTTTCCAAATTGGATAAATGAAGCAACAGTTCAGCTCTTACCATTGTGTAGTTTTTATTAATAACATGGTTCAACAAATAATGTAAAGGTTAAATAATAATTCACTTAAGCTGAGAAGTTAACAAAAAATGTTCCACAAGGATAGGTTGATAAATTAACAAAAGCAGAAAGAAAGAAAGAAAGAAAGAAAGCATTTGAAATGTATCCCACTCTTCCACAAAGAGGCATATTGAACTAATGTTTACAGATTTATTTGTATTCAAAAATAATGCTTTTTTAATTAAAAAAAACGTGATACCTAATGACATTTGAGGTTATTAAAACAGTAAGTCCCGCCCATCGACTGCCAAAAGTAAAAGTGTTCGAGCGAGCAAAAGCAGGAGATCAAGAGCGTGGGGAATGATCATGCGCGTGCGAAGGCTTGTATTGCGTGCAGAGGAGATGTCATGCACGCGCGCAGGGTTTGAATGAGCTCGCGAGTTCCCGTTTCCTCGCTTGTAGAGCTGTTATCCTCTCGCGAATGTCATTTACTGCGCGCGCCAAGCATCAGTTGTGCGCTCCGTTAATTTTGTCATTGATTTTCCGCCATAGGGCCGGCCCAGCTATCGGTAGGCGCCGGCGGTGCCACGGTAGCCTACCTGAGAAAACGTTTTGGAAAAGATGGGCTATGGACCCAACCAACTCCATGGAAGGGGAGGGGAGAACTCCCTCTCATGGTACAACCCATGCAGAGGCTGCGCGCTGCGGTGTCAGAATGCGGAACGTGTGTAGCCTAATGTAACTAACGTGACAAATGTAAAAAAATAAAAATAAAAAAAAATCCTCGACCGGCCCAAAAGTGAAGCGGCCCACCGGGAATTCTCCCGATTCTCCCGATTACCCACCCCGGGCCTGCTATCAACCGTGCCGAATTTTGCCACTGCAAGCACTACTTCACATTTTCTTCAGGAAATGTACATTCTAGGTTTGTAGATAAGGTTTCTCCATGATTCAAATGCCCTGCCGATGTTGATCCGTGTTTTTTACCCGAAGTTCATCCGATTCACGTCTGGCCTTTAATATGAGCTTCAGCAGAAAAAACTTTTTGTTTTGTTTTTTATCAATATGTGGAGTTTGTGTTGGAGTCGGTGTTTTGCTGGGCGCAGGTCGTTTCTTGGTGTTATCAGACATGTCATAAGTTGCATAAGTCATAAGTCCATGTCATAAGTTGCAGTGTCGTCGCTGTTGAGTGCAAAGTCAGTAGGCTAGACGAGTCGAGAGGCTCGGGAGCGCGCATGCAGGTCTCGGTCACGTCACTGGCGGTAAATCCGACCCGGGACCTTCACATAAAAATAAGAATTCTTGCTTTCAGAGGTAATAGCAAAACCCGCAAAGTGGATAATTTTAATGTGAGATTACAACCCCTTCACACACAGGCAATAAAAAAAGGATTCGTTTTGGTAAAAAAGCTACATACAGCACCTTTAATAATTAAATCTTCAAAATGAAATTTTCTCTTATTTTAGCTTGTGACGATGAAACTATGGAGCGTCTGACAAAAGAAGGTATCTGAAGAAATATCTGATATCAGCAATAATATCTGAAGCTATTCACTAAACTTCAAACAAATGCTCATGTGTATTTTGCAGCAGAAATCTTATACCAGAACACATTTCCAGCTAATAGTAATAACTGTATATGTCCACAGTTACAGCTGTAGTTTTCTTTTTCTAAAACCTTGAACTATTTGTTTTTTAATTTAGTTGTGGGAGACAAAATTACAGAAGAACTGAAGAAAGATACAGGTATGTTATGATGATATCTCAGTTATATATGCATACACTGTACAGTATTTGTAACGCTTGTTGTTTGTTCCATCCTTTCCTCTTTTCTCTCCCGCTTTGCTCCAATCTCAGACTGATTAAAGACGAATAACGGTAAACAAATAAAATAACATTACTGCCCAATCCTGTTCCTGGAGATCTGCTTTCCTGCAAAGTCCATCTCTACCCCTGATCAAATAAACTTCATGAACACTTGATAATCACAGATGGTGTGTTGGAGGAGGCTGGAACTGAACTCTGCAGGAAGATCTCCAGGAACAGGAAAAAGCTCTCCTGATCTAAAATCTCTCATTTTGCTTCAGAGTTTATAGTTGAAATGTTTACTTTTTTACAATCTATAAATACAATCATACCATTTCTAAAACATTTTGATTGTATAAGGTAAATGAGGGGGTTACACACAGAAGCCACAGTGCATTCAGAGAAACACCAAATCACGAGGCAGATGTGATGGAAATCATTCAGTTTATGACTGTAGAATTCATAACCTCAGCAAACACTGATACAGCACTTTTCATTTCTTATTTGAAGATATAATTGATAATTAAGAACATCATCATTTCAAACCAATCTGATCTGAATGTCTTGAAAGACTGACACAACTAAAGTAATTCCTGGATGAACGGATGAACACGAAGAGCAGTGTGGTGTTTTTATGAGGCTAGAATGACCTTTGACCCTGAGCCTAAGAAGCGTAACTGACAGCATTACAAGTTAATATCTTAAAGAGATTCTGCCTGAAAGAGTTCAAAGAGTTATTGAGGTTTATAGTGTCTGGAGTATTTGTGGAAGCTGAATGATAATTAATCCCTCCAATCAAATTTTCTCTCATTTTAGTTTGTGACGATGAATCTACAGAGAAACTGACAAAAGAAGGTACTTGAAGTTGTTTTCTTTGATATATATTACAAGAACTGAAACCGCTGAAGTGACGCACTAATCATTAACTAAACATTAACATTCATGTTGTAGCAGAAGAAAACATTAATTTTACAGGTTTGGTGACTCACAAAACACTGAGTTTAGGACTGAAATATTCACACACACACACACACACACACACACACACACACACACACACACACACTCACACACAAACTCACACACACACACTCACTTAAACAGTCTCACGCACTCTCTCACACACACACACACACACACTCACACACACACAAACATGTATTGTGATTAAAAATTGTATTTACAAGTGTAGAATTGTTGTATCCCAGATTGTCTTCTGACTTTTGGATTCTGCTGTATATTTTACAAAGTGTTGCAGAAACAGTGTGAACATAATCAAATACAACTTCACTATGGGGAATAAACAATTCATAAAAGTTGATAAAAACTAATAATTGCTGTTATATATTGATGATACAGATACAGGAGTCTCAAATTCTCTAAAGTCTCAAATTATTTTTCATTTTAGTTGTGGGAGACACAAATATAGAAGAACTGAGGAAACATGCAGGTATGATGACATCATCTCAGTTATATATATTTCATCCTCTTTAGTCATATATGCATATATTTGTAAATATCATCTCACACACGTTGAAGTGTAATAATAATTGTTGCATTATTTTCTTCACAGTTCAGATCACTATTGATCCTGGGCGTTCACATCCAGGTCTGAAGATCACTGAGGACCGTAAAATAGTGAGAAATGCTCCAGGATATAATCACACTGGAGAGGGATTTCCATATGAGTTATGTGCATTTGGAGCTCAAAGATTTACATCTGGCCATCACTATTGGGAGGTTGATTTGGCACGAGAAGATACTCCTCCTAAAAACTACTGGTTAATTGGTGTGGCGAAACATGGACATTTTCGTGTAAAAGACAGATCTGGTTTTACTCCATCAAGCGGTTACTGGTTCTTGTGTTCAAACGGTCCTAAAGGCTTTTACACCAACTCTGATCCACCAGTTAAATTCTCACTGACGCCGAGACCTGAACAACTGGGAGTTCTGTTAGATTATGATGACGATCAGCTGTCATTTTACAGTGTCAAAGAGAGGAAACATCTGCTGACCATGAGGATCAGATTCACTGGATCAGTCGTTCCGCTGTTTAATCCAGGAGTAGGAGATCCGAGTCCACTTATAATTTTGGATTGTCCAAAACCTGTAGAATCAGCTGTAGAGTCCAGTGAACCTTTACTGAGTAACAGCTCAGAAGTTTGACTGACCAATCCAGTGTGTTTAGACAGAATGAAGCATGTGCACAGAAACTGACAGAGATGCTTTTCCCTCTTTCTCATCGTTACACATCAGAGTTTATCAGAGAGAAGAAACATGAGACAACTGAAAGAAAACACTATAAAACCCAACAGCAAATGGGTGGTAATATGGATGAGGAGTGTCTCAGCTCTCATTCTAACAGCATCTCTACTGAATTCATCATATTTCTATTCAGTTTGTGAGGTGTAAAATCACACCAATAGAAGAGAAACAGTCCAGATGTAAACTGGGATTGCAAACTCAACTTCTTTCCCACATTCATCTAGTGTCTGAAAACAGAGATGATGAAGTGAGTTGTTTTTAAACTTCTCACATATTAAAGAGTTCTTCATCCTCTCTGTTACTAACACACATCCAGAAACACATGAACTTACTATAACTATACTTTTTTTATACTTTCCTGCATGTAATTTCCATAACCTGTGTATTAATCTGTGGTCCTGCTCTAAACTTGTGTATTATGAATATTGTTGGCTCTTACGACAAACTGTGATGTTCCCATCCGAATGCTCAGTCTTACAGGAGGAACAAAAGTCTTCATGCCTTTAAGATCAAGGGTCACAAAATATAATGTTCAAAATATTTCTATTTCTTTTTACTTTATATTATTGGAGCAACATGATGCATAACATGTTTAATTAAAAAATGTCTAAAGGTTCCTTTACCAAATACTTTTGATATTTAACAGATGATTGTTGTACTTTGAGTTTTTACATTTTTTTCATAAAACATTGTAACTAATATTGAAATGCACATTGATTGATGTTTCTGTTAATTAAATAAAACACAATGATCTGAAATGTAAGGTCTGATACAGATGGATGAGGGTGATTCCACAGAACAAGGCGCTTAAAGGGATAGTTCGCCCAAAAATGAAAATTCTGTCATCATTTACTCTCCCTCAAGTTGTTTCAAACCTGTATGAATTTCTTTTTTCTGCTGAACACAAAAGAAGATATTTTGAAAAATGTCGGTAACCAGAGAGTTGATGGACCCCATTGACATCCATAGTATTCTTTTTTTCCTACTATGGAAGTCAATGGGGTCCATCAACTGTTTGGTTACCGACATTTTTCAAAATATCTTCTTTTGTGTTCAGCAGAAAAAAGAAATTCATACAGGTTTGAAACAACTTGAGGGTGAGTAAATGATGACAGAATTTTCATTTTTGGGCGAACTATCCCTTTAATGTAAATAAATGTTCTCAATCGCTTTGGCTTAGTTCACGAATGATAATTTTTAAGTTCAGAACTCTAAACACTTAGTTTCTTGTTCACATCAGATTTTAATGTTTTATCGATGTAAACAAATGCATGTGTTTTGGCTCCCTCCGGCTCCGCCTCTGTCCTCCGTCCCACTGGCTTCGCCTCAGTCCTCCTTCCCTCAGGCTCCACCTCGGCCCTCCTTCCCTCCGGCTCCACCTCGGCCCTCCTTCCCTCCGGCTCCGCCTCGGCCCTCCTTCCCTCTGGCTCTGCCTCTGTCCTCCGTCCCACTGGCTTCGCCTCAGTCCTCCTTCCCTCCGGCTCCACCTCGGCCCTCCTTCCCTCCGGCTCCACCTCGGCCCTCCTTCCCTCCGGCTCCACCTCGGCCCTCCTTCCCTCCAGCTCCACCTCAGTCCTCCTTCCCTCCGGCTCCACCTCAGTCCTCCTTCCCTTCGGCTCCACCTCGGCCCTCCTTCCCTCCGGCTCCGCCTCGGCCCTCCTTCCCTCCGGCTCTGCCTCTGTCCTCCGTCCCACTGGCTCCGCCTCAGTCCTCCTTCCCTCCGGTTCCGCCTCTGTCCTCCGTCCCACTGGCTTTGCCTCAGTCCTCCTTCCCTCCAGCTCCACCTCAGTCCTCCTTCCCTCTGGCTCTGCCTCTGTCCTCCGTCCCACTGGCTTCGCCTCAGTCCTCCTTCCCTCCGGCTCCACCTCGGCCCTCCTTCCCTCCGGCTCCACCTCGGTCCTCCTTCCCTCTGGCTCCACCTCAGTCCTCCTTCCCTCCGGCTCCACCTCTGTCCTCCGGCTCCACCTTGGTCACTCTGGCTCCACCTCATGTGCTTGTCACCGCACCCTCGCCTTGATCTCCAGAGCAAGCGGTGTCACTCAAGCCCATCGGCTTTCTGTCTGCACCCTGGGCTCCACATCCATTGCCGACTCTTTGTCGGTCGTCCCCTGGATGTCGTCAGCCAAAACTCCATGGTTCCTACCTCCATCGAGTTCGCCGTGGGCTGTCGTCCTAACTGACCATCATTGCCCCCACTGATGCTCCCACCATCAGTTCCTCCATGGATTCTCTGCCTGTCTGCTTGCTTGTTATTACCAGCCCTTCGCCTACTCCTAGACCATCTCCAAAAAACCCTCCCTCCCTCATCTCCTGTTCGTTTTTGTTACGACGTGAGGTCGTGCCTTCTGGGGAGGGGGCTAATGTCACAGACACTCATTCTCATTTCATTATCATATCTTCTTGTTCTTCCTTCAACCTTGTGTGACAACAGAGCTGTGATTTCTTGTTTAAGTTTATTGTCTTGTTTGTCACAAGGCGCAAATTCTTTTATTTTCAGTGATGTTTTGTAGGGTTGACCTGCCCTTTTCTTTTGAAATCACGTTTGTTCTGTTTTGTTAGTGTATTGAGGGTAATTTGTTGGATTTTGTTTTGGATACTTTGAGGGAAGTTAGTTTGACATTTTATTTTGGGCCATGGGTCTTCCTGAAGATTATTACACCTACTGGTTCTTTTGTTACTCTGAAAACACTCAATTTTATAAATTTTTATTTTTTCCCATCTTAATAAAACATTTATCGTTTATCTTGAATTTTGTAGTCTTTTGAATCTTTCGAGTCTGACGACTGGGCCTGGGAGTCATGTCTATAGTTTTGTTACGATTAAACCTAGACGAATCGTAATACTTTGACACTGGTGATATCCACATAAACGCTTTAAAACACATCACACATTAACAACACAAACACAGAATTAACTAAATTATACAATTAAACACTATCCCCATCATAAAAAACAAAAATCCATCAAAAAACGCTATAATGCCAGCTATAATGCCATTCTCTTGTATTATATTAATAAATAAGATAATCACTGCCATTGGGACAAACAATTTTTTTTTAATACACGTTTCTTCTGGCCAAAGGAATTGAGTCTACGCTCAGATGGGAGCATTTTAAAAGTAGAATGAAATGGATGAGTATGATCTTTAAAATCACAATTGCCTTTTTTCATAAAACAATCAAATAAGCCATGACGTCTCTTTTTAGCATGTCGATCATGGTAAAATTTTTGCTTCATCTGTTTTTCCTGCACTTGACTTTTAAAGTCAGGATGGATCAGATCCAAGGTAGACCTTAGTTTTCTTCCACACAACAGTTCCGCAGGAGATTTCCCAGTAGTCGACTGTGGTGTGATCCTGTAACTGAACAATGCTCTAGCATTGAGCTTTGTCTCAAATGGAATCTCCTGTGCTCTTCTTCATTAGACTTTTGAACGTTTTCACCACCCGTTCAGCCAGTCCATTAGAAGCTGCATGATACGGTGCTGTGGTGATGTGTTTGATGCCATTTCGAGTCATTTGTGGCACTTCTCTCAGTTCATTAAATAATGAAATCAATGGTTTGTGATCTGTTACAATGGTGAACTGCCTCCCATACAAGTATGTGTGGAATTTCTTTACACCAAAAATGACAGCTAGACCTTGCTTCTCTAATTGAGAGTAATTCTTCTCAGCTGCATTTAGTGTCCGTGACACAAATCCGATCGGCCGCGCTGTGCCATCCTCCATCCTGTGCGACAACACGGCTCCAACCCCGTATGGGGAAGCGTCACAAGCCAGAATGATCAGTTTCTTTAAGTCATAATGCACTAGTATGGCTGATGACTGCAGAAGATCTTTTGACTTCTCGAAGGCTTTTTTTTTGTTCAGAGCCCCATGTCCATTTAGTCTCCTTCCACAACAGTGCATGTAATGGTGCTAACAAGGTGGATAGACTAGGCAGGAACTTATGATAATAGTTCAACAGGCCTAAATAAGCCTTCAGTTCACTCACAGACTGCGGTGTGGGGACTTCCTGGATCGCTTTGACTTTTTCAGCAACTGGTTGCACACCTGTGGCACTGATTTTGTGGCCTAGAAATACCACCTCCTCTCCAAGGAACTCACACTTGCTGCGTTTCAGCCTCAGCCCACTTCTTTTTAGCCGAGACAATACCTCGTCCAGGTGTGTGGCATGTTTTGCAGGATTCCTTCCATGGTGCGTTGGAAGATGGCTGGGCTTGACACTTTGAGAATTTCTGCCCTCCAGCTAACTGTGCAAACAAATCATCCACTTGAGGAATCGGATATTGTTCCACACTGGATGCTCTGTTAACTGTGAGTTTATAATCCCCACAAATTCGAATGGAGCCATCTGGCTTCTTCACAGGTACAATGGGTGCTGCCCATTCTGAAAACTGCACTGGTTCTATAATTTTCTCTTCCACCAGTCTTTGAAGCTCTGCCTCCACTATAGGTTTTACTGCGAAGGGTAAACGTCAAGGCTTATAGAATCGTGGTTGGCTCATATTAATCTTCGGGGTTAATATGAATGTTCGCTGTGGTGCCTTTAAGCTGCCCCAGCTCTTCTTTGGACACTTCAGTGTGCCTGTCTAAAACATCTGACAATTTTAGAGCTGGAGTGGTTGTTACTTTATTTACCAGCTGTGGCAGCAGCCCTAAGTCTCTTAGTCAGTCACAGCCCAACAAATGTGGCCCTGCCCCTTCTACTACGACCATCACCAGTTTTTTTTCTACTTCCTGGCATGTCACTCTTCCGGTGACTTGTCCCAGCACCCCCATCTTCCCACCGGTATATGTCTTCAAGTTCAGATTGCATGATCTCCACTTGGGCATGTCTGTTCTTTTCCATAGCTTGGAGTATTGCTCCCCGCTGATGATTGTGACACCACATCCTGTGTCAACTTCAAACTCCACTTCCATGCCATTCACCTTTAAATTTTGTGTGATAGGAGCCACTTTAGGTAGGTTTTGTGATACACTGTAAATTGTATTGATGTCGCTTGCATCCTCTACATCACTCACCTCCTCTTCTTTGACTAAGTGTGACCTCCTACCTTTCTCTTTTTTCTTTCTCTCCACTCTTTGTCCTTTGAACGGTGCTTTCTGTGAACTAGCCCCAGCTTGCTTCGACTTGCATGCTCGTTTTATGTGTCCACTGTTGTATTACAAATTTATGAAATGTTTAATTTAGGTTGCAACAGTAAAAGTTGAGTACATTGAAGTTAGCATTTTATCTATTGTAAATCACCTTTTGTCTTTAATGGCTCGAGCCCCAGCCCTAGACGATGAATCGTTAGGTTGATTGGATTAGCTGTAGGGGAGACTTTCACCTTTTGTCTTTAATGGCTCTGGGATGGCTCTTGGAACCGGAGTTCCTGGCCAGTATCAGCATTTGAATAAGTTATGCTGATTCAATTGGACTGGTAGCGCTCTCAGAGTAGGGTGTGTTCATACTTAATTTACATGCTTTGTTCAGAGACTCCACCTCTATGTAATCCCTCCCCTCTTTGAGAAGTATATTTACACTGAATACTGTATTAGATTTAGACTTTGGAAGAACTGCAGCCACGTCAACGCGAAGTCCTCAATAAAGAATAACTTCTTGAACGTGACCCCAATGTCTCCTGGTTTCTGCTTGGACAAAGGAAAAAGTTTCCAACACCACGCTTCCCACATTTATTCCTCGGGCGCATGGTTTCCTTTGCATCTGTAACACACAAAGTCCTTTTTTCGGGCTTTTCTTTTCC
Organism: Abramis brama; assembly: GCF_963993115.1. Taxonomy (NCBI): domain Eukaryota; kingdom Metazoa; phylum Chordata; class Actinopteri; order Cypriniformes; family Leuciscidae; genus Abramis; species Abramis brama. The sequence goes on from NC_139965.1 coordinate 1,451,082, forward strand.
ACTGAATACACTCTATGCACCAATGTTTGTCCTTTCAGCATCCTCGTTGCTTGCGCTGTCTCCTCTGTTAACATTCCTTGTAAATCTTTGCTTGACAGATATTAAGTGCTTTCTCGAAGTTTAAGTCCACTTCCGACAATAGCCGTCTCTGCATCCATTCACTCCACACACGAGCCTGCCATGCAGCATTTGCGAAAGCGTTGCTCCGTACTCACAATGTTGTGCTAATTTTTTCAATTCAGCCACATAATCAGCAACAGTCTCTCCATTCTTCCGTGTGCGTGAATTAAACTTATATTCTTTGCATGATTTCACTCGGCTTTGGATTGTAATGGGCTTTGAGCACGTTTATCAACTTCCCATATGTTTTCTCCCCTGGAGTCATAGGACACAGCAAACTTCTCAACAAACTATAAGTGGCTGCACCTACCCCACTTAAAAGCACAGCTTTCTTTTTGTCAGCGTCGGTAATCTCGTTTGCTTGAAAGAAAAATTCCAGCATTTCACTGTATTCCTCCCATAATTGTGTCTCACCGTCAAAAGGGCTCACCGTTCTCCGTGTACAATTTTCAGCCTGGTTCCTTAGTGCCTTTTTATCCTCGTCGCCATTTATGTAATATCCTTTGGTGCATCATAAATGTGGAGACATGGAGATAAATTACTTTGAATCTTTATTAACAGGTGCAGAGCGGACAACGCATCTCGACACCGCCTCAGCAGATAACAGGCTGACACCGGAACAACACTACTCTCTACTCCAGTGCATCAAGAGAAAAGGTAACATATGCAAACCCATGCTGCCCTCTACTGGACAACCTTGTCTATAGCATCCCATTTACTACACTTATGTAACGTCCATCTATGCATTTCCTCCAAAACGCGCATTTTCGTTTACTCGCCATACAATCTGCAGTGTGTCTTTGAAACGTTAATCTCCTCAGCTGAAATAGACGCCTGACAAGATTGACTGAACCCTAAACACGTTTCGTCACAAAAGCCGGTATTGTCCACGGTCGAAGCATCGCGAGTTCATGTTTTACAGCAGAAACCGGCAAGCACCCTTGTTGTTTGTGAACACAACCCAATAAGTCCGCTTTAGCAAATCAGCGCGCGGTATTCAGGTCAGGTGACAAGGCTGCTAGTCACTTCGAAAAGATGTGCTAGCTGAGAGGAGTTTCATTAAAGCTGATTAAAAGTGATCGAGGATGGATAATTTCAACAAACTTGATGAACCCGTGAAATCTTCTTCGGGGCGTAAAAGGAAAATAAAAGCTGAAATTTTTTCACGGAACCTTGCTAAAGCAGTACGTTACAGTGTTGAGGGAAAAGCTCCCAGTATTGCGTGTAACCACAATAACAAAGTTTGTCAGCGGACTATGACAGACTATGTCAGTTGAGGAGATTAACGCTTTAATATATGAAAAAACATACTTTCAATTAACTTTAATTTTGCAAGTTACCTGTATTTTTTTACTTATTATTACTTTATTAAAACAACCCAGCTGCAGTTTCATTGATGGAATGCACAATAAAATAAAAAAAACATGATTGATGAAAATTAATAACAACGGAGTTATCTGTTTTTGCAAATTAACTCTTCTGTAGTAAATGTCCCAATTGGGAGATGGCATGCAATTTTCAAATAGTTTAATTAAACATTAATGTTATATATTTTGGTTGCATTTGTGAGTTAATAAAAATATAGCTGGTTGTGTAAACTTGGCACATAATTTCTAAATATCGATAAATCAATCGATATAGCCCTGAATCAAATCAAATCGTAATCATATCACAGAACTTTTTGAGGTATCTTCAAATATCGTATTGCTGGCTGAGAGAATCGATATCATATCGTATCATGATGAACTGTCCGATTTACACCCCTACAAATAATACTGTCAATATACTCGAAGTATAAGGAGCAATTAATTTCTTTCTGACAGGAGACCAATGCAATTTCATCAGCATACTTTATCATTGGACTGAATGTTCCCTTACCAGCCTGTAGACGGCGCTCTCTCTGCTTTCTGTGCCATTCTGTAGCTGTTAAAATGAGACACAATCAGATAAATGTTGATATCAACATAAATTACATACTATTGTTGTATTACAAATCTATTAAATGTTTAATTTAGGTTCCAATCCAATAGACTATAAACTGAGAAAGTTTAGTAGACTGAATTCAGCTGTTAAACAGAGTTTCCAGCAAGAGATTCCTGCCAGACCTGTTTTCTCTATTGTAAGTTAAATGAGTCAAATTACTGAGACTCTCACCCCCTGCCTTAATGGCTCTTGGAGCCCGTGCCCGAGCCCCAGCCCCAGCCCCAGTCGTTGAATAGTTATGATGACTGGATTAGCATCTATGCATTTGAATAGTTATGCTGACTGGATTAGGATTGGTAACACTCTAGAGTCTAGGGTGGGTTCCTAAATCTGTATACTTCATTTACATGCTTTGTTCAGAGTGTATCCACCTCTATGTAAATCCCTCCCCCTAAATGTATATAAATTGCAATGTAAAGTTGCTTTAGTCTGACTTAATGACTGCAGCTACCGACAGCTCGTGTTCTCAATAAAGAATCCTGCTGAAGAAACAACAAGTCTCCTGGTCTTCGCTTCTGAGTTTCCAACACTATGACACTCATAACAACATAAAATCAATTGTGGTTTACTCAAGTATGTTTCTTCATATACAGTCACACCAGGATTTCACGATTTTTTTTGTTTTGTTTTTTTTGCAATCAAAATGACCGATTTTGTTGTGGCAATTTCCAGAAAAAATTTTGAAATGTTTTATTTATAATTAGAGCAATTTACCAGATTATGTATTATGTTAGATGCACAATAGTCATAAAGGACAAATAAACTAAATTTAGCTTATTTTGGTGTCTTGCTAAATTCTGGTGTAAAACGTAAAATAAAAAAAGATGTAAAATAAGCCTCTAATGTCCCCAGAGTATGTATCTGAAGTTTTAGCTCAAAATACCCCACAGATTAATTACACACAATGTTAAATAAACCCGGGACCTGAAGTAATAGATTGGGACATGACCTGGACGTGGCTGACCATTTAAAATATAGACTCGAACCTGTCTGACCGGGTCGGATACTGGGTCCTCGGGTCTCAGGTCCTCCATGAAGACCTCTACCCCAGAGGGTTAAACAACCATGTAGGAAGACACATCATGGCCATATTCCAGGATGAACATGTCAAGATCCATCAGGCTCAGAATGAGACGGTATAGTAAGTGTGCATGGTTATGTCACACATGTTCGCGCTCCCACAGCCACGGTAATGTGTGTTTTAACGCGTCAATGGTTCATCTCCGTTTCACGTGTAAGACGACGCTCAACACCCGGCACACGAGGAGGTAGAGGTAGATGCAGAGTTTGAAATGTTGCCGCTGACAAACGCTTGGAAAAGGATGACATAGAGCGTGTGCACGTGTTGAAACGGACAGTGGAGGAGATTTAGACGCTCCAGGCTTATATGGTGTGGAAATGAATGTGTCTTTTTCATAGCTGAAGCGAACAATCACAAATGAAAAAAGCATATTCAAGCAAAAGCCAGCCTATATTAGTTCTGTGAAACAAAGCTAAACAATGTTACTCACATATCGAGAAGAAAAAAAGCAACCTCAGCGTCCGATGTTAGGCCTTCCCGCTCTTTGAGTTCTCTCCAGCGCCGGGAAGCTTCTCCGATATTAACATGACTCCTACACGTCTAGAAGGAGAAATAGGTTCCCATGTACCCCCGTTTGCCATTTTTTTGTAACCTGATTTTTTCGGGAGTCTAATGGTGTCTAGTTAAAATTTTTGATGTTGCCGAGGTCAACTAATGTCCCATGGGGTTTGTTTTGCGGCCAAGTAATGTCAGCGCTAGGGGCGAAAAATGCAAAAATCTCCTGAACTACACAACATACAAAGGCAAATTAACCAACTTTTTCATATAATTCTGACACCAGGAATCAAATGGGTTAAGGTCGAGGTCATTGACATGGTACAACCAGTCTTTATTAGTAAAAAAAACAGGCAAATAACATATTTTAGGCTCATAACAATGTAACTTTTGCTATTTTGTTTTTGCAAAAGTTTCCTGCATTATAGTTCTATTTGTCATAGACCCATGAATGAGGTGTCAAATTGTGCGGATTATTGAGGAGAGGTACAATATATATTTTACAAGCGATCAGGCATACGATGTTCACCCGCGAGCAAAAAAATTAGACATAGACTTAACATTGCAACGGATTTTGGCAATGTAAGCTCCGCACTCGATCGGCCCAATGGAGGCATCTGGTCAGCGGGGAAGGTCTTTACGCGTTACTGTCTTTCCTCGTGGCAAAGTATGCTATCGCTTTCGCGCAAACATGAAAGCATTGACGTTGATCGTGGGGAATATTCCCTTCGAAAACAAAACTCAGCCACTGCGTCTTCAGCGGTTCGGATTTAGGAACATCAAAATGATGCTGTGTTCCTTATTACACCCAAGAACAGAACACCACTGGACGTCCGACCATGTGACGTCACAAAATCAAACGGCTTGATTTGAGACGGGGGAAAACATATAACAAGATTTAAAAAAAAACACTGGATGGATTTTTATCATTTTATGATGGTTGTGTACAGGCACTGCCAACACACATTTCAGTACAATCAACTTGTAAAAGTGCATGTACCATTATATGACCCCTTTAATTGTAATATTGATTTAGCTTCATCCAATTAATCCAAATATTCATAATTAATCATGGGACATTCTATCAGAAACGTACATTTCCACTTTAAAAAATATCTTATTCTTAAATCTGAACATTGAGTCATATGGAGGACATGTTAAACTATGAGAAACACACATCATGCCATCTCAGCATGTTTTAATGATTGAATAAAATACATTTTTATAAGCATTTCACCCATAAAATGTCAGGCCCTGCCACAGACAAATTTGTATATGTTAGAATGGTTTCCTAATGAATTTCTTTGATACAAATAGCATTTTCTTATTGGTCACATGTCCCTGATTGTATCTAACATGGTTTTAATTCCTATAAGAAATATAAGCAACTTTTCGGTCAACCGTAGTAGCCTACACAAAATCACAGAATACTTGCCAGGCACTCATATAGTTGTAAAAGAACTACCATTACATAGGAGATTTTTCAAAAACATAGTGGTGTATATATACCCCCACCTTACACAGTTAAAGAGATTAATTCATCAATATTTCCTCAAATAGTACATTTTAATATCTCCTGTGTGACAGGACTGCCTTTATGGACTTCTTTGATGCATAAAAAGTTATGTTTTGTGTTCTTTATTTAAGTTTTGATAAGCATTCCTTTTTAAAATTATTATTATAATATTAATGTTAATGTAATATTAGACTATGGTAAAGTCCAGCCAAGGTCATAAACTATATTGCCAAAAGTATTGGGACACCCCTCCATATCATTGAATTCAGGTGTTCCAATAACAAGTTAAGCTCTTTGAGCTAATTTGTTAGTTCAGTGAATAACATATGACACAGTTTATTTTCTATCAAGTATTTACCATAATGTCACTATTTTGGTCTTTGCCCAGTGTAGCGGAGGCGTGCTACAACTTTATAATATGCTGATTGAGGCGGCCAAATATGGACAGGATTCCGGTCAGAGAATCAAGGGTCGGAGAACAGATTCTTCACAAAGATGGATTTATTGAACAGTCTTTGCGTTGTCATCTAGATCAGTTATTCTTTGGCAACGATGTCTGTATTAATGGTCTAAAGGAACAATAAAGAAATATAATTACAATCATATTCTGAGAATCATTTACACATTCGCATGATAGTCAAACAAATGCAATAAACAATGATTAAACACTCAAGTCTGCATTCTTAACATTAATAACAGCCCTATCAATGCAAATAGTCAATGCAAATTGTGCAATGATACATTATTAATGTAAACAACATTAGTGACGCAGTTTAGAATACTGCCGAGGCTAATACTGATTAGCGTGTTTCTCTCGCGGCAAATTACGGCCGCTACGGCGCTCAAAACTCGCCGATGGTAACCGCAGAACGATCGCGAGACATCAATAACATACACGCAATAAACATACATATGCAAATGTACTTACATCATTACATCACTTAAACGCATTAAACAGAGCAAAGACAAGTGTGCAGAGATGAACATTCTCCAAATCGTCTTCCTGCGTGTCACACTATAATCAGTCCGTGTGGCCAACAACTTTAGTCCCTAGGACAGGCTTTCGTACACAGCCGTCCCCAATTATCTGACAGGATAATTGTAAACACCAAGAAAGTCTGTCTACAGTGTCTAAGGCTCTTCCTCGAAGTGAGGAAGTGGAATCAACCTAATAACTGGGCGAGTGTAGGATTTCTCATTAACTCTGACACGAGCAGTACGAACTTTCCCGTCAAGTCCAGCCAACGTTTCAGTCACTGTGCCCACAGGCCAGAGGGCACGAGGAAGTTGGGGATCAACAATGAGAACCACTTGGCCCACAGTTAGCTCTTTGCCATCCTTTCTCCACTTATGCCGATCCTGTAAACTTAGGAGATAATCTCGGATAAAGGCAGTCCAGAAATGATCCGCCAACACCTGGCTGTGTCTCCATCTGCGTGTTCCAAGCAGGTTGGTAGAGTCGAAAAACACTTGAGGTAAGGAGGCATCACGATGGCCCATAAGGAGTAGGTTCGGAGTCACTGGGTCGACGTCTGCAACATCGGAAGATATGTAGCTGAGGGGCTTGGCATTTAGAATACCCTCAACCTCCGTTAACAACGTCTGCAGCACTGGCTCTGGCACCGTTTGCTCTCGCAGAATGACCCGTAGTGCAGTCTTTACAGACTTGACTTCACGCTCCCAGGTTCCTCCGAAATGAGGAGCATTAGGTGGAATGTAGTGGAATCTGATCTTCTGTGGAGCAAGCAGCTCTTGAAGCTTGGGTGCCATGACATCAAAAGTGTCACGTAGTTCTCGGTCTCCTCCTACAAAGTTGGTACCGTTGTCGCAGAGCAATTCCATGGGCTTACCTCGTCTTGCTATAAAGCGACGCAGAGAGAGCAGGAATGCATCAGTGTCAAGGTGTTCCAACAGATCAAGGTGCACACATCGGGTTGTCATGCACTTATAAAAGATGCCCCATCTTTTTTCGCGGCGACGACCAACTTTGACTGAAAGGGGGCCGAAACAATCTACCCCAGTAGAATAGAACGGCGGTTGGTGAAGTTGCAGCCTGCAGGATGGAAGATCGGCCATTTGGGGGACTTCAGGCTTGGCTCGCCAGAACTGACAATCTTGGCATTTGCGTTGATGCTTACGGACGGCTTCCCTGCCCCAGAGTATCCAATACTGGCGACGTAATTCCGCTAGCGCCCTTTCAGAACCAGGATGCAGAAGTCGGCGGTCCGTCTCTTTAATTAACAGCTTTGTTGTAGAATGACCAGGATCCAACAGTATTGGGTGGATGACATCAAGGTCGAGGTCACCCGCTCTACGTAACCGTCCCCCTACTCTGATGAGACCTGTGTCCTTATCATACTCTGGTGCAAGGGATGCCAAACGGCTGGTAGCTGGAATCGGCTGTCCAGTCTTCAAAGCTTGGACTTCTAGTGGGAATGAGTCCTGTTGAACTTGGGCCAGGATAAGTTTCTCTGCTTCAACATAGTCATCAGCTTGCAGTGAAGAGTCGCTGTCTGCAACAGCCGCCCCGTGTAGGGACCTGACAGTGGCCTCAACAAGCTCTTGCCATGTGTGGAATTGATTGGGGTCCACAAGTAAATTATTGGAGACTTTGACAGTGCCAATGAATGCAGTTTTCCTCAACTCACTGATCTCCGATTCTACCTTAGTGACGGGTGTGGATGGCCACTGGTCAGAAGGTTGAAGGAGGAAGTCTGGTCCTGAACTCCACTGATGGGGTCTTGCTATCTGGGTCAGTGTCAGGCCTCTTGTGATGTGGTCAGCAGGGTTGTGAGCTGAATCAATGTACCGCCATTCAGCCGTGTCTGTGAGGGTCTGGATTTCTGCTATGCGTGTCCCTACAAATACCTTGTAGCAACAGGACTCAGAGGTGAGCCAGTTCAGCACGGTTGTTGAGTCAGACCAGAGGGTGACTGTATGGAGATTAAGAGACAACTCAGTCTGGATCACTTTAGCTAACTGGGCGCCAGTCAGGGCTGCACTCAGTTCCAAACGAGGCATGGAGAGGCATTTTCTGGGGGCCACTCTGGATCTGGCCAGAACAAAGGTGACATGGATGTGTCCTTGATCATCTGTAGTACGCAAATAGGCCACTGAGCCGTATGCTCTTTCTGAGGCGTCGCAAAATAAAAAAAAAAGTTCTCGGATGGCACTAGGGTAATCAGCACAGGCTGGGGCATAAGGTCGAGGAAATTGCAGCTGAAGCAGATTAGGAATCTTTTGTATCCATGTTAGCTACTTCTCTCTTAGCTGTAAAGGTGTTATTGGATCGTCCCAGCCCAAATTCTGCTTCCAGAGATCTTGGATGAGAACCTTGGCCCTGGTGGTAAACGGGATGATAGAACCCAGCGGGTCATACTGGCTGGCCAAGGTCTTGTACACGTTTCTCATGGTAGGTTCTAGAGGCTTGGTTGATCGCAAATTATAACCTAGGGTGTCACTGAGGCAGTCCCACCGTAGGCCCAGAGTGGGTTCTTGTAGGTCTGTACTGGCTTTGGTCAACCACAGTTCACTGTTAGCAGACCGGGCTTCTGCGGGAAGATGTTGGATGACAGAGGGTATGTTGCAGGCCCACTGTCTTAGGTCGAAGCCTCCCTCAGACAGTAGTTGACGAAGTCCATCAACTACCTCCTTAGCTTCATCAGAGTTCGAAGTGCTGTGCAGGCAGTTATCAACATAGAAGGAATTCTCAACTATGTTAACCAGACTGACCTGGTCGTTCTGGTGGTTCTGGGCACTGCGCTGGAGGGCGTAGATGGCGCAACACGGGCTGCAGGTAGTTCCGAACGGAAGCACCTGCCATTCATATATGTCAGGCTCCTGGTCTCTGCACATGTTCCTCCAAAGAAACCGCAACACTGGCTTGTCCCTGGGCAATAAGCGTACCTGATGGAACATAGCTTTTATGTCCCCACTCACAGCCACCGTGTGTTGTCGGAACCTCAGGAGCACACCTAACAAGGAGGCTCCCAGCATTGGACCAGGAAGCAGCTGACTGTTTAAGGACTGACCCTGATGTTGGAATGAACAGTTAAAGACGATCCTGTTCTTGCCATTGTGTTGTACGATATGGTGCGGAATGAACCAGGATTCCGAGGTATTGTGTGCTGCTTCTGTGGTTATCTTGGCTACATATCCAGCATATTCCAACTTGCGGATTTCAGTGCAGTATGCTTTTGCTAGTTCAGGATATCTTGCCAATCTGCGCTCGGTACTTCGAAGACTAGGAAGGACAACATCCTTATCGGTATGGAATATATGGTCATGGGCATGCGTCGGAGCAATGGTGTGGTATAACGTTGAACGCCGTCTACGTTCACAGTGGTGGTGGCTTTCTGGAGCATAGCGAGAGCGTCTTTGTCTTGCTTGGACCTGATGACCATCTTCTCATTGTATGGGAAGGTGTCGACCTGCCAGAGACGTTCGACGTGCCGAATCAGATCATCATGAAGCGGAGTGGTGGTGATATGAAGGCACTGCTGATAACACCGTGAGGGCTGCTTGGGACTCATGGGACCCTGAAGAGACCATCCCAGCTGTGTTCTGATGGCTATTGGACCTCCGTCCGGTCCTCTACATACAGGCTGTATCGGCATTAAGAGGTGTGGCATGTCAGAACCAATGAGGAGTAATGGTTTGACTTTGTCAACAGGGGGAAGAGGAAGATCTCTCAGATGACGATAAGCTCGTTGGAGTGCAGCCACTGGGTAGTTATGTTCTGCAAGACTCAAACCGGTTGCAGTAAAGGCATTGGGGATAGTGAACCTCTGCATGGGTTTGGTGACTGCTGAGACCTCGAAAGAAACGGACGAACCTTCGAGTTCTGTGTGTGATTGCTGAACCGTCTGTAAATGAAGTAACTCTGGGGTGACCACAGGACTTCACTTCAGCAGCAAAATGGACATGCGGTTGACATATCACACAAGGACAATGATAACACCACTCCGCCACAACAACCTCTGCTCACGGACACAATCTCAGCTGAGCCCTGCCCACAGAGAGACATATCAGAACTGCTTGAAGATTCAGCACCCAAGGACGACTTCCTGGAAAACAGCCAGGGAAGCCAGGACAGCATATCACAGCCTCCTATAACACCAGAGCAACAGCCCCTTTCACCAGACACGCTATCCCTCTCTCCAGCATCGCCTCTTCTGTGTTTCTCACAGAAAATGGAAGAACTGGTGTATGCTGGAACCAAACTATCCCACTCTTTTGCTGCAAGCCCCCAGATACCAACCAAAAAACGACAGGCACCATTACCACCCGCACCAAAGCCTGCGGGCCCAGCTCGCCCTCCCCCTCCTGTGAGAGCACTTCGGCCTCTGCCACAACGCCAGGGCCCACACCCTCCTCCATCTGCTCGAGGTGAACCAAAAACAACTGATACCAGCTCTCAGTGATGTGTTTTGGGTCCCCGCTCTGATAACAGTAACTTTCTCAAATGTTTACAGAACAAGCGGGAACCCAGTGTGCCGGTATCTTTCTCTATTGCTGTTTTATTACAAGATAGAAAATCTAAGGCCTTCAATAGCCGTGCAGCAAACCAAACTAATCTGGTGCCTATTACACGTCAAAGTAAGATTGATGTGGGGACAAAAAGTAAGACTGTTAAGTTAGCACTTTTAAACATTCGTTCACTTAAAAATAAATCACTTCTAGTCAACGATTTAATAACCACAAACAACCTGGATTTTATGCTTCTAAATGAAACCTGGCTAGAAGACAGCTGCAGTGCAACAGTCCTCAATGAAGCAGCCCCTCCTAACTTTACTTTTATGAGTGTCTGCAGAGCTGTTAAGAGAGGTGGGGGTCTAGCTGCTCTTTTTAAAGATATCTATCAATGTAAGCAAATATCATTTGGGAATTACCCTTCTTTCGAATATCTGGGTATTGTGTTAAAAGGTGCTCCACGCATTTTACTTATCATTATTTACAGGCCTCCAAAATACTCTCCAGCCTTTGCTGAGGACTTTACAGAAATGTTATCAGCAATTACCTCAGAGTTTGACTGTTTTGCCATTGCTGGAGATTTTAACATCCACATAGATAGTGCAGAAAACAATATGGCAAAAGAAATCAAAAGTGTTTTAAAAACTTTTGATCTGACTCAGCATGTACATGGACCCACACACAATCGTGGACACACTCTAGATTTACTTATCAGTAAGGGTCTAAACATTTCATCGATTGTTATTAAGGATGTAGCACTGTCTGATCATTTCTGTATTTTCTTTGATATATTGATCTCTCCTGCCACTGAAGCTAGATCTGTGTCTGTCAAGAAGAGATGCTTAAATGAGAACACTAGTGTACTATTTATGAAGGCTATATCCTTAACACCAAGCATATCTGCAGACTCTGTTGATTTTCTCCTTGATTCTTTTAACTCAAAAGTTAAAGGTGTAATTGATGATATTGCTCCTGTTAAAGTCAGGAAGAAGAGTGGCAGACAAAAAGCACCTTGGAGAAACTCAACAGCAGTGCAAAATATGAAAAGACAATGCAGAAAAGCAGAGCGCATGTGGCGGAAGACAAAACTTGTAGTCCATTATAACATCTACAAAGACAGCCTTCATGCTTTCAATATGGAACTAGGCAAAGCTAGACAGACTTTCTTCTCAAATATTATAAACAGTAATTTAAACAACACACGCACTCTTTTTGCTACTGTAGAGAGACTGACAAACCCCCCAAGCCAGATTCCCAGTGAAATGCTGTCAGAGAACAAGTGCAGTGAGTTTGCTTCTTTCTTCTCTGAGAAAATCAGTAATATCAGAAAGGTGATCAGCACATCATTGAGTTGCACTGAGGTCAGACAGATCAAACCACCTGAGAAAGTAGTTACTATGTCTGACTTCAAAGAAATTGATGGCAAAATTTTGGAAGAAACCGTACAGCACCTTAAAACATCAACCTGTGCTCTTGACACACTTCCCACATCATTTTTCAAAAGTGTGTTAAACAGTTTAGAAGCAGATCTTCTAGAAGTGGTAAATGTCTCAGTTCTCTCTGGGAGTTTTCCAAACTCCCTGAAAACTGCAGTTGTCAAGCCCCTCCTGAAAAAGCGCAATCTGGATAAGACCATATTAAGCAACTATAGGCCGATCTCAAATCTTCCTTTCATAGGCAAGATCATTGAAAAAGTTGTCTTCAATCAGCTGAACAAATTCTTAAGCTCGAATGGATCCTTTGACAATTTTCAATCTGGTTTCCGACCGCACCACAGCACAGAGACAGCGCTCATAAAGATAATAAACGATATTCGCTTAAATACTGATTCAGGCAAACTATCAGTGCTGGTGCTACTCGACCTCAGTGCTGCATTTGACACTGTCAATCATAACATACTTCTTGACAGGCTAGAAAACTGGGTGGGGCTTTCTGGGATAGTCCTAAAATGGTTCAGGTCATACTTAGATGGGAGAGGTTATTATGTGAGTATAGGAGACCATAAGTCTGAGTGGACATCCATGACATGCGGAGTCCCTCAAGGCTCAATTCTTGCGCCACTCCTGTTCAACCTGTATATGCTCCCAATGAGCCAAATAATGAGAAAGAACCAAATTGCTTACCACAGCTATGCAGACGACACACAGCTCTACTTAGCCCTATCGCCTAACGACTACAGCCCCATTGACTCCCTGTGCCAATGCATTGATGAAGTCAAAATTTGGATGTGTCAAAACTTTCTTCAGTTAAACATAGACAAAACTGAAGTCATTGCATTTGGAAACAAAGATGAAGTTCTCAAGGTGAATGCATACCTTCACTCTAGGGGTCAAACAACTAAAAATCAAGTCAGGAATCTTGGTGTGACACTAGAGTCAGACCTTAGTTTCAGTAGTCATGTCAAAGCAATAACTAAATCAGCATACTATCATCTGAAAAATATTGCAAGAATTAGATGCTTTGTTTCCAGACAAGACTTAGAGAAACTTGTGCATGCTTTCATCACCAGCAGGGTGGATTATTGTAATGGACTCCTCACTGGCCTTCCCAAAAAGACCATAAGACAGTTGCAGCTCATACAGAACGCTGCCGCCAGGATTCTGAGCAGAGCCAGAAAATACGAACATATCACACCAGTCCTCAGGTCTTTACACTGGCTCCCAGTTAAATTTAGGATTGATTTTAAAGTATTATTACTGGTATATAAATCATTCAATGGCCTAGGACCTCAATACATTGCAGATATGCTCACTGAATATAAACCCAACAGATCACTCAGATCACTAGGATCATATCAGCTAGAAATACCAAGGGTTCACTCAAAGCATGGCGAGTCTGCTTTTAGCTATTATGCCAGCCGCAGCTGGAACCAGCTTCCAGAGGAGATCAGATGTGCTCCTACTGTAGTCACATTCAAATCTAGACTCAAAACACATCTTTTTAGCTATGCATTTACTGAATGAGCACTGTGCCAATGTTCGTCCGACTGTTTGTACTGTACTGTATTTTATTTTTTTATTTTTCTTAACTGTTTTAATTATTCTTATTTCTTTTTATTATTTTAATTTCTTTTATGTAAAGCACTTTGAATTGCCATTGTGTATGAAATGTGCTATATAAATAAACTTGCCTTGCCTTGGGGTACAGGTAAGCTTGAGCTACTGCACGACAGGGGAAAGTACGAGTGTTCTCTCTGACCCATCATCAAGAACGGCATGTGCCTCCATTGTGTGGTGTCCATTGTGAAGGAGGACCTTGACGACCTTCAGCATGACTCTGGGTGTACGGTTCGGTCTGTCCAAGTCAACCCGGGTCGATGGGAGGCTGACGGTGAGGACAGCACTGGTGGTATCTTTAATGGAATCGTGAAGAACTGTGAGATGTAGCTCTTTACAGATTCTACATGGACGTTTGAGGTTGCAAGACTCTACAGCATGGGACCGCCCACATCTCCAACATCGTTTGCAATCTTTAATCCAAGATACAATCTGGGAGGTGGTCAACTTCTTGAATGCCTCACAAGAGTTGAGGTAGTGATCCCTGTTGTCACAATGGGGACAATATGGCTTGGGCTTGGAGCTGGACTTAGGGGCTGTCGACTTAGTCTTAGCTACACTCTCACGTGTCAGGAGAACTGGCCTTGTCTGTCCTCTTGGATGAGTTTCACTCTGGAACATAGTCGCAGCTCTGTTAGAGATACGTTTCGCTTGGGACTTGATCTGGAGCCAGTCTGCGAAATCAGGTAGTGTGTAGGTCTTGTCGGTGCCGGTCTGGAGAATACCCCGACTTAGGCAGTATTCAACAAAACTGTCGCAATAGGCTGGTGGCAGTTTACTCAAGAGATGGTCCACATGTGAGCCACACAAAAGCTCATAACCATTCTGGCCTTCAAGAGTTCTCAGCATACCCACTAAAGACTGTACTGACAATGCAAATGAGTCAAAGGCATTGGCGTCACCCAACTTAAGAGGTGGAGTGCTTAGGATGGCACCCAACTCGGACTGAACAAGCTGTCTTGGTTGTCCATTCTTGTCTTGAAGTGCTTGCAGAGCAGCAGTGTAAGGCTGTGGATGATACATGAAGGATTTAGCGAGCTGATGGGCACTAGGAAGTTCCAAATGACTTAACAGAACATGGTATTTATACTGTTCACTGATATGATGGTGATTACTCAACAAATTGTCCAATGCTAACTTAAACAAAGCAAAGTCACTCTCAGCACCACTCTCGAAAACTGGTAACGTGGGTCGTGGAATGCCATAAGCTGATGCGAGCAGGAGCTCTGGACTCGGTTGAGGTGAGTAGGCAGTGGGGGGGGGAAGGCACAGATGCTTTAACGTAACCAGGAGCATGAAGTGTTGTTGCCAATGCTTGGTGGCTGAAGACAGGGAGCTGTGACGGACCTGGAAGTGTTGTCACTGGCGTTGTTGCTGTCTGTTGTAGCCTGTAGCGAAGGGTAGGTACTGTGGCAGTAACAGGTTGCTGTGTCACACGCTGCATGCTGCTGCTCATGGGGTACGCAACGGAGGTCGGGATGGTGAACACTGCTGAAGGCTGAGAGGCTACATTCGACGGTAATGACACACAGTGTACTGGAACGGCAGTAGGAGCCGATGGTGCAATGTCAGGGACTGGCGGTGAGAATGCTTGTGGCCCTGGGTCAAATGTAGCAGGCATGGGTGCATCCGCAGAGTGAAGAGCAGGTGAGGCCCAATGTGGCGGTCTAGGAGACGCTGCAGAGACATCAGGATCAGGCAGTGCTGTAAGACAGGGCAGCAGCGTTGACGTCACAGCGGGCAACTGGAAGAGGGGCTGCTGAGATTCGGAAGACATGAGCTGCGGTGAGCAAGCCTGGCTGCGCCGTGATGCAAGCTGTTGAGCGTTCGGAGAACCAGAGTCTGTAGAGACTGGAGTGGTCGCTCTAGAGTCTACAGAGAGCATGGAGGATACAAGCTTAGCTACTTCGAGTTCAGTCTCTGCTTCTTGAAGCTTGCGCTGTCGTTCTAGTTGTTTCAACAGGGCCTCCTTTGCGGCTAGCGCTTCCTCTTGCATCCGCTGGGCTTCTTTAGCTTGTGTCTGCAGTCTTTGGTATTCCAGATCAATCAGTGAGTCCTCTTCTACTTGCCGCCTTAGACTGTCATACTGTCTCTGTTTAATCTTTTCCTCCAACATAGCAGTCTGGACGCTAGAGAGCTCTGGCGGGACATATATGCCAGCGGACATAATGGAACGCCTACTTTTCCTGGATTGAGAGCTGACACCACTGTGAGACGTTTTCCTCGAGCTGCTTCGGGGCTGACTAGGACAGTGAGAGGAAGCCTTTGGAGGAAGGTCACCAGCAGGATGGTAGCCAACATCGTAATCATCCAGATGTGTAGGCAGATTAATCTTGCGTCGAGGTCTGGACGTTGTCTCAGATAGGTCACTTTCTGCTTTGTCCATATTGGTTCGATCTTGCTCTCAATCCGGCTCGAAGGACCACCTTTGTAGCGGAGGCGTGCTACAACTTTATAATATGCTGATTGAGGCGGCCAAATATGGACGGGATTCCGGTCAGAGATTCAAGGGTCGGAGAACAGATTCTTCACAAAGATGGGTTTATTGAACAGTCTTTGTGTTGTCATCTAGATCAGTTATTCTTAGGCAACGATGTCTGTATTAATGGTCTAAAGGAACAATAAAGAAATATAATTACAATCATATTCTGAGAATCATTTACACATTGGCATGATAGTCAAACAAATGCAATAAACAATGATTAAACACTCAAGTCTGCATTCTTAACATTAATAACAGCCCTATCAATGCAAATAGTCATGACAAATTGTGCAATGATACATTATTAATGTAAACAACATTAGTGACGCAGTTTAGAATACTGCCGAGGCTAATACTGATTAGCGTGTTTCTCTCGCGGCAAATTACGGCCGCTACGGCGCTCAAAACTCGCCGATGGTAGCCTAACCGCAGAACGATCACGAGACATCAATAACATACACGCAATAAACATACATATGCAAATGTACTTACATCAAGGCATAAACGCATTATACAGAGCAAAGACAAGTGTGCAGAGATGAACATTCTCCAAATCGTCTTCCTGCGTGTCACACTATAATCAGTCTGTGTGGCCAACAACCTTAGTCCCTAGGACAGGCTTTCGTACACCCAGGGATGGATTACTGACCGGGCCTATGGGGCCAGTGCCTAGCGGCCCTTGACTACCAGAAGCCCGGGGGGGCCCCGGGGTTTAAAGCCACGCAATCCAGTTTGGTTCAGAAAACCCATTAACAATGAAAACAAAGGGACTTCCGGTAATGGCGCTTTGCTGAAGAGACGCACGAGTTAGCCCCGCTGTAATCTGTTTTAAGATTTCTTAAATATATCCCAGCTCCGTTCAACTTTCGAACTCACTTTGTTTATAAGTGAATACTGTTCACGATGTCACCTAAACGAGCAAAGCAAAAGCAGAAGAAAGTAGAAAATACAGAAGATACCTCCGACTCCGAAAGCATGGAAGAGGGGGCGCACCTTACACATGGCGACGAAGACTCATCGCGGGTTAGTGGAGATCAAGCAGGCGGCTTACACGCTGATACAAGTGGTATCTTACAAGCAATAAACTCGATGAAAGTGGATATGACCTCTCAGTTCGAAACTGTCCTTTCAGCTGTACAAGAAATCAAAAACCAAGTTGCAGTGTTTCGGAAGATTAACGCAGACAGAGGAACGCATTTCTCAAACGGAAGATTCGGTCTCCACACTTCAATCAACGACCAGCGCTCTTGAAAAGAAAGTCACTGCGCTTACTTGGAAAATAGATGATCTGGAAAACCGCAGCCGACGCTCCAATCTGAGGCTCCTAGGTTTACCAGAAAAATCCGAGGGCAACGATGCATGTACGTTCTTAGAAAGCTGGCTATCTGAAGCACTGGATATGGAACCACTCCGAAAGCCACTGGCCATAGAGAGGGCCCATAGGACCGGTTATATGCGAAAAACTGCAGCGGACGTGAATTCAACCCCGAGAGTGATGATCGTGAAGTTTTTGGACTATAGAGACAAGGAGCGCGTGATGCATGCGGCCAGAGAAAAAAAAGATGTACTGTTCAAAAATCACCGAATCATGTTCTTTCCGGATCTTTCTGCTGAAGTGAACAAACAACGGAGGCAGTTCGACGAAGTAAAGAAGAAGCTGTGAGCTAAGGGACTGATGTATGGATTCATCTTTCCAGCACGCCTCCGAGTGACCGTTGATGGTCAGGCTCACGTCTTTCAAAGTCCGTCAGAAGTTAACGACTTTCTAATGAGCATGTAAGATGGTGCTATTTTCTGTTCTTTGTTCACTTTCAAGAACACATAAGCAATAGACAAATCAATAGGTTGAATTCCTTATAAGGGGACGATGTAAATTGCACAGCGGGGCTCAAATGCGATGCGATTCACCGTACGGATCTTTTCCCCAAGTTAAATTGGGTAGATTCAGTTAAGGAAGTTAGAAGTAAAGAATTGTTTGGATTTGCTGGTGGTTCTCGGCAGGTCGCAGTTGTGGAGTTAAAGTGTTTTTTTTATTGTTTTTTTTTATCTACTTAAATTGGATGTTTATAACCATGTTGTTTATTTCAGCTTGTTTTAAGCCTCATCTTTACAAGGTACAGGTGATTTTTCGTTTTAAAATATGGAAGAGTGTTGGATTATTTCATAATATAGAAGGAAATGACAGATACCATTGGGGTTAAATTTATTTCGTGGAACTGTAGGGGGCTACATACTTTTTCTAAAATCAAACAAGTGATGTCCAGATTAAAGCAACTACAGTCTAAAATTGTTTTTCTTCAAGAAACACATCTAATGCCCAAAGACATATGTAGAATACGTAATAGGTGGCCTGGTCAGGTATTTGCAGCTTCATTTAGTTCTCAAGCGAGAGGGGTAATTACAATGATTCACAAATCAATTCCATTTCAGATGGATAAGACAATACAGGATCCTTCAGGTAGATACCTAATTGTTCAAGGGACATTATTATCCAAACGACTGAATCTTATTAATGTTTATGGCCCTAACGATGACGTACCCAAATTTTATAGTAATATCTTCTTAACTTTATCCACCTTTTCTGGGTTTTATGTGATGGGAGGAGATTTCAACTGCACATTGGATCCAATTAGAGATCGTTCATCTGGCCTTGATCAATCCCATAAACAGACTAGAAAGACCCTAAATTATTTTATAAAGGATTTAAACCTTGTTGAATATGGAGACATTTGCACCCTAAAGATATTCAGTATTCTTGCTTTTCCAGAACACACCAGTCCTATTCTAGAATTGATTATTTTCTTATTTCTGCAACACTTATGTCATACATTACTGATTGTTCTTATGATTCTATTGTAATTTCAGACCATGCCCCTATTTCACTCACTTACATTGACCCTAAATTACTAGGAAACCCTCCAAAATGGAGATTTAATCCCAAATGGCTCCTAGATGATCAATTCAATAAACATATTCTACAGCAGATAGATATGTATTTTGACATTAATACAACGCAAACATCAGCTAGTATAAGATGGGAGGCTTTTAAAGTCTTCATTAGAGGTGTTATTCTAAGTGTCACAAGTAGTAAATCAAAAAGCTTTAAGAAAGAATTGACTGAACTGGATACTAAAATAAAACTGTTAGAAAAGACCTTATCAAATAAAAATGACTCAAATATTCATCAGGAACTGCTGAATCTTAGAACTAAATATAATGAACTATCTGCCAAAAAAGCAGCAGCTAGTCTAATGATGTTAAGACAAAATTATTATGATCAAGGTGAAAAGGCAGGGAAATTGTTAGCTTGGAGAATTAAACAAAAGCAATCAGAAAGAACTATAAATTCTATTGAAGACAATTGTGGCACCATTACAGTGGACCCAGTAAAGATAAATGACACTTTTAAATACTTTTTTGAGACTTTATATTCCTCTGAGTATGCAGATAGCAGTACACAAGAAGAATTTCTTGACAGCCTGTCTATACCTATTATTTCTGAAGAGACAAAACTGTCTCTAGATATGGACACAGAAGCCATCGACAGTTTAACAGCAGGTCGAACACCGGGACCAGATGGCCTTAATGTAGATTTTTACAAGAAATTTAAAAGAAAACTTGCCAGACCTATTTTAGATATGTTTAAAGAATCCTTTGCAAATGGTATGCTCCCAGAATCCTTAAGACATGCTCTCATTACGCTCATACCCAAGCCTAACAAAATAAATACAAAATGTGATTCATTTCGACCATCTCATTACTTAACACAGATGTTAAAGTACTAAGTAAAATTTTAGCAAGGAGGTTGGAGACACTTCTACCTAAGATAATACACAGAGACCAAAATGGATTCATTAAGGGTAGGCAAGGTTTTCATAATGTTAGAACCTTGCTTAATGTTTTATATCTTAAAAAAGGGGCTTGTGATGCGGCCATTCTTTCCTTAGATGCCGAAAAGGCTTTCGACAGGGTGGAATGGCCGTATCTATTTGAGGTCCTTAAAAGATTTGGATTTGGGGAAATTTTCTGTAAATGGATTAAGATACTTTACATGCATCCTATGGCTGAAGTACTAACTAACAATATAGTTTCTAAGGCTTTTAACATCCAAAGGGGTACTCGTCAAGGGTGCCCCCTTTCACCCCTTCTTTTTATCTTAGCAATTGAGCCACTTGCCATCGCGGTAAGATCTCATAGTAATATACTAGGTATCAGATCAGACACAATAGATTTGCGCATTTCGTTGTATGCAGATGATGTAATTCTATACTTGACAAATCTGGCTCACTCCATCCCTTCTCTAATACGACTTCTTTCACTCTTTGGTAACTTTTCTGGTTATAAAATAAACCAATCTAAATCATGTATCCTTTTACTGAATAATAGTGTCACGGAGCGCGCGCCTGTCACTGAGCGCACGCCTTCACCTCTCTCCGGTCTCGTTCGCTCCTTGTCACCTGAATTCTAGAACTGCAATTCCCATCCTTCCCCCCTGCTATCATTATCATTAGTTCCCAGCCCTGTTTGGGTTTGCCACTCAGCATCATCACATCCACCTGTTAATCATTATCCACCCTATATCTGGACTGCCTTGTTCTTTGTTCCTTTGTGAAGTGTTGTTTTGCCACGCTGCATGTTGCTACGTGTTTCCTTGGTGTTTTATGCTTAGTGCTCCCTTGTTTCGTTACCTGCTTCAATAAAGTTCTGCAGATGGATCCGACTGCCTCCACTTCGTCATTACAGAACACTTCACCACCACAGGATCCAGCAGACCTCCAGAGTCTTGCTTCCGAGGTGAATTCCCAGGCATCTGTGTTAATCGCACACCAACAACAGCTGGCCAAGTTAACGAATCTCACCGAAGAACTGGTGAGGTCCGTTCATACCCTCACTCTGCAGAGCGCTGCCGCTAATTCAGCTCAAGCTCCCGCTGCACCTGTGCACGTCACATCAAGCGTGAGTACGTCTTCAAGCAATCCCAAATTATCTCTACCTGAGAAGTTTAATGGCTCACCAGCTGCTTGTAGAGGATTTCTTTTGCAGTGTGAATTATTCGTCAGCCAGCAACCCCAGCTTTATCCCAATGACGCGTCCCGCGTTTCATTCATCTGCTCACTGCTCACCGGGAGGGCGTTGGAGTGGGCGACTGCTCTCTGGTCTGGTGGTCATCATACCTTTCCCTCATTTAACGTGTTTATGTCTCAATTCAGAGAGGTATTTGAACATCCCGCGGGCGGTAAGGAACCAGGGGAACAGTTCCTCACATTAAGTCAAGGGAATTCCACCGCGGCTGATTACACGCTTTCCTTCCGCACCCTGGCAGCACAGACGGGGTGGACAGAGGCACCTCTTAAACTGCTGTATCGAAGGGGGCTGCAAACGCATCTGCAAGGGGAATTGGCCTGTCGCGACGATGGGATGTCTCTCGGAGAACTTATGGAGCTTGCCATTCGTCTCGACAACCTCATCCGCTCCCGACGCACGCCTCTTCCACATCTCCGGCATCCGCAGGGTTTTTCTTCGTCAAGAAGAGGGACGGGAGTCTTCGGCCCTGCATCGATTTCCGTGGTCTCAATGAGGTAACTGTGAAATATCGATATCCTCTGCCTTTAGTCCCTGCAGCCCTGGAGATGCTTCGCTCAGCCCGGTACTTCACCAAATTGGATTTGAGGAACGCCTACAACCTCATTCGCATACGGAGGGGCGACGAGTGGAAGACGGCCTTTTCTACGACCACAGGCCACTATGAGTACCGGGTAATGCCCTTCGGGCTGTCCAATAGTCCCTCTGTGTTCCAGTCTTTCGTTAATGAGGTCTTCCGGGACATGCTGAATCAGAGGGTTATTGTTTATATTGATGATATCTTGATTTTTTCAGAGACCCTCGAAGCTCATGTACGGGACGTGCGTGCAGTTCTTAAACGTTTGATTGAGAATCAGCTATACGCCAAAACTCAGAAGTGCGAGTTTCATCAGACTCGGATCACCTTCCTGGGATATGTCATCGGCGCCGAGGGGGTTCTCATGGATGACAGCAAGGTCAAAGCCGTGGTGGACTGGCCTCAACCTTCTTCTGTGAAGGAATTACAGCGATTTCTGGGGTTCGCCAACTTTTATCGTAGGTTTATTCGTAACTTCAGTCTCATTGTGGCTCCTCTCACATCTCTTCTCCAGGGCGGGAGGCGCTTCCGGTGGTCTTCTGAGTGCACTGCAGCGTTTAATCAGCTGAAGGAGAGATTCACTGCCGCACCCATCCTCCATCATCCAGACCCGGAGAGGGAGTTCGTCGTGGAGGTTGACGCCTCGAACACTGGAGTGGGTGCGATCCTGTCCCAACGTCACGGTAATCCCGCGAGAATGTTTCCCTGTGCCTTTTACTCCCGCAAGTTAAGCCCGGCGGAGCGCAACTATGATGTGGGTGACCGGGAGCTTCTAGCCATGAAGGCTGCCCTGGAGGAATGGAGGCACTGGTTGGAGGGGGCACGTCAACCTTTCACCATCCTCACAGACCACCGAAACCTTGAGTACATCAGGTCCGCCAAGCGTTTGAATGCTCGTCAGGCTCGCTGGTCACTATTTTTCTCTCGCTTCAATTTCAGGATCACGTACAGACCTGGGTCCAAGAACGGGAAGGCTGATGCTCTGTCTCGTCAGTTCGAGGATTTCAACGAAATCACCAAGCCAGAACCCATCCTGCCTCCCACTCTTATCGTGGCACCTGTGCAGTGGGATATCATCTCGGAGGTCACTGAGGCTCAACAAGCTCTTCCTGTACCACCCGAGTGTCCGGTGGACCGCCTTTTCGTGCCTCTCGAGCTCCGTGAGCGGGTGCTTCAATGGGTTCACTGCACACCCAGCGCGGGACATCCAGGTATCTCTGCTACTGTACATTTAGTCTCCAACCGCTTCTGGTGGTCCACACTCCGGGCTGATGTTATCAAATTTATCCATCAATGTTCCACCTGTAACACAGTCAAATCTTCCCACCTTAAACCTGCCGGTCTCTTACAGCCACTTCCAGTTCCTCAACGCCCGTGGTCCCACATCTCTGTGGATTTCGTAACAGATTTACCTCCGTCTCAGGGATTTACCACAGTGCTGTCAGTCGTGGATCGCTTCTCCAAGTCCTGTCGTTTCATCCCCCTTAAGGGTCTACCTACTGCCATGCAGACTGCTGAGGAACTTCTCAATCATGTATTTCGTCTTTTTGGCATCCCCGAGGACATTGTCTCCGACCGTGGTCCTCAGTTCACTTCCCGTGTTTGGAATGGACTCTGCTCCAAACTCAACATCAACGTCAGCCTCACCTCCGGATACCATCCGCAGTCTAACGGTCAGGTTGAACGGTTGAACCAGGACCTCATTCGATTTCTGCGGACATACTGTTACGAGAACCAACAGGACTGGAGCCGATTCTTGGTCTGGGCAGAGTACGCCCAAAATTCCCTGGTAAAGCCTGCCACTGGTCTAACGCCCTTCCAATGCGTCTTAGGTTTCCAACCCCCTCTCTTCCCGTGGTCAGGAGAGCTGTCAGACCTCCCTGCGGTGGATACATGGTTGCAACGCAGCGAGGCCACTTGGAATACCGCTCATGTCCATCTGCAACGTGCCATCCGCCACTTTCGACTTCATGCGGATCGAAGGAGACGTGAGGGTCCTCGGTATAGACCCGGACAGTGGGTGTGGCTTTCCACCCGGGATCTGCGTTTAAGGCTCCCAAGCAAGAAGTTATCCCCTCGCTTCATTGGACCCTTCAAGATCCTTCGGCAGATCACTCCGGTCTCGTTTCGTTTGGCTCTCCCAGCACATTATAGAATCTCACCCACCTTTCATGTGTCTCTTTTCAGACTCGCTGCCGCTCCCAGGAGAGAGGAGGTCCAGGAGGGGGTCGGTTCCGTGCAGGCTCCCCCAATTGAGGTGGGAGGCGAGGAGGCGTACCGGGTACGAGATATCCTGGACTCCAGACGTCGCGGCGGGGTACTGCAATACTTGATTGACTGGGAGGGCTATGGCCCTGAGGAACGTTCTTGGGTCAGGTCTCAGGACGTCCTGGACCCTGCTCTTCTTACCACCTACCATCTTACTCACCCAGATCGTCCTGCTCCAAGACCCCGTGGAAGACCCCGTCGTCGTTCAGGTCCTCGCTTCCGGAGCCGCTCGCAGGGTGGGGGCTCTGTCACGGAGCGCGCGCCTGTCACTGAGCGCACGCCTTCACCTCTCTCCGGTCTCGTTCGCTCCTTGTCACCTGAATTCTAGAACTGCAATTCCCATCCTTCCCCCCTGCTATCATTATCATTAGTTCCCAGCCCTGTTTGGGTTTGCCACTCAGCATCATCACATCCACCTGTTAATCATTATCCACCCTATATCTGGACTGCCTTGTTCTTTGTTCCTTTGTGAAGTGTTGTTTTGCCACGCTGCATGTTGCTACGTGTTTCCTTGGTGTTTTATGCTTAGTGCTCCCTTGTTTCGTTACCTGCTTCAATAAAGTTCTGCAGATGGATCCGACTGCCTCCACTTCGTCATTACAAATAGTGATAGTCAAATACCAACTGTAACACAATTCAATGTGGTAGATTCCTTTACTTATTTAGGAATTAAAATAACGGCGAATGTAGATCATATATCTTTGGTTAATTACCAACCTCTTTTGAACCTCTCTAAATTTATTGAACGGTGGAAAAATCTACCTATATCGCTAATTGGACGTGTAAATATAATAAAAATGAGCGTACTACCTAAAATATTATATCTGTTTCAAAATATTCCTCTCTGCCCTCCAACCTCCTTTTTTACAATACTTTCGGAGATCATTCACTGACTTCATATGGAATAATAAAAGAGCTCGTGTTCGGTTATCATTATTGTACTTGCCTTATAATAGGGGTGGTCTTCAGTTTCCGAATCTACAGTGGTACTACTGGGCAGCACAGTTACGATCGACTTTATATTATTTCTCATTTGAACACTGTACATCTTGGGTGGATATTGAATCTTTCTTCATAAAGTCAAAATTACCCCTTAATCTCTACCTCTATTCGGCAGACATTAAATCCCTCAGAAAAGATAAAGATATTCTATCTTTTAACCCTATCCTCATTAATACAATTAACGTCTGGTGTGATGTATATAAATATTTAGGGCAGTGCAATACTTTATCATGTTTTACTCCAATATGGGGAAACAAGCGTTTTAAACCAGCTAGATCTGACCCTGGATTTAAGATGTGGTTTGATAAAGGGCTACAGAAAATCGAGGATTTCTATAGGGAAAAAGATCTAATGTCCTTTGCCGAAATTGTAGCGCAATTTGATATTCCCAAAAAGCATTTTTTTAAATTTCTTCAATTTAGGAGCTATGTTTCTTCCTATCAAGGTGCAAAGCTTACAAAACCTAATAAGACACCTCTTGAAGAACTGTTATCAAAATCTGCCCAAACTAAAGGTTTAATATCTATGTTTTATAAAATGTTAGAATCACACTCTAAAGAATCATCAGAATCTAAATTGGCTTCCTGGAGAGCAGATTTAAATGTAAATATTCCCTCGGACATTTGGGATGAAATATGTACGAAAGTTCATGTACAAACAGTTAATAGTAATCTTAAATTAATTCAGTACAACTGGATTATGAGAACTTACATTACTCCAGTTAGGTTAAATAAAATTAACCAGATTATTCCAGACACGTGCATCAAATGCTCAGATGATAAAGGTACACTTTTGCATTGCATGTGGAACTGCCCAAAGGTGCAGGAGTTTTGGAAGGAGGTGGCTATATTTATTTCTCAGATGGTGTCTATAAATCTACCAATGAAACCTGAAATTTTTATTTTGGGAATTATTCCTGAGAATACTGTGGACCATGGCAGCACTCGTAAACTTGTTGATATTAGTATACTTCAAGCAAAGCGTCTAATAGCCTTGTACTGGAAGAAAGTGGAAAAGCCATCTATCGTACAGTGGATCAATAACATGTCCTTCTGTTTAGCTATGGAAAAGATAACTTATATCTTGAAAGGTAAAATTTCTTCTTTTGAGAAAATTTGGACACCCTTTATATCCTTTATATCAAATTCGGATTTTGGGAATGTACTAAATAAGACAGGAGAAGACAAGATAACTTGACACTTGACCTATCTTATCCCCCTTCTCATATTTTTTATTTAAAGAAAACATTGTCAAATAATGATTTGTTGTATGCCTTCTATGCATGTTTTGTATTTTCAACTTCCCCTTCCTACTGTATTACTTTCTGGAATAACCTGTGTTGCTATTTAAAATAACCTGTGCCTTGTTTCTTGTTTTTTTTTTTTTTTTTTTTTTTTCATATGAAAAGATGTAACTATAATATTGTTGTATTACATTGTTATATTTTGATACATCTCAATAAAAAAGATTGTTAAAAAAAAACAAAAAAAACAATGAAAACAAATGTTTATTAATGCTGTAATATATGTGTCCCATAGCCTACACAAGGCCTTTTAAACAAGGCTCTTGGACTATGAGGGATCCCTGGAACTTACTGTTGGGCCCTGTGTGAATATGAAGGCCCTGTGGAGTTACACATTTAAGAATCTGTATAAGATCTGCTGATCTTATGTCCTTACATAACATAACATGAAAAACTAAGGTAGAGCACACTGAATTTAGCATTGAAGGTTATGATGATGATATCAGCTGTTAATCAAAGTTTCCAGCGAGAGATTTCTGCCAGTCCTGTTCTCTTTATTGTAAGTTAAATGAGTCAGATTACTGAGACTCTCACCCTCAGTCTTC
Organism: Abramis brama; assembly: GCF_963993115.1. Classification (NCBI taxonomy): domain Eukaryota; kingdom Metazoa; phylum Chordata; class Actinopteri; order Cypriniformes; family Leuciscidae; genus Abramis; species Abramis brama. The sequence continues at coordinate 1,478,064 of NC_139965.1, forward strand.
AATAGATCTTGGAGCCCCTGTCCCAGTCTTTGAATAGTTATGCTGACTGGATTAGGATTGGTAACACTCTAAACTCTAGGGCGGGCTCCTAAACCTGTATTCTTCATTTGCATGCTTTGTTTAAGGTCGTCACCCAGGTGCTTTGTCTCCATTTCTAAGCACTGCCCTCTAAATGTATATAAACTACAGTGTACACTGCCTTAGTCAGTCTTGATGACGTCAGCTACGACAGCTCGTGTTCTCAATGAAGAATCCTGCTGAAGACACAACCAAGTCTCCTGGTCTTCGCTTCTGAGTTACAGCCCCAAAACGTCTTACAGAACTATTGTCCCATCCTGTTTAAAATTATATTTATTAGAACCACTCTTTGAGCTTATTTTTGTGTGTGAAAGGTATTGGAAAAATAACTATTTATTATTACAGCATAACTGCCCATTTTCCCTAAGTTGAAGTGAGACTAAATGTTTAAACATTGCCTAATTTTTTATTTGCCTCATTTGCATATTTTTTTTGTTGCCTAATTATAAATGATCCAACAAAATGGGCCTAGAGAGAGCTATTATTTAACTGTAAAAAGTAAAAGCGTGCACCTTTCACTCTACAGTTGTTTGAACGACTGTAAAAGATGCACCTTCAAATAAAAAAGGCAATTAAGCAGAGTGTATATTGGAAATTACAGCTTTTTTTACTGGCCAAACCAAATGTTAGTAGCCACAGCACTCGAAACGACTGGTCCAATCAGATTGTAATACCTATCACAACTAGACTAGTGACGTCAAAACGATCCACAGGATTTTGTGAGACTGTAAGGGGTGGAACTCAGTTCTTCTAGATTTGGGGGAAAGATATTTTCTACATATTAGTGCATTAATGTGAACTTTGAGAGTTCAGAAATATAAGAGCTCAACCCATGTTCAGCAGCAGCCTATGAATATAAATCAAACTTGCATCATAAGTGTAGGCTATTGTTATTATCAAACCAATTGCTGACCAAACAGAATTTCATTAAGTTTAGTAACAACATGTAACAATGTTTACATCAATTAATTTGGATAATATCAGGTACCGTATATAACCTCATGTTCATTTTTCTCAAGGAGAAATCTCTCACTAATGCTGTACACATACAGGGAGTTGATATTATTATTAAAGGCTGAAATTAACAACTCAAATATAACATGTTTTTTATAATAATAACGTTTTAATATTTATAATGATATGAGAAAAAATATGATATGTAATATAGTGCATATATTTAGCAAAAATACTCCTCTCTATAGGCCAAGTTAATTTTTCTAGCTATGCTGTGGTCATGGCTTTTCTGAGGTAAATGTTACGTGACATATTGTTCTCCAGCTGTTGTATTGACCTATTTCCGCGGTTGAAGCACTGATTGAGTGATTACATGAGAGACATGATACATTTCAGCAAGTTGTAGGCTACTGTATCTTCCATCATAGTTCATTCTAATTTATTTACTAACTAAAGAAGAGCTTTAGATCAGTTCACGTGCCGCTTGAACCGAGGCGCTACAGCGATCTGTCACGTCACATTAAAGAGCGCCAAAACGTATTAGGGGGGTTCTAAAATTTGGATTTCTCGGACCTCCATATGTGCATTTTAAGGTGTTTGAAGGCCAAAAAAATTGGATAACAATAGCTTTAAAAGCATGTCAGTGGGCAGTAGCATCAATTATTTGTCAAGCTGATTCATAACCATGAGAATGAGGATAAATGTTGTAATGAATAATCCACACTACATCATGGAAATGCAGAATGTTTCTGCTTATTGTTGACGATACACAATCACATATTCCAAACAGGAATGGCCTTAAATGAGAAATCTTTCAAGGATTATTTTGCATATATGTTACATTTCAATCAAACACCAGTGTAATCTTTTTGTGTCCAGAGGCAAATGAGCAATTTATATATTAGCATTAAAGATTGGTTTCAGCAACTTTTTTTCTTTTTAAAAGTTAGAAGTTAGAAATATTGGTTTTCTTCTTTGATTAGTGCCAAAAACATTGATTAACTCAAGTTGCTGAAACCAACTTGGTGGGCTGGTGTGGCTACAGTGCCAGGGCTGAGTTAATCATGTTATCTTATAACCCCAGCTCCTGACGTTTCCGGCTCAGCCCCTGATGTTTTTCGGCCATGCTTATAGCCTGAAAACATCTCATCTGACAGAGGGCTGTGCGGCGGTGCTGACTGCGTTATTTTTTTAATTGCTGTGAGATTGTTTGCTGTTGCAAAACAAATCCTGGAGATATTCTAGGCTGAAATCACTCATGTGGAGCGTCTCTGTGTGAGAGATTTCAACAATCACCAGTCAGAGACAGCAGCAAAGCCAAAGCACAATGACAAAAGGCAACTTATGATTTTGGGGGTTTACATAGGCTATTGTCTGGTTTCATATTTGTCAGTCAACTTTTCAAAATACATTCGGGGCCACACTCAAAACATTCAAAATCGAAAAACGCCGCGTCTGATCAAAAGTAACCTGCCTTGTCTTGTCTGTTGGTGTCAGTGGCCTCTTTGCTTCGGGATTTTTCATTGCGTGAAAAAACGGAGAACAGTGTCAAAACGATGCGTGAGATTTGGCAGCCCTGTCTTCACCAACAACATTGTGCAGTATATTTATCAAAAAACTATTTTATTTTCGCACTGAGGGGGGGTGCTGGGGGGGGGGCCTTTGGAGATAACTGGCCCCAGGGCCTTTACAAGTCATAATCCGTCCCTGTCTTTGCCAATTTAAAATGAACCATATTTTAAATTCAAACTCTGAGCTCCAAAAACTTTTATTAATAATAAAAAAGATAGAATAAATACATATATAACCCTATTAGAGGATCAGATTCAACCCTTGAACATCAGTAAAGCTCAGCTTGTTCACTTAAACAGGGTCAAACAAAAAGCAAACTCTGATTTCACTATGAAGAATATTCCCAAAGCTGTTCATGCATCAGATTAATGTTACCATGAGCAGAAGCACAGGCTGATGAAGATTCTCTCCTCATCCAAACTAATGGCGTCACCAAAAGGAGTTACTAAAATCTAAGTTAATACATTTATTTTCACTAACCATAGCCTATATTCATAATTATATGATGTATCATCATCCTGTCCATGCTAATTTAGTGTGTTAATTTATTAATAATTGCACGCTGTTGTTAAGGGGGTGTCGTCTCTGTCGTCTTTACTCTTTATCATCGATCCAGTGTCGCACACTGCAGGCTTTTCCCGCTGGATACATTTTTTTTCTACAGTGGATCCATGAGGGAAAAATCCTTCTACACGTCACTGTCGAAGCTACGAGATCTGAACGCATGAATTTTCCATTGTTTATTCAATCGCCTCGTAAAAACAGAAAACACACACATATGCATGTTCACACCGCAAAGATTATTACACAAAAACACATCGAACAGAATTAAACTGAATATAAGCGTTATTCGTCATTGATGACGTCTGTTTTATTGGGATCGCGCTGAAAGTGAAAGTAAAGGAGGAAAATCGGGAGCACGCTTCATAGATTCTGATTTCCGTCTATTTTATCGTTTATTTCGACTCTATAACAGTGTTGAACAGCTCATATTCATCTAAACCAACCGGATTACTGTGATTTAACGGACGAGTCTCTGTCTCCGGTGAGTTTATGTTTCCTCGTTGAACACGACAGTGACAGTCTGATCATATTTCTCTCATATTATTCGCGTGTTTGAGGGAAAAATCCCTCAGAGTTTGTTTTATTTGAGTCTGTCTGTATTTTCACAGGAATGATGTCGATTATTATCATCGCTTTACTGGTGAATCTCCTCATAAAGACTTCTGGTAAGAACAAAACAAACAGGGTTGGATTCATTCAGATGGCTAAAATACTCCACACAGGCCTGCTATTGTAGTGTGCTGTTCTGCTCTGGTTTAGTTTTCTCTCGATTTGCCTTTTTTTTCTAAAAAATATTGAGTGTCCATTGGAATATCCAGTGGCGGATGGTGAATAATGTTCGGTCTGTGGCTATTCCATAATTACAGCCATGAAACAATTCCAGCAAGCATGGCACCTTGATACACCTGGTTATTCATAAAATCAACTATGATGAGTTAATTTACCAGTTTCGATTAAATTTTGGATACCTCCATGACCGATTTAAACAAATCAGACAGAGGACAACTATATATAAGAAAAGTAACACTTTACAATAAGGTTTCATTAGTTAACATTAGCTACTTTAGTTAACATAAACTAAGAATGAACAATACTTCTACAGCATTTATTAATCTTAGTTAATTTTAATTTCAACATTAATGCACTGTGAAGAAACATGAACAAACAATGAACAACTGGATTTTTATTAACTAACATTAAGAAAGATTGAAACACTTTACAATAAGGTAAATTTGTAAACTACCTAGTTAACATGAACTAAGAATGAACAATACTTCTACAGCATTTATTAATCTTAGTTAATTTTAATTTCAACATTTACTAAAACATTATTAAAATCAAAGGTTGTATTTGTTAACATTAGTTAATGCACTGTGAACTAACATGAACAAACAATGAACAGCTGTATTTTTATTAACTAACATTAACAAATATTAATAAATACTGTAACAAATGTATTGCTCATTGTCAGTTCATGTTAGTTAATAAATTTTTTAATGTTAACAAATGAAGTCTTATTCAGCAGTGACGGCTTGTTTTGGTCTTCACTTGATCACTAGTCCGGGTTTTGCTGAAGACTACAGTTTGTCTGGTCAGAACAATGATTATTAAATGTGCATAGGCTATGTGTGGTTCTGTGAATACAAAATACAAATATAAATATGGATGTAAACATGTAAAAACGCAACACAGTATTAATAAAGCTTATTTGGTAAAACTGATCAATAAAGGTAAAATATAATATTTGAATAAATTGGAATGGGTGTTCAATATAATGTGACGTGCGCTAATGCTGTGCACATGAGCATGGCCTCTGTGGTCAAACTAAGATGTAAACAACTTTGAGCGCATACATGATGCCTGAGATGCAACACCGCATCAGTGCTTACAAGGAATACATTAGTGCTGTCAATCGATCAATTTTTTTAATCGGATGAATCGCACACTTATCGTGAAATTAAGCATATTTATCTTGTTTAACACATTCATTTTGTCATAATTTGCTGTATCCAGCAGAGTAAACAATCAGACTGAATGATGATTCTCACAAAACTGTATTTTCTGCAAGTTTCAAGGACCTTTGAAGACTTCAAAAGGACACCAAATATCCATATGATAAAGGAGTTCATATAATTATTTTATATAATAAATGTATGCACATCAAAGATCCCATGAAAAAAAACATTAAACTTGACAGAATTCACGGTTTAGTATGTGTACAGAGCAACAACACTGAGCTTCTTGTCATTTTTGACGAGTCAAGCTGCGATACCGAACAGGACCACAAGGAAACACCTAAATAAACCGCCTTGACTCGAGTGAATAAACCTACGATTACTAAACACAGCAACGTACACATGACAAATCAAACATTATCCTGAGTGTGTGCGGAAACAACTGTGTCTGTGCATAAATGCAGCGTTCGATCAGTGGTCGAGAGCAAACATACAGGGTTTGTTGTTTGTGCGTCATTATAACAGACTCTCACACGCTTGTAGAGAGCACCCATCGGCCCAATGAGTCCAACGGTCTGGGCGAAGGGATAATGCGTGTATGTCTTTTCAGCGCTCCAGTGAAGTTCACTTAATTTATTAGAACTTTATTAATTTATTACTTTAGCTCCACGCTTAATCTGACTCCAATTTTAAATGATAATCAAATTTAGACTGTGTTTCTTATTAGAAAGTAATCATAAGCATCATGCACTAGACATTCGAAGGCACATATACCACAGGGATAGTGGGGTGTGTAGATAGTGTGTAGATAGTGTGTAGATAGTGGCGCCCCCCACTATCTACACTGATTTGTTTGCTCCTCGGCCGCGGTGAGGGCTGGAGCAGTCAGAGTTAAGATCTGATGAGCCTGACCCAACCCAACATACTCAAAACTTCATACCTACTCCCTTTTATAACTAGGATACAGTACTACGACCTACAACATCTCATACTATGCCAATCCTGATGATTGCAACATTTCAACACAAATATTTTCATCACTCACACACACACACGCACAGACATGTCTATTCATGCACACACACACACACGCACTTCCTCCACCCCCATTGTAATCTGTCCCCTGTATCATAAGGTTTTGTCAAATAGTGTCTTTATATGTTTTATGATATTTGCAATCATAAGCTCTGTTTATAATTTCAATGATCTCAAATAGTCTTTGTATACTGTACGTTTCATGTTTTTTACACTTAACTGGGTTTTGTAAGGTTTCTGTGTTTTTGTTAATATTTGGGAAAACTTAATAAAAAAAAAAAAGTAATCATAAATATTGATTATGAATTAATTTAGATCTTTGATTATTCTCGGTATCCCATAATTTCAAATATCTGTTCAATAGGGACCTGGTGTCATTCTGAGACGTCACGTCGCGAATGTGTGCTCACGATCACAAACTAGCCGGTCCTGAAATAGTCAGAGGGTGCAGTGCAACTATTTTACCCTAAGCGGCCGCTCACTGCTGACTCATAACAAAGGTGTAATTTTTTTAACAGTTGGGAGCTTGCAACGTGCTAAGTCAGTGACAGTCAGAAATCGGAAGGTCTCCTTAATGATGCGCCCCATGCTCCATTCATTAGTGCCTTCGGTTTGATCTATCCTGGACAGAGATTTGCAGAAACACCAGACTACACTTTAATCTACTAGGAAAAATGATTTCAGAAAACTTCAGAATAAATCAAGATGTAACATTTATTTGTCAGGTAAAATGTATCCTGCCAATTACACAAGTGATTAAAAGCCAATTCAGAAATAATAAATACATGACATCAATTACTCAAAGATGACTCTAAAAGTAAGCAATGCATTCCTGAACGAGACACACAGTGGTGTGTGAGTGTGTTCCAAGTGTAAGACTTGAGGAAACACGGACACAGCACTGCATGAGGGGTGATCCTGGTTACAGGTTCCCAAAGACTGCTCTGACACCTACCCTTAAATACCCAGACCAGAACAAAAGGGTTATACCAATATTTTTTAGAGTTGTTTTGGGTCAATTCCTGTACCCCGGGGGGAGCACCTGAGGAGATCAGAATCCTCCAACATTTTCAATATTTCTCATTAAACCAGTGACTGCAATGCAATTAAGACCATTTCACCAATCGCACTGAGACACTTAAACTGATACCAAACATGAAAAGGAAAAACAACAGATACACAAGATACATCATATGTGATATATAGATATTCTTAATGATCTTTTGGTGACTTGAATCAAGGAGAGGGAGGGTGGAGGGAGAGGAGGATGCAGAGATGAGGAAGGAGAAACGTTTGGACAGGACAATGTCCTCTTTCTTTGTGATCTTCTGTCCAGGGTGTGTTTTATTGCTTTATTGCAGGGTGAATTTTATCTCAGCTTTTGTTTTAGCAGGAAAATCAATTCTTACACGCTTACTGTACAACTCCTGTACATAGCTCTTCAGAAACAATCACAGAATATGACAGAGCTCGTGTTTTAAAGCAAAGCACACACTGGAATAAATAATTCACTGAAATCACAATGTGAGTCTCGATTCTCTCTGATATCGCTGATGTAATCAGTCTGACCTTCTTTACATTATTGCTGTTTTGGACTGATTGTTTGAATGAATGTGATTACTGGATCACTGAAAGCTTTACCAGAGTTTAACGGCTTAAAATGGTCTGATCACAAACAGAGAAGCAGAATCGGGTTAAAGGGTTGTGTAGCCGGCGCGGTCTGCACTTCGCCGACTACTGCGTTGTGTTCTGGTGCACTGATGACAGGACACTGACTTTCCTCAAGGCACTTTATTCGGCTCAACTGTTAAGTTTCAAAGAGAGCAAAAATTCAGGATTCGATCCTCGAATCAGAATCAGCCTCTCTCAATCACGTAGAATGCAGACTCAACATTTAATCACATTCAAAAATCAGAAAATAAAATACAAAAGAATAATTAAACATTAGGCTCATATATATAATATGTATGTGTCATATTGCATGTTATCTCTGTAGGGCTTTTAGCTCTTACATTAATATTATGCAACATGAAATAAACTATCTTTTCAATAGTTAATACATACATACAGTAATATGCGCGAAGCAACACGTACATGCTTTACATCTGGGCTTTTCAGTGCCATTGAACATTAATCAGTACAAGAAAACTTTTTAAATGAACACATTATATTCATAACCTGGTATTGGGAGTACATACCTGTTAAGTTTCAAAGAGAGCAAAAGTTCAGAATTCGATCCTCGAATCAGAATCAGCCTAACATAAGAAAAAGGAAACCTGAAACGTGGGCTGTGACACAAGAGGATAGAATGACGATCGCTAACATACAGCTAAACAAAACACCAGGTTAGCTATGTTAGCAATTTCTCAAACTCTCAAAACAGCAAAATTCTCGACACATCTCGATTAAATGTAAGTGCACTCATCATAAATTACACATACAAGTTACCATGTGCACTGAAACTAAAGTTTTAACAGGTATATCTCAATTTTTACATTGCGCTGACGCGAACACATACCTCTCTCAATCACGTAGAATGCAGACTGAGAAAAGAACGCAAAAATTCAGTATATGACCTCAAATCCAATAGAGGGCGCACATACACAAAAAATAACTCCCAATACCTATAAGCTACCATGACATAACTGAACAATACAGTATTTTGGTGAAATAAACTAAAATAAAAGATAAAAGGTTGCAAAAATATATGTCATTCTTTGACCTGTTACAGTTAGAATGGAAATTTCCTTGTAGATGCTCCTTATGAGAAACCTCCAACTTCTAAGATCATCTAACTGCGTGACGTATATTACATTAATGACGCAGCTCCACGTACTTTTGTAATTTATTTGTGTGAATAGCTTAACGTGTCAAGGATTTTAAAATGAATCGCATGCAAGCCCAAGCAGCAGGAACACCTCTCCTCTCTACAGTCGACAGGGCAGACCGTCGAGGTCTGCAATTAAGCTTCAGTATTTGTGAAAGGAAGGGATAACCCCCATAACGTGGTAATGCAATGTCTCGCTCCCTCCTCTCAGGGAATGGACTGCATTTGGACTGCATTTATATAGCGCTTTCACAGACCTATGGCCACCAAAGCGCTTTGCATAGCCTCACATTCACCCATTCACTCACTCATTCATACACCGACGGCGGTGTCAGCCATGCAAGGCACCATCCAGCTCGTCTGGAGCAGCTGGGGTTAGGTGTCTTGCTCATGGACACCTCGACACTTGGTCAGGTGGAACCGGGGATTGAACCACCAACCTTTCAGTTTGTAGATAACCTACATGAACCACTGAGCCACTGCCGCCGAGGAACCGAGGTTACGTGAGTAACCGGAGATGTTTTTTGGGCAAGGATTTACTTGTTCTGAGGTAGGACAGTTCCTCTGGAAATGAGTCGGTTTGGCTTTGACGAAGGACAGCAAGTTCTGCCTCTTTGTAGTCATCTGCTGTCGGGATATCAGTGGCCGCCCTGTTGGCATGCTGGATGTAAGCCTTCAGTAACCCTGAAAGTGTTTGTTACTTCTGTGGATCGGGAGGAGGTGGAGAAGAGATTGATAGAACACAGACCACAGGCTTTCTCAGTTCATTGTCTTGATCAATGGTCATTAAAGGTGGCGTCTCTGACCCATGGTCAGTTGTTTGTCTGAGAAATGTTGGCCCTTTATTCCATCTGATTTCCTGGCCTGTTAAAGAGCAATTTTCCCTTTGTGATGGCATCTGCAGGGTTCTCCTTTGATGGCACTTACGTCCAGTTATCAGACTCTGCGAGTTCCTGGATTTCTGCCACTTTAGAATGACAGGAGTGTGATAGCAGCTGGGTAAGTACAGTTGGGGAGTCAGACCACAGAGTAACACTGTGCTTGGGCAAAGTTAGCTACATCTTCAGAACTTCAGAACTCTACCTTTAGGGTTTCTCAGTTCATAAGTAAGCCACAGAACCGTAGGCTCGCTCTGAAGCATCACAGAAAATGTGGATCTGCCTCATGCTGGCGATCCAGTTCTTTACTGCAGTAACACCTCAGCAAAACAACATGCTGTAAACAATGCAAGCTCACTCTCCCAAGCTTACCACAAGTTCAGTAGATCCTCAGGCAGTCTTAGATCATCCCACTCTCTTTTGTTGTCCCATAACCTCTGTACATTCACCTTGGCCCGTGTTGTGAATGGCGCAATATAGCCAATGGGATCATACTGGCTAGTGAGGATATGGTATATGCACTGCATAGTTGGAAGTGGGTGGTTGGTCCTACGCTGCTTATAGGAGAGGGTGTCTTATGTGCAATGTCAATGTAACCCAAGAGTTGACTCCTTTGCTTCTTGATGACCTTTGCTGAGCCACTGGATGCTGCTTGATTTCTTTACTGAGAACTCTGTCTTCAGACCCACTGTGATCCAGAATGTGCTTCTGTAAAGCAAATGTTGCACAGCAAGGACGACTACACATTGTTCCGAATGGAAGTACTTGCTATTGCTGTTGAGTCTGGGACACTTAATATTCAATAATATTATTGATCTGACTGCACTGATACTGTTGTAAGAGAACTGACTGAGATAGATAGATTAAATAGATAGATTAAATTAATTTAATAATTTATGATCTTTACAATAGAACTGAATAAACACTGAACTGACTTAAGTTGAACAACAGCTGAAATGCATAATTTTCCTGTTATCACTGTAAAGCTGCTTTGAAACCATATGTATTGTATAAAGCACTATATAAATAGAGGTGACTTGATTTGACTTATTCATACATGTCTGGTGCCTTGTCTCTCTGAAGATTTCTCCAAATGAATCCCAGTAGCAGTTTGTCTTCAGGCAAAAGGTGTACCTCACCTGGTGGAACATCCCACAAATGTCACTAATAATGGTAATAGAATCGTCTTGAAAACGCAGAAGAATTGACAGAAGAGAAGGACTGAGTGGTGGACCTGGCAGTAAGTACTCGTTCAGGTTGTGGCCTTGGTAAGTAAACGAACAGTTGAAGACAACCCTTTTCTTTCTATTATGTGCTATAATGGTCCAGTTATCCAGAAGTGAGTTTTGTGATATAGCCAGCTTGCTGTAACCTGACTATTTAGGATTATTGTTCAGCTGATTCTCTATTCCCCTTAATTGTGGCAGGACAGCTTCTTTGTGTGCATGGCATGGCATACCTTTGGTACATAGAAGAGTGGTAGCATAGTGCTGGATTCTGTTAACATCCACCTTCACGGATTTGTCCTGGAGAAGTTGGATAGACTCTTGGTCTTGTCTTAACCTTGTCAGTACCTTCTCGTCCCGATATGCAAGAGTGTCCATTTTCCACAGTTTCTCCACATTTGCATAAAGGTCATTACTGGGCTGTAAGCTGTGAAGAGACATTGCTGTGGGGAAAGTCTGCTGGTTAGTTCATGTGCTGGGCCCTGTAGTGTCCATCCTAGACATGTTCTCTGTCTGATGAAGCTCAATATACTGATTGGCTTCATCACTGTCTCCTCTCCACCAGTAAGCTGGTGTGTGGTGGGCGTTCTGGCGCAATATGGCTGCCGTCGCATCATCCAAGTGGATGCTGCACATTGGTGGTGGTTGAGGAGATTCCCCCATCTATGTAAAGCACTTTGAGGTCTCAGAAAAAGCGCTATATAAATGTAACAAATTATTATTATTATTATTCTCACTGCAGCAGGGCCACCAGGGGGACCCAGTCTGACTGGATCTATGGGTGTGATGAGGTGAGGGCAGTCAGAGCCAATGAGAACTACTGGTTTCACTTTGTGAAGATGCTGCAGTGGCAGGCCTGTAAGGTGCTTGTACTTCTTCTGGAGTATCTTGACGGGATGTGTGTGCTCTGCTAAAGCCAGGCTGTTGGCTGTGAATGCACTCCGTATCCTGAAAGCCTTATGAGGGTTAGCCACTGAAAACACAGTGAAGGTTACAGCCGCCCGTGAATGGTCTGTGTATCTTGCCTGACTGTACAAACAACCCAGTCCTCTGGCTGGAAGTGATTCTTCAATGGCTCTACTTTGTTCATTTATGTCATGTAGTGCTTGCAGATGCTTCATATTATAATATGAACAGAGGGCTTTCGGTGTGCAATTGGCCGCATGATGACCACGCCCACCGTGCCAGCATCTATTTTGGTCTTTAATCCAAGTCATATTCTGCTCCTTGTTGAGTAACTGGAAGTTCTCACATCCGTTCAAACTTTATACTGACTGGTAAAGTCAGTCTGTTCCTCCTGAACTTGAAGCTTGTGCTCGAGCTAGTCCGCAAAGTCCAATAATGTGGGAATAGTGACATGAAGAGGATGTGTGTACCTCTTGACACTGGACCTGAGGTCATGTGGCAGTTTGCTCATCAGTCTGGACACGTGACCCACTTTCCAGCTCGACAGTGCCTTTCTAGCCCAGCTGTTCCAACATACCAGGGAATGCACAGTCTGTAGGTGTTTAGGATAATGTGACACTAAACTAAAACCCAAATGCTATAACTCTTGACAACAAGGTCATTGCAAAAAGATTGCTTCCTTCCATGATTAAAAAACAAAAAAAAACTAAAAACTATCTCTTAACCAAATAACAATTATATGAGCAAAAGAATAAGCAAATATGTTTGGCACACAAACTAATCAAACACGTTTATTGGAAAATCAAATAAACAATTACAAAAGCTCATTATGTAAGATATACAAACAAATACAGTTTATGCTTAGAATATTTGCATTAATGCATATGCATTATTGACCAAGGCATGGTATATTTCATTGGGTGTGTCTTTCTGTGTCTCTCAGAGTCGTTCACTGTTGTGGTTCCTCGTGATCAGACAGTGGCTCATGTCGGGTCCACAGTCACTCTGCCCTGCTGGATCTCTCCTCCTGAGAACGCTGAAGCTCTGGAGATCCGCTGGTACCGTCAAGAGTTCAGCAAACCTGTTCTCTTCTATCAGCATGGGAAGATCCAGGACATCCAGGAGGAATCGTTCAGGAACAGAAGCTCACTGACTCTGCGCTCAGAACTGTCTGGTGGCCTGAAGGATGGAGACGTCTCTCTACGCCTGGAGAAACTCACAGTTCAGGATGAAGATTCATTTCACTGTTATGTCAGTGGAGAAAGTGCATATGACAGCAGTAAAGTGGTTCTCAAAGTCACTGGTGAGTCAAAAACTACAATTCATTGTTTTCAAGGTTCTACACCTTATTAAAGATATAGTTCACGTTTTGTTGCATAAGTAAGCTTTTCTCCAGGTTTCTACTAATCTATCTCTGTAACTAATAGAATATAAAACACATTTTTTAAGGAATGCTTGCCATCATTTTCCAAAGAAAGGGTCAAGCAGCCTCCACTGAACCATTAGAGATTGCATTTACCCAAAGAAATTAAAAATATACTTGCACAGTGTTTGTAGAACGTCTGTCTCTTCTCTTCCAGCTTTAGGATCCGCTCCTGTCCTGTTTCCACAGCCTCTGGATGATGGACGTGTGAACATCAGCTGTAAGTCCAGCGGCTGGTATCCAGAGCCGGACGTCACCTGGATGTCAGATGAGCGAACGGTTCTCCGTCCTGGAGGAGTGTCTCGCAGTCGTGGAGCAGATGAGATGTTCTCTGTCCACAGCTGGACGGCCGTCTCTCACTCGGACGCTCAACTGGTCTCATGTTCAATATCTCTCAAGACTGGAGAGTTTAGAGAAGGAAGATTGAACATACAGGCCGTCATCCCTTCAGGTCAGAGAACATTTTCACTCATACTTTATGTCCAAGTCGCAGGACATTGCAGGATATTTGTACTTATCTCCTACAAAGTCATTACAAACTGACTCACTTTCCAACTTACAAAATTTCCAACACCTTAAATGTTTTCCCCTGCTAACTTGTGATTTTTAATTAAGATTTCTCATAACTTTTTAAAGTCAGTTACATAAAAACGTGGATTGGCCTAATTTGAACTGGAAAGTAAGACTGATTACCCCCAACTAACTGCTAGTTGGTCATACTAGTTCTTAAGACACAGTCTTAACATAATGGCTATGTTTATGCAACTGGCCTCTGGTTTCTCTTTCTCAGATTCATCAGATCCATGGAAGGCTCCTTTCTTCATCGTTCTCATTTGTGCTGTTCTGGGTTTGGTTGGGTTGATCCTGTACATATACAGAAAGAAACTAACAGGTAAATGACATAATTCATCTTCAGGAGGTTTTTATGTATTCAGTTTGTCATTTGTTTATATTTTTATTTGTTTTACAGGGAAGAAACAAGAAGTTCAAAGTAAGTAACATGAACTGACTTCATCAACATCTACATACAATCATAAAGTGAATTACCCCTTTCAGGCACAGAGTTACCAGGGGAAAATGCCAGTTTCAAGCAAAAAAAAAAAAAAAAAAAAACTTAATATTTTATGAATATCTGTTGCTTCTGAAATTGTTACCAGTTAAACTGAGTTGACTTTTAAATACATTTCTGTATGTTTGACTGAAGGGAACATACAGCATGAGAAGCTATAAAGACAATTATACCACTATAAAATGAATCTTATAAGTGAAACTTTGTTTTATAAGGGAAACATTAAACATGATGCATATGTATGAACTGTGCTGGTTACACACAGAAACCACAGTGCATACAGAGAGACACCAAATCACTTCATTATGAGATTTTTAAATAAATGTAAGTATCATGAGATAAAACGTTATGGTTTGTTGCCCATTCACAGCAATATAAATGCACTTTTGAAAGAAATCCAGTCTCTCTGCCTGAAAGGGTTAAAAGTATAATTAATTGTCGTTTTATTGTCTGGACTATTTGTGAAAGCAGATTGATAATTAAAACTTTCATTGAAATTCTGTCATTTTAGTGTGCAAGGATGGATTGATGGAGAAACTGACAAAGAAAGGTATTTGAAGTTGTTGTTGGTTATTTGCTATACTTTTATAAGAACTGCTGAAGTGACCCACTAATCATTAAGTAAACATCTACATGCATGTTGTAGCAGAAGAAAACATGAATATAACAGGTTTGGAGACTCTGAGTGGAATATTGTAGAAAAGTTGTTTTGAATATTGAAAATAGAAAGAACAGAACAACAAAATAATCATAAGTTAAAAATAAACAAGAATCTGCATTTGAGGTCCAAATATCTGAAAACAGCACTGAAAATATTACTTTTGTATTGGTCTAACTTAATATCATGCTTCTTAAATAATTTTTTTGTATATAAAGAGCATTTTGCGCTTCAATGGAAACCAATTTTACTTCATAGTATTTCTTTGTATAAAAGATTTTTTGAATCCCAAATTTTATATGTCTCAGATTTTTGGACAATGTGTATTTTACAAACTATTGCAGACATTATAAATGCAATTTCTTATAAATGTCTACGACTAGAACATAATCTGAACAATCAAATATACTTCAATATTCAAAATAAACTACATGAAAGTTGAATGTTATTTTAAGCTATATATCAAATAGCTAAATGTTATCAAGTACAGCTGCAGTTTTCTTCCTGTAAAACCTCATTGTTTTTCATTTTAGGTGTGGGAGATGTAAATATAGAAGAACTGAGAAAACATGCAGGTATGACATCATCTCAGTTATATATGCATATATGTGTAGATATTTTACACACAAAGATTATTAGTTCCTGTGTTTTTCTCTTCCTCAGTTCAGATCACTATTGACCCTGAGCGTTCACATCCAGATCTGAAGGTTTCTGGGGACTGTAAAATAGTGAGAGACGCTCAAGGATATAATCACACTGGAGAGGGATTTCCATATGAGTTATGTGCATCTGGAGCTCAAACATTTACATCTGGCCGTCACTATTGGGAGGTTGATTTGGTACGAGAAAATAGCCCTCCTAAAAACTACTGGTTAATTGGTGTGGCGAATTATAGATTTGATCACTTAAAGGACAGATCTGCTTTAACTCCATCAAACGGTTACTGGTTCTTGTGTTCAGACGGTCCTAATGGCTTTTACATCAGCTCTGATCCATCAGTTACTCTCTCACTGACGCCGAGACCTGAACAACTGGGAGTTCTGTTAGATTATGATCACGGTCAGCTGTCATTTTACAGTGTCAAAGAGAGGAAACATCTGCTGACCATGAGCTCCAGATTCACTGGATCAGTCGTTCCACTGTTTAATCCAGGAGTAGGAGATCTGAGTCCACTTAAAATTCTGGATTGTCCAAAACCTGTAGAATCAGCTGTAGAGTCCAGTGAACCTTTACTGAGTAACAGCTCAGAGCTTGACTGACCAATCCAGTGTGTTTAGACAGAAGAACAAATATGAAAAAAGTAAATCTCTTCTCAGATATACATACTAGAAAATTGTATAAAATGCACAAATAGAGCATGGCACTAGCAACATCAAGGTCATGGTCATGATTACGGATAAAATGTACAGCTTGAATACAGCAACATCAGTTCAACCAAAACGTTAAGGTACGACAACTTTAGATGAAGCAATATTATTACAATAATCCTATAAGATCATCAGATCAAGTGCTGCACATTCTCTGCTCACAGCAACACTATTACAGCTCAAGACACTCTTGATCTGACTGATTCAGGGATCTCGTCTTGCTCTGATACTGGCTGAACTGCAGAACAGAAAACTGCAGTAAAACATGAAACAACAGTATCAGCCATAAAATAAATAAATAAATAAATAAAACGTTTTAGTCATAACCCCACAGATTAAAGCAGCTGCTGAGATGGAATGTTAAATAAAATAAAATAAAAAAATTAAAAATGTCTCCTTTATGGTGCAACAGTGATCTCTTAAATTGGATTAGTCAGTGTTAACAGAATTTAAAAAAATGTAAAACTACTGTAAATCAAGGACTTTATGATCATTAGCAAACGTCAATACAATCTTTAGAGTGAATCAGTTCCGCATCCGCTCTCAAATCACTAATTAAATAATATTTAATTAAACAGTGATAGAAACCTTTAACAATCAGACATTCGCAACAGCTGTAATCATAATCATGAATATTTGATAAATTATGCAGCGCTTAATTTTTGCGTTCCACTGCACTGCTTTTGAACTTTTTCCTCTGTAAAGGCCTGTTCACACGATAACTGTAATGATAACGATCAAGACAGTTTTTACAAATCGTTCTAAGTATAAAACAATAGCAGAGTCCACAGCACAACTATAACGATAAACAGCACGGGCAAACTATATCATTAGAATCACTTTCAAAAAAGTTTTTTCCAGCTGATGAACGATAAAAACATTGACAGCCAATCAGAATCCATACTGCTTTAACGAGCTTGAGCATTTAAAGCGGCAGACGAAAAAACTGAGAATAAACAGAACAATATTGTGCATTAGAGTGGATGCTAATATAGTAATCATTATAGTTCCCTTTCGAAAGGGAACTTGCACTGCGTCCCCTAGGGGTCACTATTTGAAATGCCTTGGGCACGACCGGTGTCTGAAGTGGAAATCTAAACACGACAATGAACTTGACATTGGCAGGCGGCACCTATGACATCACTACAGGTGAGACCGAGAGTATGAAAGGGCACCTGTGCAATACGTCATCCTCTTATTGTGTTTGAACGTGTGATCTGAACAGGCAAGTTTATAATATGGCCAGCACTAGCACTGCGAATTTTAGAATGTGTGTTCATCCGTGACAGTGTTTTCTGACACCTGAAGACACACACGAAATGTGCGTTGTGTGTATGGGTCTTTGAGGTGGCTGTATGCGTGCATTGCGAGCGTTTTCCTCTAATGAAACTTCGTTCTTGTCTGTCCCTTTTCCCGAGGGAATCAGGACAGCCATCTGTGCCCGCGGTTCAGGACCTGCTGCAGACGAGGCGAGCAGCAGACTGAAGTCCTGGGGCTTGCAGGTGGAGCTCACGATCAGCTTGAGAGGGGTTTGAGTATCTCTCTCTCGGCATCTGATTCAGCAGCGAGTGCGTCCCTCGCCCCAGGCCAAGCTGTGCAGGTTGAGGCTGATGAGGACGACGATGTTTCTGAGCGATCTCAGCCCGCCTGCCCTGCATATGACGAGTTGTTGGACGTTATGTCGCATGCCATGGATAGGTTAGATCCACCAGCTCATACGAGGTGCAGTGATCTTGGAAAAAGACATATTCTGTACGCATCCACCATTCAAAGGCAAATTATGTTGATGTGGAGGGGATGCAGGAATATGGATATGCATCTTACATCGCGCCTGAATGGCAGAGCATATGCGGCAGCGGGTTAGACTGGGGCGGTTTTGCACACTATGGCTGTGTTATAAGCCTACCAGGCTGACCTGCTTTAGGACCTGGACCAGGGACAGGGGCTCCCCCCTGAGGCGGTAGAGGACCTGCGCCGCACTGCAGATTTGCCTCTCCACGCCACCAAACAGTCTTCTGCATCTAACGCTGAGCTGCGTTCTGGGGCTCCACAGGGTAACTAACATCTGCCTCCTTGCCCCCTTCCATCCCCTGACTGAGGTTAGGTGGGGCTCTGATGCGAGCTGAACCCATTATGTGTTTTTGCAGAGCGTTAATCATCTGCCCTACTGATGGTTCGGCACAGAGGCTGGTTAGAACATGGCGTCAGACTCGGCTTGAGTCCGCTCACCTGAGCTCCACCTAACAGCGTTACGAGTCGTAAGCTCCCTTTGAGCCTCCTTGGGCCTGTCTTTGTGTGAATGTGGGTAATCTTCCCCTCACTTCGAGAGGCGTTGAGGTTTCCGTTCTTAGAGCTCGGAAGGCAGCGGTATTGAGTAGCAGACCCTGCAATAGGAGCGTTGTTAGGTCTCCACTGTTCGTAGAGCTTTCTGTTCAGCCTCCGCTCCCCTGAGCTCCACCTACAACTGCGAGCTCAGCCAGGGGCTTAGTTGTAGGCCCCTGTGAGCCACCTTAGTTTCTGCACTCATTCAGAGCACCGTAGGGCCTCCTCTCGCCTTAGAGAGTTGCTTTATAGAGGCTTCCGCTTCCTAGAGCTACGCCCCGATAGCGATATCAAGTATTTGGGCTCTCTGTGAGCCTTCTTGATAGCTGTCCTGAGTGTAGGACGTAGTTAGACATCCTTTCACTTCGGAGTGTCATCATGCTGAGGTCTCCGTCCTGAGGGCTCGACCAGGCAGGAGTACTGAGTAATTAGGCTCTCTCTGAGCCCCCTTGGCTACTGCTTTCAGGTTGAGCGGCTTCCTCTCGCTATAAAGAGTTGAGTTAAAGAGGCCTCCGCTCCTCAGAGCTCCACTAGGATTGCGATATCAAGTAGTTAGGCCTCCTCTCGCTGAGAGAGTTATTTCCTGGGGCCTCCGCTAGGATAGCATTGTGAATGGTAGGCCTCTGTGAGCCTCCTTGCAAGATCTCCTGAGCGTTAGGTGTTGCAGGCCTCCTCTTGTTTTTGAGAGTAATCAATACTGAGGCCTCCGCTCCTAAAGCGTGGCTAGGTGGAAGGTAGTATGCTAGGTTGCTAGGCTCACTGGAAGCCTCCTTAGCTACTGACCTCAGTGAGTGTTGCGAGGCCTCCTCTCGTTATGAGAGTCATCGTATTGAGGCCTCCACTCTGCGGAGCTTCACGGGCCAGCCAGACTGAGTTTAGCTCCTTTCTGAGCTTTCTCTGTTGTGCCCTAAAGTTAGTGTCTTGTTGAGGCCTCCACTCTTCAGCACTGCCTCTAGAGGTTCTGAGTGTTAGGCTCTCTTGACGCTGGCCTGAATATGAACGTAGTTAGCCTCCGTTCTTGAGAAGCTCCAGTCTATTACTGCTGGTGTTGACCATAGGGATGAGGACTCTTTTGAATCCCTTGACTTAGCTCAGCCAATAGGGCACTCATCCCTTCAACATTGGTAATCTGTTCCCCATATCGACCCCTAGGGGACGCAGGCCGAGTTCCCTTTCGAAAGGGAAAGGTTCCCATGGTTCCCTGAGAATAGGGAACTAAACGCTATGTCCCTTTGCCATGGTTCCAGCATTCCTGCACGTCTCTTTCAGACAAGAAGTGGATGACGTATTGCACAGGTGCCCTTTTATACTCTCGGTCTCACCTGTAGTGACGTCATAGATTTCCACTTCAGACACCGGTCACGCCCAAGGCATTCCCCTATAGCAACCCCTAGGGGACACAGCACGAGTTCCCTATTCTCAGGGAACCATGGTTACATGCATAATCTGAGACGTTATAGTTATCATTCTTGGTGTGAATGGGTCTTAAACATGTGCTAGACTAGATGGACATCTTTGACATTTGCATTTTCAAGACACCATGTCTTGGTTTAAATGGTTTAACCTAAAAAAAACACCATCTTAACTCTCTGGGGACCACAAACGCGCCCGCGCGTTTTGCTCGTTTTTTTTTTTTAGCAATGAAAATAAACACTAAATGCTCTGTTAATTTTGATCTTTCATTTTCGTGTAATACATCAATCGATCCTGTTCATTAACCCTCTGGGGACCAAGCTGTTTTTGGGGTCCTTGAGATGTTCTGACATGCCTTGACATTTGTGCTTTTTTCAGTTATTTATAAACATGTTAATGGCAAAGGTGTAAATTCACTCTATATAGCACAAACAGGGCTACCATAATATGCGAGCAACGTGTATGTAGATGTTTGTATTTTTAAGAGAATAATGTTTATGCGTGGTTATTGGAAAAAATTAAAATGAAAGTTGCTGAATTAAGACCACAAAACACATATTAAATATGTGTCCACAAGACTTTTGACTAATGGATGTTGTCCCTTTGAGTTCTAGCTTCAAAATGATGTAAAAATAGTCTTGCTTTATCGTTCAAAAAAAAAAATACATTGATTTAAATGGTGTAAAACAGGTTTTGCTTGGAAAGCCAATATGCGAGGGGGAGGAGTAGTTTACACCTTAGATTATGAATGTCCCACCCACTCTGCATAATGAGCCATTCACTCAGGTGTGAAACTGACTGAGCCACAATGCAAGGACAAAAGATGTATTTAGAAGAAGACTTATATTGACCATTTAAGATTTCGCTTACATCTCTCTTGTAAATATGTTTTGCTATTTTATTAAAAATGTTACAATTACAACAATAATTACAATTTCAACAATATTTCAAGTGTACTCTTTCTTTGTTAAAAAAAAAGAAAAAAAAAAAAGATTATAGGCCTACATTTTATCATATGTATTCATTAGTTTGAATATAGCCAACATTGGAACATCTAACATCTTAGTCTATGAATTTATTTTTGACAAAAATAGTATTTTTTTTGCAGTTTAATACGTTGCTTATACAAATACATTTTATTTCAACATATTCCAGTCGATTTTTACTCATCTCAGTAGGCTATAGCAAAGCAGTTTATTCTTTCACACACAGACGCGCGATTCATATTTAGGCTAAACAGTCTTTACAAATATGTCCCCTTCATTCATCTCACAGAAAGGCGAGTCATATTATAGAAATGCGATTCATCTTTTTGCGGTTTACATAGGCCTACACTAACGTTATTCCATAACGTTATTCCACACGTGAGAAAAGAAAACAGCCTACCTCACTCCTCAGCGGAATCTGCTCCTCATTTCAGGAGATATTGCTCCTCATCAGCACTGTTCTGAGGAATATTTTCTCCATAAGGTAGGCTATAATGTCTCACTCGCGAGGAGTCGCGACGCGCTTTGTTTACAGCTGATGTGGGCGTTTCACAGCTCTGAAATAGTTCTCAGAATTTGCGTTTGAATAGCACGCGCTCTCCGGGGAGTGGTCACATTACTGTGAATGAGCTCCTAATGAGCTCGACAGGAGTCGCTCTCTTTTTATACAGATTACAGAAGCTGAGAATATTTGTTTTTTATATAAATGACTTCATTTAAAAGATGCGATCTCAAGCTTTATGCCCGTGGGTCTGTTTGCCTGTTTGACTGAATTTTCGCGGAGTTATAGATCATTTTCGAACGCGTTTCAAATGGGAGTTTACTGACAGAGAGAAGGCAGAAATCGCATCATGTTAATTTTTCTTTATTTGTCAAAAAGCAAAACACTTTATTTTTATTGTGAGTATACAGAAAAAAAATAGAAACTAGGATTAGTTCACTTTCAAAAAAATGTTTGCTGATAATTTACTCACCCCGATGTCATCCAAGATATCCATGTCTTTCTTTCTTCAGTCAAAAAGAAATTAAGGTTTTTGAAAAATTAACATTTAACATTCCAGGATTATTCTACATAGAATGGACTTCAATGGTAGCCAACTATTCCAGTGTTCAAAGAAGGTTCAAATGTCCGTCTCAATGCAGCTTCAAAGTCTCGACACAATCCCAGTCGAGAAATACGGGGCTTATCTAGCGAAATGATCGGTCATTTTCTTAAAAAAAATATATTACATTTTAATACATTATAATACATTTTTAACCACAAATGCTGGTCGTGTACCATCTCTGAGATGTGCCACGCATTGCGTCATCACGTTGGAAAGGTCTGTGTACTCCAGTTCAAAAAGGTAGGGAAGGGCACAAAATGACCGGTCGTTTCGCTAGATAAGCCCCGTATTTCTCGACTGGGATCGTGTCGAGACTTTGAAGCTGCATTGAGACGGACATTTGAACCTTCTTCTTTGAACCAGCGTTTTTAAAACACAATGTCACATTAACGCACATACGCTAACCACAAAAACCAGCAAGACGCAGAGTAACGGTCAAAGACGTCCATCTACTACATATTTACATTGAAAAACAACGGAAAAGCAGCGCAGTGAACACAATTATGCACCCTGTGTGAACCAGCGCTCTGACTGATATAATTTCTGATTAATTATTTTATAGGGAACCCAAGCATGCTGATGTATTGAACTGCACTTGTTTATGTGTGAGTGTGAAATCACAATCTTATATACTAAATGATTTAATTTAAACCGATGACAAATAAATGTATTAATGAAATAGGTACTAAATGTACACTGTAAAAAAATATTGCTGGTTTAACTTAAAAAAGTAAGTTACCTGGTTGCCTTAATTTTTAATTCATTGAAATTAAAAAATTGAGTTAATGCAACAAAGAGATTGGTTTAATAAATAGAAACTCAAAATATGATGTGATCTGAACCACATTAATTATCTAAGTTGATTTGATTAAGATTAAAAGTTGTGATAACAAATCATGAAAATAATTTTTTACAGTGTAGGTAAATGGTAAGACTAAATGTTTAAAATGTGTAAATATAACACAACATATTAGGGCTGGGTATTGACAAATTTCTCAATTCAATTTCAATTCACAAGCTTGTGGTTGGTTTGAGTTTTGATCTCAATTCGATACATATTCATTTGGATTTATATCAGGTACAGTAAATATATAATTATCAAAGTAAAAAAAAAAAAAAACTCAGCTAAAGCTGAAAATACAGGGAACCCGGTCAATATAATTGATACATTACTATAATATAAAAAGTAACTGATTTATATACAAACTTTTAAACTGTTTTTATAACAACTTTTTAATGATATGTTTCTACCACAATTATTTCTTTACAATATAAACTGTGGCTGTAATAAAAACTTGTTTTCATGACTAATTTATTCAGACATACTTTAAATATTAAAGTACAGGTTAAGTAAAAAATGTAGATATAGTGTGTGTGTATATATATATATATATATATATATATATATATATATATATATATATATATATATATATATATGTATTCGAACGCTGAGTTTGTAGTCATTGAAAGGCATTACCCAGCCCTACTAAATGTTTTTATTCTCTCTTCTCAGCTTATTCTCAGTAATTCATTTATAAGCAGTGTTTCCGCGGGGCATTAAAAAGCATAAAAAGCAAAAGTCATTAAATGGATTTTGCGATAATTAAGGCATTAAATGGCATTAAAAAACATTAAATTGTAATCCTACAAGCATTAAAATCGTTTTGAAGAAATGTTTATATTATCAATTTATTTGAATATAGCCTTCATAATTAATACTTTTTATTTGCTGTCGCAAAATATGTACGTTAGTGTGTATAGCTCCTATTGCAGGAACCAGTTTGGTGATTGCCTCCGGTCGATGCGGAGATCACACTTTTTTGGCATTTTGAACAGCAGGAACAACAGGGATAAAACTAGACCAGAAAAATGGGAAAGTGCAAGGAAGACAAACAATTTAGGACATGTTGCAGCCCGTTGGTGGTCAAAATAAAGAAAAATTTGCAGCGTTTGTAAAAAAGGAATTTAAGTTGGGTAGCTACAATGGGAATCAACGCCGTAAGATCTCATATGCAGTCTGACCGCCACACATCGACGGGAAAAGACAGCAATTAACTGTGTGTAGTTACTCTGTGTAGTAGCGTTACATTATATGATCCCGCTCTAATTCATGTAAATGCTTTTAAACGCGCTGCCTGTGAATGTCTTGGCACACACACACACACACACACACACACACAGAGAAAGACGCGCGCCAGTATCCTGCGCACAGACTGCGCACCAGAAAGCGGTTCTCTTTCACGCTTGAACCGATTATGCCAAAATGTCTGTTTTGTCGAGAATCCTCATAACATAAGAGCATGAGGCGCGTGTTAGATCCGTGTTTCTGTCAGCAGCGGCTGCTCTTAAAGGGACAGCAGCCAATAAAGCTAAAGTCAGTAAAGTTAATCACAGAACAAAGGGAACAGAGAAAATCACTCGCTGCTCTTGACTAAAGAACTCTTGTAGCTTTAATAAGCATTAGTCTATATTTAATCTATAATTTATGCAGTGCAGACTGTTTGATAACTTTATTAAATTTCTGTATACGTCATACCTGTTAGACAGGAAGGGCACAGGTAAATATTACATTTCTTATGGGTTTATGTGAGGATTGTTTTAAGTTCACTTACATTAAAAGTTGTCATATTTTTTTTTGAAGCCTAATGTTAATTTTTTTTTTATAGCTTTCAATTACACTGTAATGTTGGATGGCTATAATTAATGTTTAAAATTAGGGGGGAGAAATCATTTTTATCCAGACATCAATATCAGTGAGACTGGCCTTTATGTCTCTACATTCATTTGTTTATTAACTGAAATTATTACATTATAAAATATATAGACTAACATAAACCTATACAAATTTAGGTGTTTTTAATTGCGGAAAAAATGTATGATTAATCAAGTTATTTTCTTTTTAATCGATTGACAGCACTAATGGCATTAAAAAGAATTACATTTAAATGGAAGATCCCTGCAGAAACCCTGATAAGACAGGATAATGATCCCTAATGATTCTGCTTCCAAAATATATGGCAATCAAATCATTTTCATTGAATATTGATGGAGACAATGTATATAAAGAAAAAAGATGGTAAAATAAGTTTAGATTATTATGTAAATATAAAGGCAGTTAATGAGGTCGAACTGATCTACATAAATGTGCAATGATTATAGCTGGATATATTTCCTGATGACCATGCCTCAGATGTTTAGCTTGTTATACTGTATGTGTTAAACTGCTCTGTAAAGTGTTTGTGGTGCTTTTAAAAGGTTAAACATATAACTATACTCTTTTTATTTTATTTTATTATTAGTGCACATCTGAGGTTAACTTTGCAAAAAATTTTTTATAGCTTTCAATTGCACTGTAATGTTGGATGGTTATAATTAATGTTTAAAATGATCATTTTTCCCTACGGATGATATTAATTATAATATGATAAGGATGATAATGATCCCTAATGATTCTTCCAAAAATATATGGCAATCAAATATCATTGTCATTGAATATTGATGGAGACAATGTATAGAAAGAAAAAAGATGGTAAAATAAGTTTAGATTATCATGTAAATGTAAAGGCAGCTAATGAGGTCCAACTGATCTACATAAACGTGATTATAGCTGGATATAATTCCTGATAATCATGCAACAGATGTTTAGCTTGTTATACTGTATGTGTTAAACTGCTCTGTAAAGTGTTTGTGGTGCTTTTAAAAGGTTAAACATATAACTATACTCTTTTTATTTTATTTTATTATTAGTGCACATCTGAGGTTAACTTTGCATTTTTTTTTATACCTGTCTGTCATGAAACTTTTGTTGTTGTTATTTTAATAAAAGTTACACAACATGATGCCACTCATTCATCTCACTGAGCATTGATAAGATTAAGAGCTTAATTAATGCCTGAAATAAAAACAGAGGTGCTAGATGATTAATAGTTTCATACGTACAGAATGTGTGTGTGTGTGTTTGAGAGCTGCTGAACATCTGAAGTACACACACATCTTCTGCTGCATGAATGATAGAGTACCCAGGGGGCAAAACACCTGTTTTTTAGGAAATCAGACATGGGCTGCTGTAAAAGGTTGTCATATAAAAATGAAATCTATGATGTCTGAGGATCACAACCTGGGCGGACAACCCGGTCAACAAGCTGCTGGAAACTTGTAATTAGGGTCAAAACAATGTTACCTCAAATTCTGCTTTAACTCCCAGAATCACCCAAACGTGCTAAAAAGGTTTAATTATATTCATGAATCCTGAGACATATCTCCCTGATACTTTATGCTAGAAACAAACTGAGCACACCTTTAGAAAGAGTGGAAGATAAGCTTTCATCTGATGCCTTGATTGTACATGTAATTAGAATGTAAGAGTTAACAATGCCTCTTAATTCATAGGTAGGCAAAAAAAAAAAAAGATTTTTTTTTTTGAACATTCCATTTGTAATCGGTAGCATTCTTTTCCCTTTGTTGTTGTTAAAATAAACAAATTACCATGTGAAGTTAACTTTTACTGGATGAAATCATATTTTGTTCATTTTCACTAACCAGACAGTCCTCATGGCCCATAACACATTTAGAGGGAATTCAATGTCAAGCCTATAATAGCCTGTCAATTCAAACAAGGTCCAAGAAAGAAGTTTACCATTAACTGGTGTTAACTGTATACTGCTCTGTTTCTGTATGTACAGTATATCGTTTGCATTGCAATGTCTAGTATTTCTAATATTCTTTCACAAGTGGGATAGCTTTATTTATTCTATCGAAATAAAAAAAAAAGGATTTGAGGATTTTGGGTTAGGCTGGTTAGTGTTCAGTCCAGGTGTTTGGAGTGTGAGACAAAGGTACTGACAACTAAATGTTGAAAGACTAAAACACACAGGGGTCATGTGTGGAGTAGGTTTAAAAGTATTTACTGATTAAAACTGTTACATTAAGTAGCAATTTGTACCAAAAAAAATAATAAAAAAAATACGATTAATGAAACAGACAAACAGATTACAATTCAGGGTGATAACTAATTTCTGTAATAATGTTTATACAATTTGTTTAGCTGTTTTCAGAGTCACTGCTGCTGTCGCTGCTCTCTAGTGTTTCAGCATGCTGTGTCCTACACTGTATCCGAACTACAACCCCTGGCAACGGCATCCTATGTAGCAGGAGCAGTAGCAGTTCTTCTGACAACCTTTAACCAGAGATGGGCACAAATACATCAAAAAGTATTTAATTACAAATAACAAATACTTACTCATCAAATGTATTTAAATAAAATACAAAATACTGCTGTGAAAAAAGTATTTAATTAAAATACAAGTAATTTGTAATTTGAAAATACAAAAACATTTTTTTTTACAGTCTTCTGTAGTGTAAGTGTGGCGTTAGATACATGTAAGAGTCTAGAATATTGCAATATCATTGTTTAGTGCAGAAGATGCGCTTTTTTACACAAAAACTAGTTAACGCTGCTGTGAGGGCGTTTCTAATAGTGCGGCTGTGACAAAGTTGACAACTTTCTCTCTTCCAACTGTCATTATCTATTTTTTTACTCTTTTTGAAAGTTGTGAAAACGCTGTTGTGACGTTTTTCTTTTGCTATTTGAGCATATTGGAACACAAAAAAAATATATTTAATGTAGTCTTTCATTCACTGCTATAGAAGTTAACCCAACTATGATGCCTTCCACTTCTGAGAAACCCAGAAATGTGAACAGGGTCAATATGATTTGTCACATCACGTAATTTACTTGCCACAAACTGTGATAGGCAATTTGGTAGTCCTATTTGTATTTTATGTCTATGGTCCTAGGGATAGTTCACCCAAAAATGAAAATTAGCCCATGATTTACTCACCCTGACGTCATCCTAAGTGTATATGACTTTCTTCTTTCAGAAGAATACAATCAGAGTTATATTAAAAAGTGTCCTGGCTCTTCCAAGCTTTAGAATGACAGTCAATGGGTATATTTTTCATCAAAGTGCCTCTACCCATCATAAAAGTGCATCTATCCATCATAAAAGTGCATCTATCATCATAAAAGTGCATCTATCCATCATAAAAGTGCATCTATCCATCATAAAAGTGCATCTATCCATCATAAAAGTGCATCTGTCCATCATAAAAGTGCATCTATCCATCATAAAACTGCATCTGTCCATCATAAAAGTGCATCTATCCATCATAAAAGTGCATCTGTCCATCATAAAAGTGCATCTATCCATCATAAAAGTGCATCTATCCATCATAAAAGTGCATCTGTCCATCATAAAAGTGCATCTATCCATCATAAAAGTGCATCTATCCACGATAAAAGTGCATCTATCCATCATAAAAGTGCATCTATCCACGATAAAAGTGCATCTATCCATCATAAAAGTGTGTCTATCCATCATAAAAGTGCATCTATCCATCATAAAAGTGCATCTGTCCACGATAAAAATGCATCTATCCATCATAAAAGTGCGTCTATCCATCATAAAAGTGCATCTATCCATCATAAAAGTGCATCTGTCCATCATAAAAGTGCATCTATCCATCATAAAAGTGCATCTATCCATCATAAAACTGCATCTGTCCATCATAAAAGTGCATCTATCCATCATAAAACTGCATCTGTCCATCATAAAAGTGCATCTATCCATCATAAAAGTGCATCTATCCATCATAAAACTGCATCTGTCCATCATAAAAGTGCATCTATCCATCATAAAAGTGCATCTGTCCATCATAAAAGTGCATCTATCCATCATAAAAGTGCATCTATCCACGATAAAAGTGCATCTATCCATCATAAAAGTGCATCTATCCACGATAAGAATGCATCTATCCATCATAAAAGTGCGTCTATCCATCATAAAAGTGCATCTATCCATCATAAAAGTGCATCTATCCATCATAAAAGTGCATCTATCCATC
Source organism: Abramis brama (assembly GCF_963993115.1). NCBI lineage: Eukaryota > Metazoa > Chordata > Actinopteri > Cypriniformes > Leuciscidae > Abramis > Abramis brama. Next base: position 1,507,309 of record NC_139965.1, read on the forward strand.
ATAAAAGTGCATCTGTCCATCATAAAAGTGCATCTATCCATCATAAAACTGCATCTGTCCATCATAAAAGTGCATCTATCCATCATAAAAGTGCATCTATCCATCATAAAACTGCATCTGTCCATCATAAAAGTGCATCTATCCATCATAAAAGTGCATCTATCCATCATAAAAGTGCATCTGTCCATCATAAAAGTGCATCTGTCCATCATAAAAGTGCATCTATCCATCATAAAAGTGCATCTGTCCATCATAAAAGTGCATCTATCCATCATAAAAGTGCATCTATCCATCATAAAAGTGCATCTGTCCATCATAAAAGTGCGTCTATCCATCATAAAAGTGCATCTGTCCATCATAAAAGTGCATCTGTCCATCATAAAAGTGCATCTGTCCATCATAAAAGTGCATCTATCCATCATAAAACTGCATCTGTCCATCATAAAAGTGCATCTATCCATCATAAAACTGCATCTGTCCATCATAAAAGTGCATCTGTCCATCATAAAAGTGCATCTGTCCATCATAAAAGTGCATCTATCCATCATAAAAGTGCATCTATCCATCATAAAAGTGCATCTGTCCATCATAAAAGTGCATCTATCCATCATAAAAGTGCATCTGTCCATCATAAAAGTGCATCTATCCATCATAAAACTGCATCTATCCATCATAAAAGTGCATCTATCCATCATAAAAGTGCGTCTATCCATCATAAAAGTGCATCTATCCATCATAAAAGTGCATCTGTCCATCATAAAAGTGCATCTGTCCATCATAAAAGTGCATCTATCCATCATAAAACTGCATCTGTCCATCATAAAAGTGCATCTATCCATCATAAAAGTGCATCTGTCCATCATAAAAGTGCATCTATCCATCATAAAAGTGCATCTATCCATCATAAAAGTGCATCTATCCATCATAAAAGTGCATCTATCCATCATAAAAGTGCATCTATCCATCAGATGAAAGCTTATCTTCCGCTCTTTTGAAAGGTGTGCTCAGTTTGTTTCTAGCATAAAGTATCAGGGAGATATGGCTCAGGATTCATGAATATAATTACATTTTTTTAGCATGTTTGGGTGATTCCGGGAGTTAAAGCAGAATTTGAGGTAACATTGTTTTGACCCTAATTACAAGTTTCCAGCAGCTTGTTGACCGAGTTGACCACCCAGGTTGTGATCCTCAGACATCATAGATTTCATTTTTATATGACAACCTTTTACAGCAGCCCATGTCTGCTAAACCCCCTTTGCCCCCTGGGTAGAGAGGATTCAACAGGTCCAAACTGAGAAACAGTCAATTAATACGTTTTTACATTAAGAATGGCTGAGTCCGTCTGTTAAGGGCTTTGAATGAAAGATGTCAGAAAAGTGTTATAAACATGAATCAGTGTGTGAAAGTATGCAGTAAACAATGATAAACACACACTTCTAGTGGTGCATCTTGGAAATAAATAGTTATTTTGCAATTTTAATCCAATTTTGAGTCTGATTAAATAACTTAAAGTCCCCCTGTGGTGAAAATCCATCTTTTAATGTTGTTTATATGTCTATGTGGTGTTTTTAATCTGCTTTAAAGGCACAATATGTAACTTTTTTTGCTTTAAAAATAGCAAAAATCACTATATCTATGTTATATATTTTTTTTAGTTGTGTACTTGCATTATCCCGACTGTTTCCAACAACTTTCAAACCAGGAGAAATTTGTAATTTAATTCGAAGACACGGCACGTTTCTTTATTTCCGTTTTGTCGCCGCCAATGCCGTCATATCCGCGTTGTCCCTGGTTTCCGCTCGTGCTGCCATGGCAACCAGAGCCGTCTGATAGTAACCGTGACAGACGTGCACAATGTAGTTTGCAATGTCTATCTGCACGCTGTTGTTGTTTCGTTCAAACATTATGGACCATGGCAAGCAGACTTTGGATAAAAAAGGAGAACTAAAACGAGAATCAATATCAGCGCGGTGTTTTCGAGATGCCGAGAGCTCCCATAGACAGTATATAAACGAGAGTTTAACAATGATAAAATGTCAGAATATGATCTGTATGTTATTCTAATGTTGATCTAGCTTACTGCTAGTCTCATACAGACAAACTAACACATACTTTTCAACACATTCAAATGCAGTTTAGTGTGCTAGTGTAATGTTAGACCAAGTTTAATTTGTCTAATAAACTGACCTGTGAGTTGTAATTCTGCTCTTGCGTGTAGTTCGGTAGAATGAAATGTCCATATTCCTTTTATATCCGCGGGACTCGCGTCGCGTGTGGAGCTGATAGCTGTCTCTTAGCAATCCCGAACTGCTTCATATCACAGTCATGATAAAAGCATCGATGTATTCAGTCATCCATAAACATTATTAGATCGGTCGGCTTGACGTTGATGACAAGATCCATAATTCTTAGCAAATGTTGCGTCATCAAACTACGCCTTTGTTATTGTAAAGAGGTTAGCGACCCCTAGTGGAGAAAAATTTCATACTGTACGTTTAAGTCAAACCATGTGTAAATTCATAAGTCGACACCACTGCTGAGTATTTCCTCCTTAAAACTGCAGTGAACCAAAGACAGTCTCAAAAACACGCTTTGAAATCGCTGGTGTTTCTGACGTCACAAACTACCTTGTAACCAATCAGATCAACGTGTGATCGTCAACCAGTGGATCTCTGAGCTGAGTGAGTGAGTGGAGGCGGGGCTCATTTGCATATTCATAGAACCGCGCATACTAAATGAGGCAAGGGTGTGGAGTTACACTCAAGATATTTTAAGGCATAAAGAATCTTTTTTCTAAGGAAAAAACTTTTTAAAGGTGCCTTGTGTAAAAATTAAGGTAAAAATATCCAAAAAATGAGCTACATGCATCAAAAGAATGAGAAGAAATAAGGGCGATGATGTCATTAAAAAAATGTCAAGTTATAGTGCTGCAGAGATATCAACCTGAATTAGCATTAGCATTAATAGCCACGGCCCGACAGGTGTCGTAATACCAGTTTCGGCCATGGGAGGCGGTATGCCGGCAACATAACCACCAGCCAAACATGCAATACACGAATAACTCGCACGGCTTGTGGGCGTACTTGAACCTGATGTCAATCGTGTGGAAAGTAGCCTACTGCCCACTACTACATTCAAATAAAATCTGATAAAAAAGGAACAGAACCAGAGTAAACATTGGCACTGCTTTCCATCGCTGGAGACAACTAATGGACATGAAAAAAATGAGACTCGACTCCGAACTTGCAACATTTCTTTTGGATTGGTAAGTAAGATGCTGTTAGTATTTCATTAGAAGTTTGTTTTATATGTTTGTGTAGATTTTCGGGAAGTTATAACATAGAAATGTATCGAAGGCTGTTCGATAAACGTATATAACGTTCATAAATACAGTATTGTAATATAGTACACATAGCACAATCTCTATTGCTCTTTTTTTCTTGCCAACTACGTGACCTATATTATGTATATTAAATGGCTTTGCTGAGGTAAATCTGACATAATTGTTCTCCAGCTGTGTTATTGACCTCTTCACGATGATAAAAAACACTGATTGGTCGATATTATGTATGAGGAATACATTTTGGTAAGTTGTAGCCTAACGTTACTGTATCTTTCAGTGTTCCTGATTTTTTTACTATTAGCTAGTAGAGATGATCGGTTTACGTGCGCTAGGGATCTGTCGTGTAACATTTACAAGCGCCAAAACGGTATTTATTGTTTGAATTGCGTAATAAAATTGACAGAATCTGAGAGCTGAGATTTTTTTATATCATAACTAACCTGCTCTGTCTAGTCTGTCGGTCTCCGTGTCCTCTTTGCTTCGCGATTTTTCTGTGCGTGAGAAAATGGATGTGTGGCGTGAGAGCGTGTGAAAAGTGTTTGCGTGTGTCTCACGGTTAATGCGTGAGAGTTGGAAGCTCTGGTTATGTTGGCGCTAGCTTGGTCAACATCAGCGAATGATGTCTGTCAAATTAATGTAATTCAAACTAACAATAAAAATGTAATATGAACAAAACGAATATGAACATATTCACTGGTAAAGGTGAAGGGGAGTAGCTTGAAGATATTCATACTCTAGAGTAGACCAACTCACTTTCTGGAGGTATACTGCCCCCATCTGGTATGGAATGTGGAGTATGAATTTATTTATTTTTACATAAGGCACCTTTAAATGTGTAATTTTGGGGATCAAAGATGAGTTTTAACGGAAAGGGGGAGCGGCAACAGCCCTGTAAAATCATTCGTTTCTTTACTTTTAATGAAGATTGTGTGTCTGCGACTTTCACTCTGATCTGCGATAGTTTGCAGGTTGGCTTGATGAAGAGATGCTCATCTGCATTAGCGTCGTCATCTGGCTATAACATGACATAAAGCCCATAACACGCTCACACACGTTCATTTTTTAGCATCGTTGGCAGGAGTAAAATTTACATGTGTGGTTTCAACAACCAGAAATGGAAGGTTGCATTGTGGGAAATGCATCGTTGCTCTGGTGTAAACAGCAAGTTAAAATCTCTGTAATCCACACAGAGAGCAAACACACACGAGCAGATTACACTTACACACACACACACACACACACACACACACACACACACGTGTCATTCTGAACAAACACTGATTCACCGGAGGGAATATAGCGCTGTGGCTCCATCTAGTGTTCATCACCAGTGTCCGCGCTCGAGTTCAGGGATCCGCTATTATAACTGAGCAAACATGAGTGTGTGTTTCTGCATGAGATCTGCTGAGAGCTGAAACACTGAGTGGCTCATTATATGAAATATTACATGAACAATTAACAATATATATATATATATATATATATTTTAAAAACAATGGAGATGTATTTCGTTTCTTTTAAGATTAGGCAGTGGATTTATTATTTTATTCTATGTAATATCGCCACATTTCACAGACTCAGACACAAGTTCCTGCTGTGATGGAGGACACTAGTGAAGCTGCTGGTCACAGGAGTCACACGCTCACACTTATGATAGATCAGTGGTTCCCAATTCCAGTCCTCATGACCCACTGCTCTGAACATTTTGTATGTCTCCCTTATTTAACACACCTGAACCAGATCATCAGCTCATTAGGAGAGACTCCATGAACTGAACTGAGTGTGTCAGATTAGAGAGACATACAAAATGTGCAGAGCAGTGGGTCACGAGGACTGGAATTGGGAACCACTGTGATAGATCATGTTTGATATATACAGTGAAAACACTCATAAATGACATCAAGACACACGACAGTTATTTCCATGTGTTTGTAATTTAATAAAAGCACATGACAATCTGAAATTCAAATAACGTGACACTGACCTCTGTGTTCGTCAAGATATCATCATCTGGCTAAAATCTGATAGACCTTTACAACAGCGTTTAAGAAAACAAGTTTAAAATGCAGTCAGTATTTACAGAATGTACATGAGCACGTCTAACACCAGGTTACGGTACGCCACTGTACACACACACACACGCGTGAAGGACTGGCTAACCTCTCCTGATTGGCACAGAGCTCAGCCGGAGTGTGTGTGACTGATCTCAGAGAACACTGAAGAGCTCAGCCGGAGTGTGTGTGACTGATCTCAGAGAACACTGAAGAGCTCAGCCGGAGTGTGTGTGACTGATCTCAGAGAACACTGAAGATGAAGAGTTCCTGAACACAGCAGGCCTAAACACGTCCAGGTCAAAGTTCACACACACCTCAGAGATGCATGGGGGACACGCATGCACAGTCCATGTCTCAGATCAGAGGTTTCTATGGAAACTCGAGTCAGTCGTGGAATTAAAGAATGAAAAGGTAATTGTGACTCTATATCTGGAAATTATGAGAAAAAAGTTCAAATTACCTTTAAAAAAATTTTTTTTATTATTCCACGTAAACAAGTTTCCACAATTTTCAGACATATAAGAACATAAATAATATTGAAAAATCATTAATGTAATGCAAGAATCTTCTTCTGAAAACACTGAATATGTGAATGTTGATCCTGTATGTCCTCTGCGTGTGTGTTTAACACTAGAGAATCACTACTGATCATGAAGATAAACAGCAACACTTTACCAAAAGCTTCCATTTGCTGACCACATAAACAACACT